>NC_136797.1:15475667-15763167 GCF_951216825.1 Electrona antarctica
GCCGCCTCGCCGAGGAGAGGACCGCAGCAGCAGGCGTCCGAGCTTCGGCGCGCGAAATGGCTGGTTCTCTCCGAGGTTGCCCGACGACGACCACAACCTTTGGGTATACCACAGGTTAGCCGGCGGAGCCCGGGGGGCGGGCACAGGAGCGGGGGTGGGGGGGTCTCTGTGGCAGAGCGGTTGGCGCTGATGGATCGGGTGGGCGGGTGTCTGTCCCCTCCTGTGTGTCCCGCGTGCCTGACGGAGCAAGCTGCGCCTTGGCGGTTGGCGGTGCTGGTCTCGACTGCGTGGGGAGCGAGCGAGGCGAGAGTGATGCAGCTGGAGGTGATAGTGGCGAAGCCTGCAGCGCCGCTGCTGTGGCTGATTCCCCGCTACAGTTTCCCCACTGTTGTTTATTCCTCAGCAGTGCCACAGGAATGTGTCAACATCCATAACTCAGATCACCTCGCAAATGGGAACGACCGGGGGCTCGCCTCAAAGACCTCTGCCCTCCCTCCCTTCTCCTCCCCGAGTCAACCGCTCTTCACTCCCCTAACACTCACTCTCACACACACACATGCACACGCTTACACACACACACACGCAGACCACCACACATGCTCGTCTTCTCAAACTAAGGACATACACATATACATACACATGTGCTGTAGCTCTTAACACTCTCGCATCCAAGCCCTGTTGCGCACGCTGTGCCGCGAGTATCCACTCACACAGGTTTTCCTAATCGACTGTGCGGGTTCCGCGGGCGGAACATTCATGGGCTGCCTGTCCGTGTGGAGGTGGACGATGAGAGGGACAGCGAGAGATGTTCAGTAAACAAAGAGATAAATACAAAATAAACAAAGCTGCTTCTCATAAAATATCCAAAGAAATCCACACAAGGCAGAGAACGAAAAAAAGAAGAAAAAAATAAAGTTGTCACATAATCCAGATTTCTTTCCTTCTTTTCTATCTATCTTTCTTTCTTACTTTCTTTTCTTCTCTCTGGAGTTTTTTTTTCTTTCCCAGAGTTGGTTTGAAGTTACTTGTGTGTGTAACTGAGACTAAGAGTTCTCCTGTGTGTGTGAGAGAGTATGTGTGTGTGTGTCTCTCTCTCTCTCCCTCTCTGGTGGTGTGTGTCAGTAGAGCTGAGCTCTCTCTCTCTCTATCTCTCTCTCCTGTGTCCGTCCGTGTCTCTGGGAGTCTGAGGGCTACAGCCGTGCGCTGCCTCTCTTCTATCCTCCTGTGTGTGGCTTCCTCTCCTCTGGCCCCCTCCCTCTCTCTCTCTCCTCTGCCTCTCTATGCGCGTGTGCGTGTGTGTGTGTGTGCGCGCGTGTGCGTGTGTGTGTGTGTTTCTCTTGTGTGCGAGTCTCTCTCTCTCTCTCTCTCTCTCGCTGTCAGCAGTGATCTCTGGCTATCTGGAGTTTCTCTGAGGTGACTGAGTCTTGTCTCTCCTCTCACCTTATTTATCTGCTGCAGTTCCCCCAGATGTCATCTCTTAGTGTAATTGGACGTCTATGAAAACCACTTGGCTTTGAAGAGATGCGTGCGTGCCGTGCGCGCGCGGCTGCAGCGCGCGTGTGAGCGTGAAGGGACTTTAAGGGGGAGTGGAGTGGGGTGGGGTATAGGGGTGGGGTGTGGGGGTCAGCCACACCCCTCTCTCTCTCTCCCCCCCTCTCTCTCTCTCTCTCTCTCCTTCCCTCCCCGAGCCAAACCCCACCAGTATGTGCAGAACCGGTCAGAGAAAGCATGCATGGGCAGAGAAAACGAGACTGCTCTCATGCATTTACACCTACCAGTGTTGTTTTTGGCGGCACATTCTGATTTTAGTTATAGTCATAGTCTCTTGAATATAGTTTATCTAGTTTTAGTCACATTTTAGACACCCGGAATGTTGTGAGCTGGTTGTGAGCTTGTAGCATGCTCTTGTCCACTATAGTCCCTTCCTAACATTTTAGTCTAGTTTTTATTTGTTGACCAAATTGTCAATATATTTAGTCTTAGTTTTAGTCATAGCTGAGTTTTTATTTAGTTTTCATTTAGTTTTCCTCAATGGAAAAAGGTAGTCGACGAACATATTTCGTCTTAGTTTTAGTCGACGAAATCAACACTGCCTCCTTCACACCTACCTATACACAGCGAAGGCCTCAGTGGTCTGAGGCCTGCTTTACACTGGCAGCGACATCTAGCCTGAATCTAGCCTGAATCAGATCTGTGTCACTTCAAGATATAAATCCGATTTGCTTAAATAAGTCTAAATGCAGACAGGTCACATGGAATCCGATTTTTTCAAATGTGACTTGAGTCACATCCAGAGGTGGTTTCAAATCCGATTTATATCCGATCTGAGTTGATCTGGCTCAGTCTGAATGCAACGACCACATGAAGTGACCTGAGTCACATATCAAGCTGTCCAAACGTCACCCGCAGCGCGACCCGAGCGCTACTGACGTGACTTCATTACAGAGCGCGAGTAGTATTTTAATTTAAGTATTAAACAAGAGACAGAGAAAAACAACCAAACGAGAGCAAAAGAAAACAAGTGACAGGACAGAAAAGAGAGGAAAACAATAGTGCAACACACGTTTGTTTTATAGGAATAATGTCTCTTCATTATGTCAGCACTATACTGCAGAGCCGTAGTGTACCAAAGTCCTGACGTCGCTTGCTCATCCCCTAGTCCAGGGTCACAGAAGTTTCATTTTTAATAGTCTCATATAAGCATTGTGGTTCAAAAATAAATAAACTGTCAAAGAATATTGTCGGGGAGGTGTCTCTGTATCGTTACAACAGTCAGTCACTCATATTTGATAAAGTCTATTTCTAGCGAAAATGTTAATAATTCGGCGGCAGTAACATTCGCGTTTTCTCTCAGTCAGTTGATTCTTTATATCCATGTGAGTCAAACCGCTGTGATCATGTGTTTATTTTTGGAACACAGTTCTTATTTGAAGCGATATGAAGAAGTTATTGGAATTCCGAAGGGGGGGAGGCGGTTAAATGACACTCCTCCTGTCATATCACTGGAGAGGAGGCGCACTGGAGGATGCCGCCATACAATATTCTAAACTTCTCAAAATGTAGGCTACAGAAACAAGGCCGTTTATTAGGATATTTCTCGCGGAATGGTAGAGAACAGCTACACGCGGTCCTATCTGCAATGTGAGATTGTTGTTGGTTAAAATAGAAAGGAGAGCTCGTAGTCCCGATGCCAAAAAGACAAGTGACAACTTTAAATATGCTATTAAATATCTAATAAGTAAGTAATATGTAAGTTTAAGGTTTACATCAATCAGCCTCCAAACCCATGGCTTGTTCCAATGCGTAACGTGCGTCGGGTCGGCTACCCCGTACCCCCCAAAAAACAGACATACAAGCTGTCGACACGCCGTTTCATGGCATGTTGATAGCTTGCAGATCTGTTCTTTTGGACAACATAATCAATGATGCACGGCGCGCAATGGAATATAGGCTACAAGCCTATACAACTAAACATGTTTGTGACAAAATAAGCCTGTAGCCAGGTAGCCTACTGTAACATTACGTGGACATGGTGGACAACATATGGAACTTGATGTTAATGCAGTGAACATTAATTACGTAGTGTTTAATAACGAGGCCGCAGCAGCCGCAGTGCACATGATCCATGAAACCCGATGTTTCAAAAACCTTCCCTCACAGACAATCCCATGCTCTTATCAACATATTAAACAATGGCAAAGTTAAATTAAGTTGGATAGCTAATGTACAGCTAAACATGTATGTGTTTACTTCCGCCGTTTTAATATTTAAATGTTATGATGAAAGGCATCACTTTGTGCGCCTCGCCACTGTGGAATGAAATCAGCTGAGATCCACGCTGAGGTTAATTTGTGCAAAAACACTACCCTTCCTCTCTGCCTGACCTACTTGTTGTTAACTAGTTGTACGAACGCTTGTTTTCTATTGTTGTATTGTTTATTGGATCTTGTTTAGTCGATACACTTAATTGTTTTAGCTCATGCTCATTTGATTTAGCTATTTTGTCTCATCTGTTTAAGGAAATAGGTAGCTGATATATTGCACTTTTACCTTAGCGCTAGGTATACTCTTGGTTGCTTGTTTTTGCAGAAAATGCACTAAAGACTTCTGGTGATTAGTAGTTTTTGTTCCCTACCTATGTTGAATACACTTATTGTAAGTCGCTTTGGATAAAAGCGTCTGCTAAATGACTGTAATGTAATGTAATGTTCTTTTTTTATTTCATTCATTAATGTGGGTCCAAAAAAATACAGTAGGCCTACTACTGTAGGCCGTGTGTGTGTGTGTGTGTGTGTGTGTGTGTGTGTGTGTGTGTGTGATATTGATCAACGGGCTGACGGCATTGCAAACCGGAAAAAAAGGTTACCACGGTAACCAAAGCAGATATGTCGATGCAGGGCGGCTTTGCGTTGAGTTGTTAAAATCAGTCTGAATGTACAGATCGGATCTGGTCACTTGCAAACGGTAGTGTGAATGACCGGGCCAAAAGATCGGATTTGAGAAAAAAATCGGATTTGAATCGGATCTGACTTTATGTGACTGCAGCCTAAAGCCGGCCTGAGAGGGCACACATGTAACCAAATGGTCCATTTGGTTAGCCTACATTAATAGTAACCCCCTCGGAGTAAGACATTTATAAATAAACACTGAGGATTTTTTTATGTGCAGACAATTGACATTTTGACATGTTCCTGTCTTTCAAAAGATTATTTAACTTTTCTTTTTTCAGTAAGTTGTTTCAGGAATGGCTGCTGGAATGCATAATCAAATCAAATACAATGTCATTCAACGGTTCTGTTTTGAGGAAAATTGACATAAAAAAAAGGAAATCAATTTCCTTTTTCAAGGCACACTTTCAAATTCAAGGCTCTGACTCTTGGCAGCTTTTCATCCTTTGAATACCAGGCCACAATACTACAGGGTCAGTCCTCTATGCCAATGATTAGCATTTATCGTCCCCAAAGTGCAGCAAAGCTGTATTTCTAACAGAAATATCAGAACTTTTATCTATCTGTTCCACTAACTATGACAGAACTCTTATCTCAGGTGATCTTAATCTTCACCTGGACGATGCTTCAAATGCGGTGGCTATGGGTTTCTTAGAGTTATTGCACTCCTTTGAGTTTATCCAACATGTTGTTGGGCCTACACATAAACATGGGCACACTCCTGGACCTGGTGATTTCTAGAGGTCTGAACATCACTGTTGAAAGGACTATTGACATGCCTGAGCTATCAGACCACTATTTGCTGTGTTTTAATACGACTGTCTCTGATCTAGAGAAAAACATCACTGAATATACTATAAAAAAGCGTTTTTATAGCTCATCTGCAGCCAACGAGTTCTCTCGTCATCTGGCCCCCCCCCCCCTGTCCAATACTCCCCCAGTGAATGATATGGTTCAAATGTTTAATCTTAAACTAGAGTCAGCTCTTGACATAGTGGCTCCTATGAAAACAAAAAAGAAACACCAGAGTAACACCCTGGATAAATGAGCATACACGTTCACTGAAGCAAGAATGTCGTAGAGCTGAGCGAGCTTGGAGAAAAAACAAACTCACCATCCACCTAGAGATTCTTAAAAAGTCAACAGTCGCCTATAACAAAGCCTTGCGTCTGGCAAGGCAGGCATATTTCTCTGGCATTATTAATGAGAACAAGAAAAATGCCAGAGTCTTATTCTCTACCATTGAACGACTTTTAAACCCCCCCCAGTCCTACAAGCAGTCGTTCCCGGCTTCTAAAGCTAAGTGTAATGAGTTTGCATGCTTTTTTTATAACAAAATTTGTAACATTAGAGCTGATATTATGAATGGTGCTGCTGCTAGCTCAAGCCCTCAAACAGCAGCTAATGGTGCCAGGGTAGATCTCTCCAGGGGGAGCCTATTGTCTTTCTGCACAATTGATGAAGACGAACTCCGAAAAACCATATCACAGATGACATCATCCTCCTGTTCATTGGATACAATTCCCACCACCTTTCTCAAAGAGGTTTTAGACAGTGTGATTGGAGATATCCTAAACATTGTAAACAGCTCTCTACAATCAGGTGTCTTTCCAGACTTTAGGAAAGGCCACAGCACAGAAACATCACTTGTAAAAGTTATTAATGATCTTAGGGTGTCTGCTGACAAGAAACATAATAAACTTTATAATAATAATAAACTTTATTTATAAAGCGCTTTTCAAAACAGAGTTACAAAGTGCTTTCCAGTGGCATATAAAAAGGCAATACATCATGTTTCCGTTCTTTTACTTCTAGATCTAACGGCTGCATTTGACACGATTGATCATTCAATTTTAATACAGCGTCTGGAGCACTGGATAGGCCTGTCTGGCACGGCCCTGTCCTGGTTTTCCTCCTATCTATCAAACAGAAGCTATTTTGTCAATCTAGCTGAGTTTGACTCAGACAAACACAACATCGGTTCTGGTATTCCACAGGGCTCGATTCTTGGTCCTCTGTTATTCTCCCTGTACATACTGCCATTGGGAGAACTCATTACCAATCAAGGAGTCAATTTTCATTTCTATGCTGATGATACCCAACTATATCTTTCTGTAGCTCCAGATGATCCCTGTGCTTTAGACCCGCTGTTGACCTGTCTGTCTAGCATCAAATGCTGGATGAGTGAGAACTTTCTCAAGCTAAATGAGGATAAGACAGAAGTTCTCATAATCGGTTCTAGTGAGCAGAAAGAATCAATAATAAGCAGACTTGGCAACCTGACTGTAGAAAGTAACAGTACAGTAAAGAACTTGGGGGTCATTATTGATTCTGAATTGAATTTTAATTCACACATTAATCATGTTACCAAGATTGCCTTTTTCCATCTTAGAAATATTGCACGAATCAGAGCCTATTTGTCATTGGACGATGCAAAAACGCTAATCCACGCCTTTGTTTTTTCTCGGCTTGATTACTGCAATGCACTTTTTTCTGGACTGCCTAAGAAAACAACTGACAGATTACAACTTGTCCAAAATGCAGCAGCCAGAGTTTTAACTAGAACTAAGATGAGAGAACATATTACTCCAGTTTTGGCTTCATTGCACTGGCTTCCGGTTGTTTTTAGGATTGATTTAAAAATTATTTTACTTGTTTATAAAGCTCTCAATGGTCTCGCACCTTCCTACCTACATGACTGCCTGCCTAAATATGTCCCAAACCGCCCCCTAAGGTCTTCCACTGCTGGCCTGCTCGCTTTGCCTAAAAAAAATGGCAACTAAATAATACGGGGAAGCAGATTTTTGCTTCAACGGGCCGACGGCGTTGAACAAACTCCCACTGTACCTTCGACAGGCAGCCTCTGTAGACATTTTTAAAGCACAGCTCAAGACCCACTTCTACACCCTTGCTTTTAATTGATTTGTTTTTTAAATTTCTTGTTATTCATGTCCTCACTGTATTGCATTACTGCTCTTGTTTTTTTAATGTTTATGCCTTGCTTTTCTTTTCTTTCCCTCTCCATTGCTCTGTAAAGCACTTTGAGCTGCATTTCATGTCATGAAAGGTGCTATACAAATAACGTTTTATTATTATTATTATCATGTTTGAGGCTCATTCTACGCAGTGAAATCCTGAGTGTTAATTTAACTAGAGTGAAACCACCCGTAAGGGTACATTTTTACACTCAAAGTTTATAATGTATTTGCATACATTTGCATAATATAATGTCATCCAATGACAATGGTGTTATTTAGTCACAAGCTCTTGTTAATATTTTTGTTTGTTGTTCACACACACACACACACACACACACACACACACACACACACACACACACACACACACACACACACACACACACACACACACACACACACACACACACACACACACGGTGTAAAGTAACTAAGTACATTTACTCAAGTACTGTATTTAAGTACAATTTTGAGGTATTTGTACTTTACTTTAGTATTTACAATTTCTAATACTTTTACTTCTACTCCACTACATCTCGGAGCCAACATTTTCATTTTACTCCACTACAATTAGGGTTGTCCGATCGGACTATTGTGATATGGCATAAACAATGTTTATGCCATATCACAATAGTACAATATCCAAAAAAAATAATATTTTTTCTCCCGATCTGATTCCGATCGGGAGATCATGTCGGAATCAGATCGGGAGAAAAAAAAACGTGATCGTGATTATTTGAAAACTTTAGTTACTATAGTTACTTTGGAGATTTTAATATTGATTGGAAAACATACAGTAACCACTTCAACCCTATACATTAGCTATTTGAAAATAGCCGATCTACAAGCTCACAATGTGTCGCATCGCGACGCATTGTGAGCTTGCAGATTCTGCAATACGAGTACTTTCACTTTTAGTACTTTAAATACATTTTGACACCGATACTTTAGTACTTTTACTCAAGTACATTTTTGAACACGGGGCTTCTACTCGTAACAGAGTACATCTACCTGCACATTGCAGCATTTATATACTTTTACTTAAGTAAAACCATTTGAGTACTTTTTCCCACCACTGGAGACATGCGGTATGGGTCAGATCACTGAAGGCTTGATGTATAGATCATTATAGATAAAACATCCGTACGTACGGCACGCCACTTATAGGGTTGAAACGTTTTGGGTCTTCCGTGAGGAGCCTACATTCAACCTTTCAAGAATCTGGACCCACTGTCTGCTTTCAGCATTGTTTAATTTCCTTTTCACATTGTCAGACTACAGGCATATCTCCTCTACTTCTCCTCACCATCCACATTAAAAAGTAAACTAAACATCATATTGTGCGTGTGTGTAGTGTGTGTGCGTGTCACACACATAAATACTGGTAAAATGGTCTATTACTGACCTCACTATAGGGAAATGGTTTTGTTAGCCTATGCATGTGCTTGCGGGTGCATGAATTCATGTGCGTGTGTGCATGTGTGCATGCGTGCGTGCGTGCGTAGTATGAGTTGAAGAGATAAAGGCTAAATACATGGGTACCAAAACAGCCCCCTTTGTGTGGAGAAAAGCAGTCTATAGTGGAGTGAGGAGCTGGAAAATATACATGGAGAGGAGAGGAGCGAAAGAGTGTGTGCGTGCGCGCAAGAGAGAACATCTGGTCAGTGGCACTGTGGCTTGAATTCAGGGGTGTAGAATGACAATACACATACCCATGTGACACACACACACACACACACACACACACACACACACACACACACACACACACACACACACACACACACACACACACACACACACACACACACACACACACACACACACACACACACACACACACACACAACTCCGGCCTATATGTATATCGTTTAAGGATCAATTACAATTGGACTAATTTTATTGATCAATTATTGACTGATCTCCCCGTTGCCTGTGGTGCCTCCCACTCCCTGTTGTTCTGTGTTACGGCCCTAACAAGGCTCAGATGTTGGGAGCCAGTCGTCCGTGAGGGTGGGGGGGGGGGGGGGGGGGGGGGAGGGAATATTTCGTCACACCAGAAAACAATTTGTTGGATGTTTTGATGCACCACATACTCTGCTCTCTGCTTTGAACTACTTAGGAAGGCTGTAGGGGCTTCCCTCGCTGGAGAAGAATGCCAATCACAATGCTGTCCATGGCTGAAAAGTAAAGAATAAAAATAAGCACCTGTTTTGATTTCATTTTCAATGGAATAATGTGTCAATTCTATTTTTATTTTATTTTTTGAAAATGTCAGTGTCCAACATTTTTACAATTCTGTTTTTCATCAATGTCATTTTTATTACAGTATCAGTACAATATCTCCATAATGACACATTTATTTTCGGGGGGAATGTCATTGCAGGGACACATTCCTCAATAACCGTTTTTTCCATTTATTGGGAAGAAATGAGTCAGTCTTGTTGTCTGGTGGTTTTGGCTTTTTAACTGTAAGCTGCAATGTGAGGACAACAACAGTGTTGATTTCGTCGACTAATACGAAGACGAAAATAACATGCCTCATTCATTCCTAAACAAAATAGCTCCGATTCTTCTCGATCAGCAAATATGTGAGGCTTTTGTACCAAACCTTTTTTTCCATTTGGACCCGCCAGCCCCCCACACACACACACACCACCCTGCGTTCTTCGTGCGTACCACACCGTAATAAGCCTGATTTAAACTTTTGCTGTGACGACGGTGTCACGCACAGGGAAAAAAATAGCAGATCTACAAGCTCCCGACACTCGTAGGTCTGGGGGGGACACGACACTGTTGTGTGCGAGAGTATAAATCGGACCTCTGGTTCTTGATTGCTCATACCTAGGAGAATACCATTAGGGACCAGCAGTTGAGCTCACTGGTTCTAATTGTTTCATTGCGGTCGAGCCCATGGGTTGAAACGCATTATGGTCTTTAACCCATTTGGGCTCGACATTTAAATAAAAAAAATGTCTTCTAAATCCTGAACAGTTTTTTGAAACACCTATGGTATGTTTCTATATCAGTGGTGCTCAATATTTCATGTCAAGGACCCCAAAAAATATATGTATTTGGCCGCCGACCCCCATCTTAAAATATGTAGTTCCAGGACCCCCCCCCCCCCCCCCCATTCAAAGATTTGCGCCACATTTTCACGATTTTTCAAGAATAGCAGACCTACAAGCTCTGAGCTATGAGATTGTAGATCTGCTATTTTTCAACAGCTAAAGCATAACATAATGCTTAAAACACCAAGAGGGGTTCCCGCCCAAAATGAGTTAAACCAGTTCTGTTGAAATGGCCCTGGCAGTTAAGTGTAATTACAGACACATTAAAGCACTTATGGACAACAAAGAGGACTTACGATAAGCTAACTTACAGATACTCTACTGTTACGGTCAAACATGTACTGTAAGTGTCATACGGTTAACAGTTGCAATCATTCTCTACTCGCACAGCAAGCATACAGTAGCAATAGCATTGCTTGAAAAGATGTCCCCTCCAATATTACTTCATTTCATACACGAGGTATGTAGAGCGTCGCAGTCCCCCCCCCCCCGGCGAGCGGTCCGGAAGACAATTTCCAATTAATGTTTCCCATAGACGTTTCATCAAGTATTTATCTAACCCATTTAGACCTGGGAATGATTCTTCAAATGTCTTCTAAATCCTGACAGTTTTCTGAAAAACACACGTTTCTATGTCAGTGGTTCTCAAACATTTTCATGTCAAGGACCCCCAAGATTATATGTAATTGGCCGCCGACCCCCATCTGAAAATATGTTGTTCCAGGGACCAGGAGCAAAGATTTGAGTTAAAAACATTTGCTCTGAAAGAATATATATTCAAAGATTTGTGTCACATTTTCACGATTTTTCAAAAATACCTCGTCGTCATGAAAGGGGGCGGGACCGAACCTCGTCGTCATGAAAGGGGGCGGGACTGAACCTCGTCGTCATGAAAGGGGCGGGACTGAACCTCATCGTCATGAAAGGGGGCGGGACTGCGGCGCTCTATACTCAAACTATACAAAGTAACCACCTCCATATGAACTGAAACAAGAATAGCCTTAAAGGGATAGTTCAGATTTGTTTTAACTTAAGCTGTATGAAATACTTGCCATTAATATAGTCGTTGCAACTGTATTAATTGATTGCCCGAGTCCCGTGGTGGGAGTTCTGCTCTGGTTTTGGTGAAATATAAAGTAGTTCCGGTCATTTTGTGGGGTGCACAGGGGGCCACGCATTAAAAGTAAATTAATCTAAACTATCATTTGTATTGCTATTTCTAAAATATTAGTGCAACTTTCGTTCATTTTTTTACCCCTGAATATATCACATTACATCATTAATATTGTATTACAATTGAGCAGGCATGGTCTTTGCCAATAATGCCAGGCATCAAAATGATTTCATTACATTTGTTTGATGTTCCACAATCACATTGGACAGACCAGATATACTTCCCGATATGTCCCAGTCACAGATTTCTAGGAATCTCATTTCATTATATTAACCCTATCTATCTATCTCTATCTATAGGTGTTAAATTTGTATAGTTTGCCTATATACCTCTGTTTTAACACACAAGGCTCTATATGGTTATAGTCATAATCAACATGTTATAATTAAAAACACTATGGTCAGAATTAAATACACATTATAAGCTATATAACAAAGGCAACAAAGGCAACAAGATCAAAACAATAAACCAGTCAAAATGTATTCATGTGAGCCCTGTTGGTTTGATTTTAACCATAATTTAAGTCCTCTGTTAAAACATTGCCATCAGCCCCAGCCTCACATGGGCTTCAAAAGGACAAAAACAAATCAAGTCAATGTCGAATGAAACAGTATGGTATCTTAAACTAGCTTAAAGGGGGAAACTTGAAAACCACTCATTTTCAACATTGAACTATGTCATTAACACCCCGAACGCCCAGGGGTATTTAGGACCATTAGACCCAGCGATTTGCAGCTACGGAGCACATTTCAAGGTGCACCAGGCGCTCCCAGACTGTGGAGCGATGCGCTCGGTTACGATGTCATTAATGTTCCGTCCTGTGAGTAATCTCTGTCCTGAGCGTAACTATTTGATAGGACGGAGACCTCCGTTTATTCCGCTCAGGGTGTTAATATACCTTATACCCCCCCCCCCCCCCCCCCCCTTCTATTTAGCCTAGAACTAGAGGTCTAGAATGTGTGGTCATGTGATCAGTGACATCATGAAGTGGTACTTTTTGGCCTGCAGAGTACATCTACGTGATGTCACTGATCACATGACCTCAAGTTCTAGGCTAAACAGAACAGGGGTGTATTAATGACATAGTTCAATGTTGAAAATGAGTGGTATTCCTCTACCCATTTAGGCCTGACGTCGAAATAAAAAAAAAAGTTTTCTAAATCCTGACAGTTTTCTGAAATACCTATGTTTCTATATCAGTGGTGCTCAATATTTCATGTCAAGGACCCCCAAAAATACATGTAATTGGCTGCCGACCCCCATCTGAAAAGATGTTGTTCCAGAGACCCCCCAGAAGCAAATATTTGAGTTAAAAGCGTTCGCTCTGAAAGAATATACATTCAAAGATTTGCACCACATTTTTAAGATTTTTCAAAAAATAGCAGATCTACAAGCTCATGGCGCGACACCAAGTGCCGCGCTATGAGCTTGTAGATCTGCTATTTTTCAAAAGCTAAAAGTATAACATAATGCTTAAAACACCAAAAGGGGTTACCGCCCAGAATGGATTAAGAAGCAGGCAAGAATGGAGACAAGGCAGCCTCCATCTCACCTGAACACCAACATTGTTACGAAGTAGAAAAACATTTATAGGAACAATAAAACTACTGTTTAGATTCCAGGAGGTTTTGTGATTCACCCCATGGTATTTCCTATGAACGCCTCCTGCTCTAACCAGTCATGTCCAGGAAGTACTTATACTAGTGTATTGATGTTCTTGCCCAACTAACTTTTAACAACGTTTGAAGTCAGAGACTTGCAGTAATAAGTCGCTCTGGTCATTGAAGAGCGCCTGTTAAAAGTCTAAATTGTAAATTGTTATTGAAATTGTACCGTCATCAATTGACATGAATTAATATGTACTTTGTGAACACTTGCTCTATCATCCAATTCGAGTTCTGGCTCACTGGTCTTTGGTATTGAAAGGAAGTTGCATCTCTTCAAGAATGCCGACTAGGCCACGCAAGATTATACTGTAGGACTTGCTCATGTGACTTCTATTTTGTGGTGTACTTTCTCTTCGAATGGGCCAAGGATATTGTGTGTCCAAAAAGTGGCTTCATTTCACGGTTCATTGTGCATTGTTGTCATTGTAAATTATCTGGATTCTGACAGTCGTTAATGTTTGAGAAGTGGTGCTAGTTGGTCATAACATTTGAAATCATGTCAATTAAAGGGAACCGCTGTTCCACTCCAAGCAAAGAGGAGGATGCCTAAAGCCTGATTCGTACATCATTGTACAATGGTGGCGAAAATAACGGATTATGCCTTTTGAAGTGCATCTGTTATTTCCAGTGTGTGACTCTGTTTTATGTATAAATTACGCATAATTTAGATATACTCCATCAACTGTGCCATGTGCTGAACATAACCCGATCTACAAGCTCAAAACTCGTTCCGGACTTGAGAATAGGAGGACAACAGGGGGAGGGAAAACAAGGTTTTATATAAAAACAGTTTTGGTTCGAGGCAACAGACTAAATTAAACCCCACCATCCAACCGAACAACCACAGAGGAAAGGAGAAGTTTGAGGGCAATGTTGAGAATTATGACTCAAAATGAAGTCATAACGTAGCTAATTATACATTTGAAGGAACGGCGCTGCAGTACTTTGGCTTTTTTTTCTCCCCCTGACACTAAAGCTCCCATCTGTGAAACAGACTCATCCCTCCTGAGACATCTGCCGTACAGACCCATACAACAGCATCACGGATACCATAATAACCCGTACAGTCAAACAAACAACGCTCACATATACATAAACACTACAGCGGATATAAGCATTGTCTACATCCGTAGTTCGTCAAGAACCGGACACAAATTAGCCTGCGGACCCCCATTTGAAGAGATAATGCCCAGGGAGGGACCCCCGTATGTGAAGATTTTTACGGCTCTAGCAATGATTATCAACCATTTCAATTTCAAGGACCCCCCAGTTTGACATGCATTAGGCTACGGACCCCCATTTAATGGCATTTCAATCTCTGGGACCCCCAATGTATGTATATATTGTAAAATCAAAGTTAATTTAACGGGTCCATTTGGTTCCATTTGTACACTCTCAGAGTTACAGACCCATATAAGAGTCCATTTGGTTCCTAATGTATCATTTAGCTTTAGGGACCCCCTGGAACTCTCTCAAGGACCCCTAGGGGTCCCCGGAGCCCACTTTGGGAACCACTGTTCTACATCAGGTGGCTATTATATGTATTGCCCTGGAGGTCCCCGAAAACACCAGATTTGAAATACGGATTTTGTTTCCTTTTTTTTTATTTTTTACTTTTAAATGGATACCTTAAATGTTTCCAACTTAATTTATAAACACTAGACTGGTGACCAACACTCGGGAATGATGCAAAGTCAGGATTGATGCAAGGTGGTACACATCTGTCCGTCCTGATGCAAGGTGGTACACATCTGTCCATCTGGGTCCCTTGAATGCCCAAATATTATGGGTGTAACGATACATTTTAACAACGATACATGGTTGACGATACGATACATGGACGATATTGGTTCATTATGGCGATCCGATACGATTCAATTATTTTAAATCGATACAGTAACTATTTAAAATACATTGACATTATTTTAAACGAAGTAATTAATCCCCACTTTTTATTTTATCTTCTAAAAATTGCTAAATACCATACACAAAAATGTAGTATTGATACAATTGATTATTTGCATAGCAAAACGATTCAATACCGATTATTTGCATTGCAAAACGATACGATACGATACATAATCAATGTTGCCGGTTTCATTTCGATATACTTCGATTCATGAAATTAAAATCGATTTTTCGATGCAGTTACTATATCGTTACACTTACACCCCTAGCAAATATGGATTTCTCTAAATCTGCCTGTGTCCCTTTCATACAGTATATGGAGATGAAGTCGGTCGGTCGGGACGGTTCAATCCTGAGGTCATCAGTACATCAGTCAAGACATTTAGTGGTTGGAACATTGTCTTAAAAGGATGTTTCACTTTCAAATAAAATAAACATTAAATAAAATGTATAAAAAAATAAATGAAAAATGGTTAAAGATAAAACACGGCCCGCTCATGCTATATCAGTTAACTGGAACAGAGGACGGGTGTTTTCAATGAATTTATCATGGTTAAAATGTTTGAAAGTTTGAAATTATGCAAATGTTTGAAAGTGAAAATATCCCTCTAAGGTGGTGTCATATTCAGTTATCTGATGGTTGGTTACACTTCACCTCAGCAACAATATTTGTTTTCCTTGTCGCAGGTATTTCAGCATAATCGTTCAAATTTCACAAGAATGTTGGGGACCGATTGTTCATAGATCTACATTACATTCATAAACGTAAAAAAAAAATAGTCATTCATGTTTGGCTACGTGTATATGTATAGCTGCTACGAGTTCATTCAACATTCATCAGTCAACAACAGAATGATGCTAAATCATATAACACATATTCCACTGGCATTATATGGCTTTGTTTGGTTTCCTCCTCATTACTCTTCATTTTCAAGCTCATGAATCTACAGTAGCTGGCATGCATTGCAACTTTACTGTCTCTGTGTGGGTGGTACTGTACAATTCCAGTAGTGGAAAAAGTATTCGGATGTTTTACTGAAAGTCAAAGTGCGAAACGCCCTGTTTACGAGTGAAAGTCCTGAGTTCAGAATTTCACTTGAGAAAAGTAAAAAACAGAAAAGTCAAAAAGTCAAAAGTACTTTTCAAAAATCCTCAGACGTTTTTGAAAATCTTAAAAAGATCTGCTACTTTTTGATTTTGAATCCTGAAAAGTAACAGTTTTGGACATCACAAGGTTTCCGCCCCGGCAGAGACCATGTTACTCAAGTACTATATATATATATGCTTAAGTACAATTTTGAGGGACTTTTACTTTACTGGAGTGTTTAAAATGTGTGATACTTTGTACTTCTACTCCACTACATCGCAGTTAAATTTGCAGATTTAGATTATTATTACAAAACGTGGGGCGGCGGTGGCTCAGGGGTAGAGTGGCTGGATGGTAACCGCAAGGTTGCCAGCTCGAACCCGGGCTCCCCCAGAGTTAGTGTCGAAGTGTCCTTGAGCAAGACAATGAACCCCTAATTGCTCCTGATGTGCTGGTTGGTGCCTTGCATGGTTTCCGCTGCCATCGGTGTATGAATGTGTGTGTGAATGGGTGAATGTAATGCACAATCTCTGTAAAGCGCCTTGGAAGCGCTATATAAATGCACCATTTACCATTTACCATTTAACGTGCATTATACCAATTAAGCCGTATTTTATATGTTGGCCAATCTGCAAGCTCACAATGTGTCACGATGCGAAAGAGGTTGAACTGGAACTGTAATTATTCCGGTCAGACATACAGCTCCCACATTAGGGCACATCATTCCTCCTGGACAAATGACTCTAATTACAGTGGATTAACCATTCCTAATGGATCCTCTGCATTAACCCATTTAGACCTGAATTCTAACAGTTTTCTGAAAAACCCACGTTTCTATGTCAGTGGTTCTCAACCTTTCCATGTCAAGGACCCACGGAATTATCTGTATTTGGCCGCGGATCATATCTGAAAATATGTTGTTTTGAGTTCAAAGATTTGAGTTCAAAATGCTCTGAAAAATAGTAGATCTACAAGATCATAGCACGGCACTCGGTGCCGCGCTATGAGCTTGTAGATCTGCTATTTTTCAACAGCTAAAGTATAACATAATGCTTAAAACACCAAAAGGGGTTCCCTTACAGAATGTGTTAAACGCCGTCTCCCATTAGACACTTTGCTCTGATAAACCACTCGGTTCAGATAAATCGGCCTCGACAGCACCGTCCTTTAATGTACTGTAGCCTCACTCCCATTAGATTAAATTCCTACCGGACAGTATTATCTCCTCAGATAGAGTCCTCCAAGTCGAAGAACACTCAAATTCCTGCCTCCCAGCAGGTAAACATCTACCACTCTGTCTACATTGACCGTCATGCATTCAGGTCTGTCTGTCTATGTCATACCACTTAGGCCTCACTCAGACCTTTACTGCATTGCTGTATGCTTGTTGGATGAATGTTGTGTAGTGTCATGGCCGCCCCAATGCATTTCCAATGGGAGTCACATGGTTTGACACAACATTTGTGTTGTATGAGGGGGAGGGGCAGTCGAAACACAGCCGAAAGCCGCATACAACAGCTTGTAGTCCAAAATGTGGACTACAAACCATGTGACTTCCATTGGAAATGCATTGGGGCCGCCATGACACTACACAACATTCATCCAACAAGCATACAGCAATGCAGTAAAGGTCTGAGTGAGGCCTTACACCTCCCCGCATGCTTTCAGGTCTATCTGGAGGAAAGAGTAGGCTACTCACCATTTTTACTTAAGTAAAAGTATCGTATAGTATATCTCTGCTGTCGGGAAGAAACCACTTAACTCCAAAATGTAAATTTTTCAGGAAATGAAAAATATAATTTTTTTCAGGAAATTAAGAAAACCTTATATTTTGAAAACAAAGCCATACAGCCTCATCAACGTTGGTGACTTTATATATTGACAATTATTTGCATGAGAGGGGGAGAGGTGGTGGAGTTAGCTGCTTTAGCAGACAGTATGAGGGTCCAATGGAGTTAAGGTTTTGTCCAAAGCATTTTACTACTTTCCATTGGTTCAATATTTTCGAAACAACACACAGATGTAAAGGGTGTTCAATAGCACTGATTTATGCCAAAAAAAAATCTAAAACCTAAAAAAATTGAGTTAGGAGGTTTCCTCCCGACAGCAACGATTATAGTATAGTATAGTGCAATTTAGAAATGTGTTGTTCCAGGGACTCCCCCAGAAGCATACTGTATGTATTCAAAGATTTGTGCCACATTTTCAAGATTTTTCAAAAATAGCAGACCTACAAGCTCGTACAAGAGCTTGTAGATCTGCTATTTTTCAATAGCTAAATTATAACATAATGCTTAAAACACCAAAAGGGGTTCCCGCCCAAAATGGGTTAAATATCTTCGCTGAAAATGTGAAAGGGCTTGTAGATCTCCACAGATGCTGGGGTTTGAGTGGATAAATCAGTGGTGTTCAACCAGCGGTCCGGGGACCACCAGCGGTCCTTGAGGTGGTTCCCCAGCTAAATGACGGAGAGTTGGATGGTAACCAAATGGACCATTTAGATCTTCAACTCTTGAGAGCGTAAAATGGACCCGAAACCATTTGGTTTAATTTTACGCCCTCAATATTAAAATTATTGTTAGACATCTGCATTACTTAATTTACAATAAGTCTACACAATCAGAAAGTGTAATATTCCGGCAAATTGGTCATTTTGATCAACGTTTGCTAACGTTATCTCTCCTAATGGTAGCCTACCAACATCAGTTGTGGACACAATCTTATCCAACGACAACAAAATATTCTTTAGTTTTGGGTCTGAGAGGCTAAATGTCATCAAATGGTGGTCCGTGGCTCAAATGCCGAATAAATAATGGACATAATGGATATGAAAAGGGTTGAAAACCACTGAGTTAAATGGGTAGTTGGCCCCCCAAAAACCACTGAGTTAAATGGGTAGTTGGCCCCCCAAAAACCACTGAGTTAAATGGGTAGTTGCCCCCCCAAAAACCACTGAGTTAAATGGGTAGTTGGCCCCACAAAAAGAATTGTCCTGTTACTCACCCCATGAAGCCTTGAATTCATGGGAGAAAATGTCATTTTTTTGTCGCATTCCTGACACCAATATTTAATGCATTGAAGTAAGTAAGAGGCCAATGTTAAAAAGAGAAATTACTATAGTATTGCTTTAAGTATTGCTATGAACTCCCAAACAATTCTCTATACAAAGTCATTTTTACCGGTAATATAGTTTTGCCTTGGCCTCCCATTTACTTAAATTAATTAAATATCGGAACATTGTCAGGGAGGTGACAAAAAAATCTCCATGAATTCAAGTGGGGTCTGTAATTCATTTTTTATTACGTCTTTTTTTTATCCTTTTCTTTTTTTAATGAACTATCCAATGCAACTCAGAGACCCCAAACGGGTCCATTTGGTTACATTCGGTCAACACTCTGTGTTACAGAAGGTATGAGGATTTGACTGATGTAGGTAAGCGAATGAATGCCAGGGCAGGAGTCAGCAAAGGTGGCTGGTCTGGTCCACACTGAAATATTGATACCAGGGCTGGGAGTGTTGGCTCTACAGGTGAATAATGCAACAGGAGGATTAGTTCTGGTTTCAGAGAAAGCAAGAGAGGGGAAGGATAAATAAATTAATGATCGCACAGTTCCTTCCATCCAAAGAGAGAGAGGGGGTCACATGCGTTGCCAGGCCCTTTGCCAATTCATAGAACTGACAAAGGGAAACAATGCAATAACCTGAATATAATAATGCAATAAATATCAGATTGGGAAAAATCGGGACATCCCTACTTAGTACTAGTACTGTATGTACTTTTATATTCATGCACGCTAATAGATCATACCATATACAACCTGCACACACCCTAAGTGTGGAGGACCAAGGCAAGGACCCCGTTGGGTTTTGGATTCCTATAATCCCAGTTAGTCTACTCTTATTTTGACTAGTCAACAGTCAGTCAGTCAGTCTATTTTGTCAGTCATTCAGTCTGTCTATCTAACCTTGTTGCTTCGTTGTCACAGATCAACGATCTGTGCACAAATGTATTTGACTGGCAGCTGTAACATTAACATGACTTGTTGTCGTCTTTTGACAGCATGCGTGTAAGCGTTGGAGCATTTTACCGAGTACTTATCCCATTCGATTGTCAATGTGTGGTAGTCTGTCACATTTAAAGCCTAGCAGTAATTCACCCCGACTGACTAACTTTTAATAGATTGCATTCAACTGCCTTTAGTATAAACCCCGATGGAAAAGCACGGCCACAACAAAGTTCAGACATTCAGTGTGAACTGGCACTGCCATTACTCCAGTCTGTAGCGTGGTTAAAGACAAGAGAGAGAGAGACAGAGAGAGAGAGAGAGAGAGAGAGAGAGAGAGATGATTGTGTTTGATGATTGATGATGCTCATAGCTTTGCTTGTTTATTTCGCCAGGCGGGGAGTTGAAAGCAAAGAGGGCCTGTGACCAATCAACAGCCGTCATTAAAGAGAGGAACGAGTGCCAGAACCAATCAACCTCTGGATCATTAGAAGGCGGGACAAGTGCCAGCCAGTCATGTTGTTTCAGCGCAGTGAAACCAATCTGAAGGGTTTGTAAAACCCTGGTCCATAGCTATAGTATAGAGTAAATATGAACACACTCATTTCTTTATCAGGGTTCTGTACATACAATGACAATAACATCACATGTTATTTTTCAACATGTTGTAGTGATCAATAGACAGCAGCAAATGTTATTAAAGAAGGTCGAGATGGATCATGGAATGGTTTTACATTTTGAATGTACATGTACAGTATACAGTATAGTTAGAGTGTGTGTGTGTGTGTGTGTGTGTGTGTGTAGTGTGCACGTGGGTATTATATAATTATTTCACCTTCATCCATCCATATATCCATCCATCCATCCGATCAGTCCATTTATTAAATAAAAGTATACATATATTTCTCACTAGTACGGTCATTATTCAGTGCAATACGCTGACCTCACCGCGACAAATTCATTTACCGCACAGTGAAAACATACACAGCAATTACTAAGGAATTGGGATTCTGAACATCAGCAGGTTCATGCATGCATTTCAGACGAGACTGCTTTTGGCATCTCCAATGATTTGAACAAGATTAAAATATTAGGACAATGTTGCTGTAACATAATAGCTTAATATTACCTCTCCCTTTGCACCAAACATGCCAACAAAAAAATACACCTTTTTCTGTTCTCTCCCTCTGGTTTACGCTAGATTGCTGGACTGCTGGCTTGACACCGGTGCTCCTCTGCAGGGGACAGACCCATCTATATGATGTCTATATAATCTACGTCAGAAGGGAAAATGGAGGCCAGGTGTGTGCTAGTGCCGGAGCAAAAGTCTTTCAGGGTTATTAGGACAAAATGCTCCCAGACCGTATACCAATATGAAGAACACTGGCTGCAACACTTTGATTGTTGTGAAGCACGTTGTTTTCATTCAAAAAATACTCTTCATGCCATTCCCATTGCTTCTTAAATACACATGATGATTCGTTTATGGTCCATTGTACGGCAGCGTCACCCGCATAAATGGGCGATAGATAAGCTCACAAGCCAGTGCGATGCGTCGTGTTGCAATGCGTTTTTTTGACAGCATCATACGATGAAGTCTTAAGCCCCCTATACCCCAAGTCTCGGCCACTCGCAAACTCACTCACACTCGGTCGCTCCAGCATGGCGGTGTTACGGTGAAATTGGTGACCTGCTGAAATATGTGATAATCGTGTAGACCAGTGGTTCCTCAAGTACCCCCAGGGGTCCTTGAGGGAGTTCAAGGGCATCCCCAGCTAAATGATAGTGTACAAATGGAACCAGCTAAATGATAGTGTACAATGATAGTGTACAAATGGAACCAGCTAAATGATAGTGTACAAATGGGTGTACATACAATTAACCTTTGATTGATTGATTGAAAATTTTATTAACAGTTTGCAGAATTACAGTACATTTCAAGCACAAACTCAATACAAAGGCTGTTAACTGTGAGTGGACGACCCAATTAAGCATTACACTTGTTTACAACAGGGTCCACCATGTTCAATTCATCAAAACATTTAGAGACGTACAAATAGACACTTCTATATAGACAAAGAACAGTACAGGAATTCATCATAATGGAGGTAAAAAGGGAAAAGAAACATATACAGTGAGGGGAAAAAAGGGGGGGCGGTGGGGGGGGATTCAGATTTTACGGGGGCCAGTTTCGAATTGCAGCCATCCGTAGGTGCCCTTTGAGAGCGGTTTTGAAGGAGTCAAGGGATTTGCATGTCTTAATGACTGTTGGTAGGGCATTCCACATTTTGGTGGCATAGGAGCGAAAATAATTTAGTCCCTTGTTTTACAATATAAATTGGGGGTCCCAGAGATAGAAAATGGCATTAAACGGGGGTCCGTCGACTAATGCATGTCAAACTGGGGGGTCCTTGAAATTAAACGGGTTGAGAATCTCTGCTAGAGCCGTGAAAATCTTCTCTTATAGGGGTCCGCGCGGGCTAATTTGACAGGGTCCTTGACACAAAAAAGTTTGGGAACCACTGGTGTAGACAATCACATGACGTCAGTGTCCGAAATGTAAATGGCTGCAGTTTGTTTATTAGCAGAGTTCAACGTAGCGGGATTCAGGCCACATATTTAAAGGGGAATTCCACTAATTTTAAACATTTTACTACAGTATGTCATTAATATACCTTAGAGCTGTTGTGTGGAAATAATAAAAAAAAGTCCCCCCCATTCTGTGTTTCCTACAGGCATTTACTTCCATTCTATGTGAGCGAAGAGTTGGAGCTTCCGGGATGTGGTATGTCGGTGTGTCAACACGGCGTAGCGTGGGTTTCAACAACTAAATCATGCATACAGAACACCTGCGCACACGTGCACACACACACACACACACACACACACACACACACACACACACACACACACACACACACACACACACACACACACACACACACACACACACACACACACACACACACACACACACACACACACACACACACACACACACACACACACACACACACACACACACACACAAAGAAATGTCCAAATGGTAAATGGTGCATTTATATAGTGCCTTTATCCAAGGCGCTTTACATAGATTGTGCATTACATTCACCCATTCACACGCACATTCATACACCGATTGCGGCTGAAGCCATGCAAGGTACCAACCAGCACATCGGGAGCAATTTGGGGTTCAGTGTCTTGCCCAAGGACACTTCGACATGTAGCCAGGAGGAGCCGGGATTCGAACCGCCGACTCATGGATCATTGGACGACCTGCTCTACCTCTTGAGCCACAGTCCACACAAAGGGAAATGCACAAAGGACACAAACATTACAGGTGCAGTTATGTTACAATCACAAACTTATGACATGTCTTGGAATCATGATACAGCAAGAATGTCATTCAGCAGCGTCTCTGATAGCCCCACACACACACACACACACACACACACACACACACACACACACACACACACACACACACACACACACACACACACACACACACACACACACACACACACACACACACACACACACACACACACACACACACACACACACACACACACACACACACGGGGGGGGGGGGGGGGGGGGGGTGAGAGGTTAGAGGAAAGAGTGAGACGTGGGAAGTTTTATCGGTGCCATGCTACTGTTACTGAGGCCAGTGTTGTGGTTGGAACCAGACACCTGCTCAGAGCTCAGCTAGGATTTCAGGTGTCAGGTTTAACTGGGCCAAAATCCACAATTTGGAGCTGCGCAGCTCAGCGGATAGCGTGCGTGTTTCAAGTCAAGGACCCCAAAATGAACATGCTGTGGACCACCGTTTGAAAATATTTTGTACCAGAGACACACCGATATCAGATTTATCTACATGTTAGCCATGAACAATTTTCAAATAGCATATACACGGTCAAAGTGGTCAAACTGATTTTGACGCTATATTAACACATTTTACTTGGAGAACAAATGCACAATAATCCACTGATGGTGTTGGCGAGTGCTTTCAGCCACACTTCAGGCTGATGACCGACCAGCATGTGTACAAAGGCAGTCTGTCAAATACCAAACATTTGCTTATAGCCTATAGCTACACATGCACTCTCAGCATTCCCCATTCTACACAATGACATTTGGAGCGACCCGTGTACAGGATCAGAGTTAAATTGACTGTATAAAGCAGGCAGAGAATGAATCCTCCCATCGAGTATCAGCACTGCCACTAACATAGTCCCACTCTGCCTGATGCATACCTTTGTTGTGCAGCAGCGGTGTCGCTCCAAACTATAAAACCTGTATTACTTTAGCACAGTGGTTTTCAACCGGTGGTCCGGGGACCACCAGTGGTCCTAGAGGGGGTTCCAGGTGGTCCCCAACTAAATGAGGGAGAGTTGGTAACCTTAATGGATCCTTAAAAGGAAACCAAACAGACCTGGTCCGTTTGGTTTAATTTTACGCTCTCAAGAGATTAAAAAAAAAAGACATTACTTAATTTACAAGAAGTCTACACAATTACAGAATGTAGAATAATTGATCAATGTTTGCCTATTGTCTCTTATCGTGGACAAAATCTGAACAAAATATTCAATATTTTGGGTCAGAAAGGCTAAATCTCATGGTGGTCCGTAGCTCAAATGCTGAATAAATAACGGTCCTTGGTGTAAAAAAAGGGTTGAAAACCACTGCTTTAGCGTATGATAGTCCGTCTGCCAAAAATAGCCAATCTGCTATTTTTGAGTCCGCAACTTTAGTCATAACACTCCTGCTCTTGTCTGTGCTGATATCAGTCAGGTTGAAAGAGAGGAGAGGAGGGGCTGAGGGGGAGTTGAAAGGCCAGTGTATCTCTCTTCTATGATGAGAGAATAAATAACAGCCGTGTGATGTGGTCCAGCCATCCAGCCGTCCTCAGCTACACGCAGGTAGACAGTAGACACGAAGCTCAAAGCGCTGGAAAGTGTATTCTGCCTAGACACGTCGCTTATTGCCAGTTTTCTTATCGTATCGTTTTAATTTTGATCTTGGCCTCCTTTAAATTTGTTCTTTATCACATTTTTGATCTTAGTGTTTTTATCATCTTGATTCTTTAATCAATATTCTTTAACCCATTCAGGGCGGGAACCCCTTTTGGTGTTTTAAGCATTATGTTATACTGTAGCTATCACCAAGTGCTGCGCTACGAGCTTGGAGGGGGGGGGGGTGTCCCTGGAACAACATATTTTCAGATGGTCCCTGCCCGTGGGCCTGTACTCTCTGTCCCTGTCCTGGAATGTCTCTCGGCGCTGTGATGCAGACAGTGCTCCACTGTCCAGTGACACCGCGAGCGCCGCCATGGTGCTTGTGGAGTCCATGCCCCTGGGGGTCTGTGGCCCATGTGTGGTACCCCTGTCTCTGGCCTGGGACGTCTGGAAGCCCCTGGGGGTCTGTGGCCCATGTGCGGTACCCCTGTCTCTGGCCTGGGACGTCTGGAAGCCCCTGGGGGTCTGTGGCCCATGTGCGGTACCCCTGTCTCTGGCCTGGGACGTCTGGAAGCCCCTGGGGGTCTGTGGCCCATGTGCGGTACCCCTGTCTCTGGCCTGGGGCGTCTGGAAGCCCCTGGGGGTCCGTGGTCCATGTGTGGTACCCCTGTCTCTGGCCTGGGACGTCTGGAAGCCCCTGGGGGCCAGAGCCATCTAATAGATGAGTCACGATATAGAGGGGGCAGAAACCGAGCGCTCGAGCGCTGTTCATGCAGCCTGAACTCAGACAAGCTGGAGTTGGAAATACTGTACATTGTTTTCAACGAGGTCGGCGCAAATAAGAGTTATTTTAAGCATGTGTGCAACATGACAACTGTTTTAAAGTATTGTACAGTAACAACTAAAGTCTATTTAATGTTTATGTTGAACAATCTAAAATAAAGGGATTTAAGATCATTGAAGCTGGGCTGTTGCCTGAGTCCAATGCATTTCTGCCTACTTCCGGTCCAGGACTTGTCCCAGTTGGTTGTCCCATGCTCAATAGAAGTCTAATGTATGAGAGCCGCCATTGGACTGGCCCCATGAAGTGAACGCAGTTTGCGTAACTCTGTCTATATCTGCATGCTCTCCCCTTCTCCCCTGACGAGTCCTTGATTGAACAGTCTGCAGGGCTCCACCCGGGTTCAGCTGCGAGCTGTTGGCCTAATGACTTCTAGATGTATTTAAGACGGTGTTTTCTCTCTGTTCTGAATCATTGTGTTGTCACGTTATGTTTCCGGGTCCTGTTTATTCGCCCTGTGAGGTGTACCTTGCTTTTGTATTATATAATGTTTTAAGTAGGGTTGTCGGGATCGGATCGGGTGATCGGAAATCAGGGCCGATCACGTCATTTTCAAATGATCGGAATCGGATCGGGAGCAAAAAATCTCTATAGTATCAATATTATATCCATATCATGATATTAGACTAGATATTTTCTGTGATTTGGGATCTATAAAATGCGCCTTGGATAAAGGCGCTATATAAATGCACCATTTATCAATTTATTACCATTATGTGATATGGCATAAACGTGTTCCGTGGGAAAAATCAGTATCGGCAGATACTCAAAATCAAATGATCGGAATCGGATCAGGAGTTAAGTAAGTAAAGTAATCATTATTCTATCCTCCTGCCTTTACTTTGATATGAGTTGTGCCTGTTGCGCTGAAAGGTTACAACGAGACACACAAGCCGCTTGGCTAGGACAATCAAAGCATAACCTGGATTTATTTAAATAAATTAAAAAAATCATGACTCCGACTCATTTCCGAGCGTATCTTGTGCCGTTTTCACATCTCACGCTTTTTTGCACTGACCAATGGACACTTTTTTTGTTTGGCTTTGCACTGTTGACGATTTGTCTTGTTTTTCTTATGAGACGCAGTAATACACTTTATGATGACGCACTGATGGACTATGTATGTCTTTGTTTATCCTTGTTTGCCCTGTCTATTATTATTTTATTATTATTATTTCTTGATGCAACTTGTGTAAAGACGATTCCCTATATTCCTATATATAGGCAGCTGTCTAAGGGCTGTGGTGTAGGAGGGAGTCTGGATGTGGGCTTGAGTATGGAGACTTGGACCCAGATACCTCTCTTTGTACTGGTGATGATGATATTATATAGGTTTATATGGTGTTGTTGACCTGGCACCTCTGAGTCAACCTACTTCTTGCTAGCCGGTACACTTCACTGGTCTTGCCTGGCACTGGTACGCGTAGCTATGTCTTGTCGGTCTTACTGCTGAGATTATCCTGGAACACACACACTTTCTGATCGTCTGCGTCCTCTTTTATAGGGTAGCGTGACGTCGTGGACCGGCGTCACACCACTGACCGTTTCCGTGGTAACAACTTGCTTTGCCTTGTTTCTTCTGTATACTACAGTACTTTTTTTATCAGTCTTATCCTTACTTGTATGTTGTAACCTTAACTGCTGTGCTGCCTCTGGACATCCCCCGTGGGATAATAACAGTGTCTGTCTGTCTGTCTGTCTGTCTGGTTCTGCATTTAGGTCCAGAAAACATTCCGGGGTCCTGACAGTTTGATCTCTTTTTTATGTAAAGCACTTTGGCCTGCATTTGATGTCATAAAAGGTGCTATATACAAATAATGTTTATTATTATCAGGCCAAAGTGAAAATAGTCCCTGCTTCAGAGATATGAAATTGTCCACTGCGTACGTACATATGTTCCACACACACACACACACACACACACACACACACACACACACACACACACACACACACACACACACACACACACACACACACACACACACAGTTATTCAAGGTATTTTTAAGTGGTGCAACCACTTCCTTAAGTCAGGGGTTCTCAACCCGTGGGTCGCGACCCCTCGGGGGGTCGCCAAATTATTTTAGGGGGTCCCCAAATTATAAAAAAAAAAAAAAGATTTATTTTTAAATTTTATTTTCACGATTTTTCAAAAATAGCAGACCTACAAGCTCGTAGCGTGCCACTCGGTGGCGCGCTATGAGCTTGTAGATCTGCTATTTTTAAATAGCTAAATTATAACTGCTTAAAACACCAAAAGGGGTTCCCGCCCAAAATGGTTTAAGGTTATTGTAGCAGTCAATTTATATTGGGGGTCGGGAGGGGGCGGGGCGGGGGTCCCGAGACGTTGCCAAAGCATTTTCGGGGGTCCCCGGCCAAAAACGTTGAGAACCCCTGCCTTAAGTGACTATGTGTGTGGGTGGCTGGGTGCATCTGAGCACCCATCCTGTGGGTCTGGAACACCCTACACCCCCCCCCCCCCCCCCCCACACACACACACGCACACAAGGAATTGCACCACTTACTTCACACGGGTGTGATTTTGTATTATTAGCTTTGTCCAATTCCATTTCTTATTCTATGTAATAGTTTAGATCTATCAATGAATTTAGATAATCAAAATCTCAGCCTCATGAAACTGGCTACAACTTTAATGGCAGGTGCCAGACATTGCATACTTCCCATTCATTACAAATGATAATCAGTTGCACACCTTAACCCTGCAAGACCTACGGTTGTGTTATTACAACATTTATAATAATAATATATTTCGTTTTCCTGTTCTTTTTTCACCTAAACATCATCATTGATGTTCATTGTTTAGTCTATACCATATTTGCATGATTTTGTCCCTTTCAATGTATTGATGGCGATCGAAACGGGCGTAGCGTGGACACCCTTTCTGACCTTGGTGTCACTTGGACGGAAGTCAAGTGGTTGGCCTCCTACCTGAGCTAGTTGGACCTACCGGGTCACGGGAGCGACCTTCGAGGGAGAGGGCTGCTTCCACGTGGGCTCCGTTAAATCTAAAATAAAAAATAAAAAAAACAGATGGCAGCGTTGCACAAAAAAACAATTTTACACCTGTAAAACTGTGATGTAACAGTAAGGCTAAATGTCACTCTGGATGAGAGCGTCAAAATGCCAAAATCTATAAATAACTTTTCGTGTCTCCATGTTGCGGTAAAGAGCATGCTGTTCCGCATCTAAATTAGTTTGTGATGGTCCACTGATGATATAACTTACATAGTCTTACATTGGCGATATCTCTTTTTACAAGTTTGTACAAGGCAGCCACGAACACCTGTGATCATCACGTGCTGTTCTGTAACTTGCTCCACCACACTGGATCACAGCAACTAATGTCTTGTTATTGTTATTAGAAGTGGTAACTGCTCACACACGCACACGCACACACACACACACACACACACACACACACACACACACACACACACACACACACGCGCGCACACACACGCACACACCACAACAAGCACTTAACCACAGAGCTAATCCCGTGTCTGTGTATGTGGTGTTTTCTCCTGTGTAGACTCCCCTGTAATGACAGAGCCATTAGACATTAGGCTCGGCATCACATGAAAGCAGGCACTGGAACGCTTCATGGTCTCAAACAATCTGTTGCTGCTAATGAGGACGACGGGACCGAGCGGGGCTTCCCCCCTCTGTCTGCTTCTTGATGCCTCTGCTCAGAGTCAGCCTACAGAAGTGGTGCCTCTGATGTCCTGATTGAAATGTGTGTGTATACTCCCGTGGCGGGAACATCTACTATATTAAGTGTATTAACCCACTTAAACCCCCTTTTGAGTTGCAACTGTACTTGGGATTGCTTATCCACATCGATCTACACTAAATATATTTGCCAAAAATAGCCGATCTACTAGGTGTGAGCTTGTGGATTTTACGGATAAGCGACTTAAGAAGGATTTTGGACGGTAGTCCACTGGTAAAGTGGCTAATGTATAATATGTAATGTAAATTGTAATGTAAATTCTGACACTGACGAAGGCCTGCGCGCCGAAACACGTTTGTCTGGTTTGACTGCTGCTGACTCCTACTACGACTGAGAGTGCGGATGTTTAATATGTAATGTATACCATGGCAAATATGTCCATCTACAAAGAAACTAGTAACTCAAGTTTTCAAATAATTGTAGTGGAGTAAAAGTACGATATTTTCCTCTGAGATGTAGTGGAGTAGAAGTATTGGAAATTGGAATTACTCAAGTAAAGCACAAATACGTCAAAATTTGACTAAGTACAGTACTTATAAGTACATGTACTTAGTTACTAACAAACAGGGAGCCGGAGCATTACAAAGGACATTACACACAGACGCCTGAGATGGCTAGGACATGTACTGAGGATGGAGCAGGACTGCATCACAAAGGTGGCCTTACGATGGACACCACCAGGCAAAAGAAAACCTGGGAGGCCCAAGACCACCTGGCGCAGAACTGTGACGCAGGAGCTGGAACAGATGAACCTGTCCTGGGGAGAGGCGCAACATGCTGCCAGGGATCGGATGCAATGGAGAGCGCTCATTGAAGCCTTATGTCCCATAGGGGACGAAGAGGAGTAACAGTAACTTAGTTACTTTCCACCACTGGGTATAATTGACAGGAAAAAGGAGGTGTGGGGCAGAGGATGCCCCACACCTCCAAGGTGTTGGTTCCACTGAGACCAATAAAAAAAACTTTTGAAAATAATAAGACAGAACCAACAAAATATTTGAGTAAATTTCAAAGAGCTGTTCTGGTCATATGGTGGCCATGCAGGCCAACTGGCGCGTACGTTCACGTTGTCTCAAAACCTGATTTACACTCGACGGTGTGACGGTGTCACGCGCCAAAAATAGTCCATCTCGAAGATCTGCTATTTTCGGCACATGACTAAAGATGTTAAGTATCAGTGTCCATCAGGCCAGGGTACTACTAGTACAGCCAAGTCACTCATATGGAGAGCAACACACATACCTTACAGTACATATCTCGTACAGTATTCACTATTGTTAACCCATTTTGATTCTAAAAGAAAATGGCTTCTAAATCCTAATAGTTTTCTGAAAAACCTATGTTTCTCAAACTATTTGAATTTCAAGGACCCCAAATATATGTAATTGGCCGCCGACCCCATCTGAAAATATGTTGTTCCAGGGACCCCCCAGAAGCAAAGATTTGAGTTAAAAACATTCGCTCTGAAAGAACATATATTCAACTTAAATGCAAATGATGAAACTTAACATGTAAATGTAAAGCACCGAAATAAACTATTCATTCATTCAAAGAACATATATTCAAAGATTTGCGCCATTTTCACGATTAAAAAAAAAGCAGATCTACAAGCTCGTAACACGGCACTCGGTGATGCGCTATGAGCTTGTAGATCTGCTATTTTTCAATAGCTAAAGTATAATATAATGCTTAAAACACCAAAAGGGGTTCCCGTCCTGAATGGGTTAAACTCTCTCTGAAATAACTAACTACATGTACTCTAAAAGTACTGTAGATTTTTTGGGTATTTTAACTGTACTTTTACTTGTACTCCATTACATCTCAGGAGGCAAATATTGTACTACTCCACTACAATTATTTGAAAACTTTAGATACTATAGTTACTTTGGAGGTTAAAATTGTTATTACAAAATATACACTAATAAGCCCTATTTTATAGTAATGCCATTCGAAAGCAGCAGAAATGCTCACAACACAGAAAAATAAAAAAAGATATATATTCAAAACATTTTTAACATAATTAAACTTGTGAAATGCGGGACATTCCGCACAATGACTAATTTTACTCTTGGTACTTTATTATGATGACGAATTGTTTTGAACTGTCTTTGACTCAAGTATAAAATTGGGAATACTGGAGTTTTACTTGTAACAGAGTATTTATGCATGGCGTTTTTGATACTTGTACTACTTGTACTTCAATATATACACCCCATCGGTGAGTGTGTGATGTCCATTGCCAGTCTGTAAAAAGGTCTGTGTCTGTGGCCAAGTCCCTCATATGGAGGAAACAACACACACCAAGCTCTTTGATGTTTTGGATGCAAGTCTGAAGTAAGGCCACATGTTTCACGCAGAAATGATTAATGGCTAATGGAACTGAAACGGAGTAACAAGCACTGCGGCCGCAATGGAGGCCGTGAACTTTTCACACAACAAACAAAACGTGCCACTTCAGATGAGTTTGTTTAGTACGGGCTTTGATTGTCGGCCTTGTCTTCGGATGTTGATGGGAGATAAGGCTTCTAAAAGAGAACCAGTGGGGTGGGGGTGGGGGGGTTTTGGCTGAATTGTGAATTATGATGATCAGGTTTCGAGAAGCAATATGCTCGGCACATTGGAATGAGAACCATGATGGTAAAGATGTCCGTCTCTCTGTGGGTGCGTGAGAGAGAGAGAGTGTGTATGGGCGTGCGTGCGCAGTGCGTACGTGCGTGCCGTGTTCATTAAAGTATGCAGTTTCTTGCCTTTGACCTTTTACTACGGTGACACCTAGGCTTGAACAACCCCCCGTGTCTAGTCGGCACACTGCTGAACGTTTTACGTAACACCTCAAAACAACATCTTTCCCTCCTCTGGCTGTTCATTGATGTTACTGTCAGTCTGTCCCTTCCCGGGGTGCTCAGACTTTTTCTTTTGGTTTACTTTTTTTTCTCCGATTCATGTTTTGGGGGTTTTGTGAAGCACTTCAAGCTGAAGGTTTGAAAGTGAAAAGTGGTAGGCTATATAAAAACATATATACTGTAGACCTATTTACAGAAACACACATTAACCACTTTCAACATGCCATTATTATATAGGTGAGCATTTCCAACAACGAAGTTCCCAATTCCTTTTTTTTTTGTGGTCACTGGTCAGTTCTAAGAAATTCTACGACCCATATCCGTTTTTCAGATATGGGTGACAGAACGAATCCCCTTTTTTATTGTATGAATACAGCATTACAGTAAGGGTGGGTGGGGGGTGGGGGGGTGAGTGAGTGGTTGTGAAAGTGGAAGAGCTGGCTTGTCTCATGTAGACAGCGCTGTTGCTCATTCTGACATATGCTGGTCCTCCCACACACACACACACAAACACACACGCATGCACGCACGCGTGCGTGCACACACACACACACAAACACACGCACAGTCGCGTGCACACACACCACTCTCCTTTAACATTAGCCCACACACCACAGATACATTATACTTTAACCCCATAGCTCTGACCCCATATACTATTACACATGCCACGCTTAAGTATTCCATCCATTGTGCAAACACGTTCTGTTGCTCGTCTGAGAGCCCTAGCAAGTAAACCTTTACTTTATACGTCTGAGAGCCCTAGCAAGTAAACCTTTACTTTATATGCACTGGAATCATGTTCTGTTGCTCGTCTGAGAGCCCTAGCAAGAAAACCTTTACTTTATAGAGTGTCGCAGTCCCGCCCCCTACCATGGCCCAGGAAATGAATCACAATGCATTTTTCCCATAGACATTTCAAAAAGTATTTATTTAAAGACCTTTTAAGCGTCATACGAAGCCAACTCGAGTCGTGACAAATCATGACAACACACAATATTTTGGACCAAATAAATAATTACATAGAAGAAAAACAACAAAAAAAGTGTTGTAACCTGCCGTTTCTTTCTACTTTCTAATTCTTTGTTTGGCCCGAAAAATTGTGTTTGTTGTCATGATTTGTCACGACAAGAGTTGGCTTTGTCCGCGGCGTAAACGTCTTTAAATAAATACTTTCTGAAATGTCTATGAGGAAAATGAACGGAGAATCATTTCCTGGGCCATGGTAGGGGGCGGGACTGCAACGCTCTATATGCACTGGAATCATGTCAGAGGTGGAGTGTCCTTAACGCCGGGGTTCCCAAACCTTTCAGCTCGACACCCAAAAGAGTGAAAAGAGTGAAAATAGCAGATCTACAAGCTCACAAACATTTGTTTTGCTATACAGCTTTGATTTGTCTTTCTTCATGAAATTACAAATAAATAAGAATAATAATAATTGAATTTTGTTTTAACCCATTTAGGCATGACGTTGAAATTTAAAAAAAATGTTTTCTAAATCATGACAATTTTCGGAAAGATTTGAGTCACATTTTACCCATTTTTCCAAAATAGCAGACCTACAAGTTCATAGCGCGCCACTCGGTGGCGCGCTATGAGCTTGTAGATCTGCTATTTCTCAATAGCTAAATTATAACATAATGTTTAAAACACCAAAAGGGGTTCCCGCCCAAAATTAATCCATGAACATGTATTTTTAAACCGTGCCTCAGCGCAGGGGTTCTCAACGTTTTTGCCTGGGGACCCCGGGAAATGCTCGCGACCATTTTTTTCTGAAATAAAATTCAAAAAGTGAAACTTTCATATATTCTCAATTCATTGTGCATAAAGTGAAGTATTTAAAAACCTTTTTTTGTTTTAATCTTGATGATTATGGCGTACAGCTCATGAAAATCTAAAAATCCTATCTCAATGAATATTTTACGAGACCACAAAAAAGAAAAAAAATTTAATGAGAAATGTCGACCATCTGAAATGTATATTCATGTATGCAGTTAATACTTGGTCTGAGCTACTTTTGAAGAAATTATTTCATCAATGGGGCGTGGCATGGAGGTGATCAGTCTGTGGCATTGTTGATGTGTTATGGAAGCCCAGGTTTGCTTTGATAACAGCCGTAATTTAATTTGTATTCTCGTGTCTCACACCTTCCTCTTGACAATACAACCTAGATTCTCTGTGGGGTTCAGGTCAGGCCAGTTGGCTGGTCAGTTAAGCACAGTAATACCATGGTCAGTGCACCAGTTACTAGTAGTTTTGGCTCTGTGGGCAGGTGCCAAATCTAGCTGAAAAGGAAAATTAGCATCTCCATGAAGCTTGTCAACATACTGAAGCACAATATACTCTAAAAAGATGGCTGTGTTGAAACCATTGTTAAGTTTTCACTGTATTCAACCCGAGAACAGTGAGAAACCTTTATATGGTATACCTTAGAGTTGTTGTGTGGATATAATAAAAAAAAGTCCCCCCCATTCTGTGTTGCCTAGAACTGGAGGTCTGAAAAAGAAATCAGTAACAACATGAAGTACATCTCAGTGACATCACAAAAATGTACTTCATAATGTTACTGTTTTTTTCAGACCTCCAGTTCTAGGCAACTCAGAATGGGGGGACTTTTTATTATTTCCAGTTTTCCACACAACTCATTTTCAACTTTTTTGAAAATGAGTGGTATTCCCCTTTAAGCAATAAAACTGACTCCAGAGATCACAGTTCTCTACCATACATTGTGTTATGACTCCAGACGAGAGCACAGGTCTCTACCATACATTGTGATATGACTCCAGATATCACAGTTCTCTACCATACACTGTGATATGACTCCAGACATCACAGGTCTCTGCCATACATTGTGATATGACTCCAGAGATCACAGGTCTCTGCCATACATTGTGATACGACTCCAGAGATCACAGGTCTCTGCCATACATTGTGATACGACTCCAGAGATCACAGGTCTCTGCCATACATTGTGATACGACTCCAGAGATCACAGGTCTCTGCCATACATTGTGATATGACTCCAGAGATCATGTGTACCGATTCTGTGGACAAATCGGAGTAGCAGCAACAAAGTGTGTCCTGAAGAAAATGCTAAATTTGCACCAGACAATGAGGAAAAACTAGTGTTTTTTTGTCTTCCAAGGCAATCAAGAGTTAATTTGTACAGAACATTTCATACACAAAGGTGTTTTACATAATATAACTATCTATCCATCTATGATCCATCTGCCGTTTAACAAACAAGCACTAGCACATCATTACTTTGACAGATTACATTTGGTCGAGGGACAAACAATGAGTCAATGTGATGAAAACTATTATGGGGATCCTGGGGATTTGGAGATCTCAAATTTTGGTATTACCTGTAAATCAGGTTTAATGGGGATTACAGTGCCGTCCTCAAGTGCAGGTTTGGAGCCTCAACTGTTGACTCAACAGGAGTGGAGAGTATAGCCATGGCCAATGTTCCTCTTCTTGGACAATGTTACCTGCAGTATCTCAAATCATTACCCTTTTCAACCTATCTTCATATAATAGGTGCTCACTAAAAATCATGGAAGAATGGCAGTTCTTTTCTACTCGGTCTGTGTCTCATGGGAGGGCTATGGGCAGTTCAGAAACCCATCCACCAGTGACATCATCAATGTGGAATACAAGCTAATAGAAACTGCAGGCTTTCTAGTCCTGAAAAGTTGCAATGCGAAAATGGAGGCAATCGTTCTCACGATAATACAAATCTAAACATTTTTGTTAAAAAAAAACTGAGACACAGACTGAGTAGATAAAAATCGTGCCATTTTATCATGATTTTTAGTGAGGACCTATTATATGAAGATAGGTAGAAAAGTGGTGAAGTGGTCCTTTCAGCATGATGCAACACCATCAGATTAGTCAAAGTGTTCGATTTAAGAAAAGCCTTTGCTATTTTGGATATGATTAAAACTGGTTTGATGCCACCATTGAATTGCCTATTATTTTGAAGGCCCTGTGATTCGTCCCTGTGAAACCGGAAGTAGTTGTCGGCCATTTTTGTGCCAGTGCTGGTCCCCTTCGCTTTCGTCAGAAGCGCCAATATCGTAACCGCGAGGTCGCGCAGATCTTTTTATTGAGCTCCTAACATCATCACTCACCTCATTCACCTCAATTCCGAGAAAAACGCTGCTATAGTTGGCACTTCTAATGGAAGTGGAAGCAAGTGTTGCCTAGCGATGGGGAAGCTACTACTTGGTAGATATAGGAGAGGTTAGTCTGGATTAATAGTAATTAATACATCTCGTTTTCTCGTCATTGGCACAAGTGGGTTCAAACCACCAAAACACTCTATTTGCACTAATCTCTCCATGCCATAGGAAACCACACGCAGTACATTGCATGCTTCCAACTTGCATATTTACCGTTACCGCTACGTTATTGCGCAATTTGACCAGAAGTGCTGTGATGCAAATTACATTACATTTTCCACATTCACCAGCCCCTCCCCTTTTCACTGCACGCACACGCGCGCACACACACACACACACACACACACACACACACACACACACACACACACACACACACACACACACACACACACACACACACACACACACACACACACACACACACACACACACACACACACACACACACACACACACACACACACACGAGTGGGCACCTGGACGAGTGGGCACCTGGACGAGTGGGCGCAGTTGGATCAGTGAGGGCCGTGTTGCGGCCCGATCTCTAGAAGCTCTAGCGAAGCTGCCCAAACCTCTGGTTCATATGATTCAGTCTTTCACAGTGTTTGAAGCTTACTTTTTCTAGATGTACTACTTTTTGTCATAAACAATTTAGGAAAGGCCATTCACAAAGAACTGAAAATGATTTAACCCAGAAGTATTCCAAATATCACTTTTCAACACAAAATTACTTTTTAGATTCCTTTCAACTTTGACACATTAATCCTGTTAAATGTCTCTGTTATTCAGTTGGCATTCAAATCATTTTGTATGCCGATGTTCTTTAATATACTGTGTTATTTTTTATTACATACTGTACTACTGCAAATGGTATATGCCAACATACCTAAGCATGTTGTATCTTATAAAGTCATGGAAATTACAGGTTGAGGACACAAAACTGCATGTAAAATAACGTGGGACTGGCAAACATATGGACAGAGTTAGGTAAAAGTGCCTTTAGCAATGCTAATTCTCCACCGTCATCTTGGAATAATCTGCAAAAGGTCAAGAAACGTGACCATTTTAGATCAACTGATGTTAAAGGGTAAGACCACTTTTTTTTAGGTTTGGGTTGTGTAGTTACTTTGCCATGATGTAACTCCAAATGTGGACAAGAAATACAAAATAACTGCTCCAGTGATTAGAAATTCATAATTCAAAATATGCTCCTAATTGACTTACATTGTACGCTAAAACAGCTCTCAAAGTCACTCTTTTAGTACGTAAACAAACACAAACAAAGTTGATTCAGACAATATAGAGCATCACCAAAACTCATGGGGGGTTTTTTTTTCATAAAAATGTTAACTTCCTGTTGATTTGTCCATTTTATTGGGAAGAAAACCCGGACTGGATCCGTGGATCGGGATCCAGATCTTCAAATAGTAAAATCAACAGGAAGTTAACATTTTTATGAAAAAAAAAACCCCCATGAGTTTTGGTGATGCTCTATATTGTCTGAATCAACTTTGTTTGTGTTTGTTTACGTACTAAAAGAGTGACTTTGAGAGTGTTTTAGCATACAATGTAAATCAATGAGGAGCATATTTTGAATTATCAATTCTGATCACTGGAACATTTTTTTTAATTTCTTGTCCACATGTGGAGTTACATCATGGCAAGGTAACTACACAACTCAAACCTAAAAAGAAAGTGGTCTTACCCTTTAAACCTTTGACCTTGCTTCCACGTTGCACGACTCCAAGTCAGAGTCAATACATCAGGATGGTCTTTCATTCAACCTTTTATTAACCATTATAGCAAGTGTCCTTTTAAGTTCACTGAGCTAATAGAGCAGTGGTTCCCAAACTGCTCAGCTCGAGACCCAAACGAGAGTTTGGACGTTTGCCAGTGACCCAAACTAGTGAAAACAACGCACGTGACACACATTAGTGAAAACAACGCACGTGACCCAAACTAGTGAAAACAACGCACGTGACCAGAACTAGTGAAAACAATGCACGTGACACACATTAGTGAAAACAACGCACATGACCCAACGCACGTGACCCAAACTAGTGAAAACAATAAACAACGCACGTGATCCAAACTAGTGAAAACAACGCACGTGACCCAAACTAGTGAAATCAATGCACGTGACCCAAACTAGTGAAAACAACGCACGTGACCCAAACTAGTGAAAACAACGCACGTGACCCAAACTAGTGAAAACAACGCACGTGACCCAAACTAGTGAAAACAACGCACGTGACCTAAACTAGTGAAAACAACGCACGTGACCCAAACTAGTGAAAACAACGCACATGACCCAAACTAGTGAAAACAACGCACGTGACCCAAACTAGTGAAAACAACGCACGTGACCCAAACTAGTGAAAACAACGCACGTGACCCAAACTAGTGAAAACAACGCACGTGACCCAAACTAGTGAAAACAACGCACGTGACCCAAACTAGTGAAAACAACGCACGTGACCCAAACTAGTGAAAACAACGCATGTGACCCAAACTAGTGAAAACAACGCACGTGACCCAAACTAGTGAAAACAACGCACGTGACCCAAACTAGTGAAAACAACGCACGTGACCCAAACTACTGAAAACAACGCACGTGACCCACGTGATCAACAGATGTTTTGACAAGTTATACAATCAGTCCAGAATGGCCGTGCTGACAGCCTTCCCATTCCTTAACCGTTTGGTTTGCATCTCCAGCGTTTTGATAGCCCTGCAGGGCACAACTCATTAAAATACTACAATGGATAATGTCAGGCCAGCCCGTCCCTCCAACAGCAGAGGAGTGTCCTGGGACAGGTCCATGGCTGCACTCAGAAGGGGAACACAAACAAGGGGGACGCAGCACAGCAGAGGGCCTGGCCATGATGGGAGTCAGGGCAGGGATTGGTTCAAACCACATCATCTGCCTCCATGCCTCCGTTCCAACACTCTAAATCCCTCTAAATCCCTCTCTCACACATACACACATTTTGCGTGCACCCACGGTGCACGTATTGCCGCACACACGCGTAACACACGTACAACAATGCATGCCTGCAAGCATGAACACATATTTTCACTGTTCTCTGGACAGTGAGAGAAATCACCAGCACTAACACATTTGTTCCAAACAACATATTTCAAACGCTACTGGCTGGATTGCTGTGGAATTTTGCCGTGCCTCTTCATCATCCCCAGAGGATGCATATGGCCCGATGCCTTAGTTTCATTTAGCGAGACCATTAGGTCAATATTTCCACTTCCACAAAATTGGACGGGTGGATTGCCATGAAACTTGCTTGAGTACAGGCATATTCCCCACGAATCCAAAGCAGATTCATTCTAACCATTTCAGTGACCCCATGACCTTTTTCCTCTAGCACCACCCACAAGTCAAAATGTAAATGTAGGTTGCACACAACATATATATTTGCTCATAATCTAATAGGATAGGATGAACCCTATTGATTTTGGCCTTTTCTATATTTTGTGTTTTTTACTTCAAAGCTTTTACTGTTACGGTCAATTCAAAACCTCAGGTCATAATAATATTATTTACTGATCATCTCGTGTTGTCTATACCTACAAAGCCAGAGTGCAATAACTACATATAACAACTATAATTTAAATAAATAAATAAAATAATTTAAATGAAGGTGACTTGATTAGATCTTGTTGCGCTGGTCATTTTGAAAGTAGCTCTCAAGTTCAAAAAGTCTGAGCACCCCTGCTATATAGCATTCGGAGATAGTTGTCTGGCTACACTGGTCAGCCAAATGAGATATTGGCATACAAGTGATATTACACTAATTGCATACAGTCTCTGTAATGAGGTAATTGTTTACCCCCCAAAATCACAAAGGCAAATTTGACATTTGGGATACACAAATAAGTCTGTGTCCAAAAACGTAGTTACTGCACATAGTTACTGGTGTACTATACCAGCTTCTCAGGAGTAGAAGTATTTCTTTCCTTTAGGTTGTCAAAATATTTTTTACAAAACAATAATGGGCCCAAAATGAATGAAGTCGGCTGAAATGAAATGAAATGAATCAGGGTATCTGGGCTAAGCTCAATAACTTGTTTCCAGCCAGGCCCTGCTCATAGAACATTTCATCGTAGTGGTTCAATGCCTTGTTCAACGGCACTTCAGCGGTGGTACTTTTAACGTGTCGGACCGCTGATTCGAACTGGCGACCTTCCGGTATCAAGACCGCTCCGCAATCCGTTCGGCCACCGCTCACAAGAACGAGACAGAACCAAAATGAACAGCACAACATTAACACTGCAAGACCCGGATATATTTCTACTTGCAAAAAAGAGATTTCAACCTTACTACTACTTTGTACTACTAGGACTTTGCAGAGGAAATTATGACATGAGGAGAACATAATATGTTCACTATTATACATACTGTAGTGCCGGGTGATCAGTCCACTCACACCACAAAAGGTGGATATAGACAAAGACTAACATTTAAACAAACTACAAATAACTACGGCATTATTATAATACAATACAACACTAACTCATATTAACTAATGAAATTACAATACAATTTAAATATAAAAAAATACTAATTTGCCTGGGCCATGGCTCAGTGGTGCAGGCACCTTGGCTGGTAATCCAGTCTGGCAGTGTGCCGCGGGTTTGACTCCCGATCCCGACGGGGATCTGCATGTCCCCCCCCCCCCCCCCCCCCCCCCATCTCTCTCCCCATTTCCTGTCAGCCTACTGTCTTTAAAAAAAATACTAATTTCTTGATAAACATAACAAAAATCAAACTAATAAACCCCTGCCCCGCCCCCTACCCATGCAGTCCAATGTCCCCATCATCAGCATGATCTGAAGCAGCTGGTCCTTTTTTTATTGACCAGCCAATCACCTCCAGCAGCACTCCAGAACTGAACCCAAAAACACTAGTCAACTGAAATGCATCTTAAATATCTTCTGATGAAGCAACTTTTGCGTGTACATTCCAGTCAGCAACCTTTCTGTCAGAATTGCAATAAACAGCGTGTTATTTGAACTGCTTCTGTCTGTGGTAATTTATGTTTGTTTATGTAGGCCTAGTAGTACTGAAAATAAATATAAACTAAATGAAAATGAATAAAGTAAACCAAAAAGAAAAATGTTACCATGTTTTACCGACCGTAATGTGTGGCTGGTGTTGTGGCTAGCACAATGACATGTCCGGAATAAAGATACTAGGGTTTATGTACAGAAATGTCAAGCTAAATTATTTTCCCATAACCACATGTGGTTAAGGGAAAATAATTTAGGTTGACATTTGGATGGTATGTGACATTCTGTGACATTCTGTTTTATGTGGTCCTATGTAACAACCGGTTGAACATGCTCTGGTTGTTATCTACTTCACAGATCTATCACTTATAATACATGAACAACATAAACATAAGCTGTGAGGTCGTTGAATGAATGTGAATCAGTCACACATAAAAATAAAAGGTGCCAACTGGAACCGAAATCGGTTCTTCAGAGAATAACTATTTTTGGTGTGAAACAACTCAAACTCCATATACACATCATCAACCAGTGCCCCTCATAGATCTATGCTTGGTCCGCAAAAATAGCAGATCTTCAAGCTCACAATGAGTGAAATATGGCCCTTGAGGAAAGTTAATTGGGGAACCCTGCTGTAGTTACACTCACTATGGGGTTGGGGAAGAGGACTTTAAGAAGGGGGAGACAGAATGAAGGGTATTCAACAGGGATGGATGGATGTCATGATGACAAATCTCCTTTGAGATAAAAGCAGCAGTTTGGCTATAGTAAGAGAAAGAGAGAAAGTGGTAAAACACAGTAAGATATTTTAAAGCTGTGAGCATACGTACGTCCACCATTAGCTCTTATTTTCTCCCATAAAACAGATTTTGTTTTTGTGTGATTTCAGCTTTCAGCAACATTCAAGTCCTATGAGCTCAACAAAGGCTTTCAAAAACATTCAGAAGTTCTCTCCGAGAAAAGAAAACACACATGTAGTTGGGCTAACATGGTTCCCATGTGGATCTCAGACTTATGTTGGCAGTTTATGACATCAGTCATCTATGAAGTATCACTGTCTATGATGTGTGACTCTATATTTGGGCAAGGTTTCAATTTCTGCACTATCCAAGAACCATTGACTTCCATTATAAAAAGAATCACACCCACATCATCATGACATAAAATAGACACTATGCCCATTTGCTCAGACACTATGACGTAAAATTATCCATTCATTGTCAATTTATTTAAAGTTGGCTAACATGTGTTAAGGTTGGCGACCATGCGCTGCTCCGTGCTTGCGGTTATGGTTAGGTTAGGGTTTGAGGTAGGTTGTCGTCGCACCAAAAATGTTACAAAATATTCAAATCTTTCTTCAAGATAGTTTTTTTTAAATAGTATATGTTTAAAGGGCGAAGTACGGGTTGATTCATTTTGAGATTACTTACTTACTTAATCCTCTTGGTTCCCGGTGGAACATAAGGCTGCTTCCAGCTGGTCCTATCCTGTGCAGCATGTTGAGCCTCCATCGCCCCATGTCAGATTTGCCATCTTCAGTTCTGAGGTCACATTTCTCCAGGTTGTTTTTGGCCTCCCTTGTTTCCTCTTTCCAGGTGGGGTCCATCTTAGGGCTACTTTAGGAATGCTGTTCTGATCCATTCGAAAGGACATGTCCGAGCCATCTGAGCCGTCTGTTTTTGATTTCCAGTACCACATTGTAACAGTTTGTCTTTAGGTACAGGTCCTCGTTGGAGATCTTTTCTGGCCAAAAGATGCGACATATCTTCCGGAGGCACCCATTGTGGAATGAGTTGATTTTATTCATGTCGCTCTCCACCACTCGCCAGCATTCTGAGCCATACAGCAAAACTGACTTAACGTTGCTGTTTTGAGATTGAATGTTGTTAATTAACTTGAAATCGGTGCACCACTGTGTGAGTAGCCGGCCTGCCGCCATTAACCGGGCCGTGCATGCCACTGGCTCGTCAGCACTACTGTGGCATTGAAGCCTTATTTCGGCCAGTTCCACTGGGTCTTTACGTATAGTAGTCACGTAGTTCTTCAAAAGGTATTCTGTGCTGAGCTGTCAACAAGAGTTTTCACCAAGCAAAAGGAATTAATTTAGAGAAATACACATGCGTTTATTAATATGTATCAAGCTTGATTCATGCATGCCATAATGCCTTTGCGTATTTATGTTGTTCCGCTCCATTAATTAATTCGGCTAGGCCAGAGAATCGGAGCAGCAGGGGCGGTATTGCAGTCCGCACTGTTATGACGAAAAGAGAGCTGAGCCAGAAGGCAAAGCTCTCCGTCAACCAAGCAATCTTCGTTCCTACTCTCACCTATGGTCATGAAGCTTTAATGTGAGCTTTAATCATGTTCCATCATATTCAAGTGCTTTTAGAGAGGAATGAGACAGACTCCATGGTCCCCAGACCCCATGTTCGTAGAGAACCATATTGGACTAGCCAGTAGCCATCTGTAAGAGGGTCGGCCACACATGTGGATCTCAGGATCCCCATGTGGCTGCATGTCAATTGCATGTCAATTCATTAACAGTGTTCACATATCGAGGCCTTGTGAAGTGTGACTCCATTTCCCATACCCAGCACTTGTCCAATGTTCTGGATTCTTGTTTGCCAAGTAACAAACAGTTCTCTTGGCAGCGTTATACCAACCTTGCAATATGTGACACAGGCATTTCCCTATTTAGACTGTCATCCAGGAAACATCCTGGGACGTTTTGCAATGCTTAAAGTGCTGCTCCATTCCTCTCTCCGTCGCCCACTTTGAGAACAGAGAGACCCAGTAAGGGAACAGAGAGACCCAGTAAAAGTCCAGCTGTGAAGACAAATTCCAGAGCTTCCAGGAAAAAAGAAATGCTATCAGACAGCATTAGGCCAAATAACACCGTTGATTAATCATTTGCTAACAAGCTCTGACGTCGGCTCATATCAGAGACATACTGAATCCAGAGCCTGAACATTACTCACACCGCCTGGAGTTTCTGGTCACTCACACACACGCACACACACACACACACACACTCTTGCATGGGTGTATAGAAATATCTCCCTTGGTCTATCTACCTGACTGCAGCTTGCAGACCAAGTTTGGTTAGTAACTCAACACCTTTCTGCTTTGTACATCTGACGTGCACATCTCGCCGACAGAGGACGTGAGGTGGAGGAAACCCTACAGTATGTGTTTTTTCAACAAGAAATTAACCCTAGTCAGATAAACAGTGATTAATTTATCAGATCAGAACCACATGGGTCGACTGCTGTAAGCCCACTGATGAGAACGGGACCAAAAAGGCCCGGTACGTTACATTTAATTTATTACTCTAAGCACACCAATAGATCAAAACAATATCAGTGTATTGGATTACTGGGCTTACTGTAATAATGATGGCTTGTTACAGGGAGAGAGAGGGGACGGGAGGGGGAAAAGATGAAATAGAGAATTTGATATCTATTGCTCAGTAATACTTTGTTCGATGACAACATTATTTTCATGTTGATGTTTCCCTCATTACAGTAAGCCGGAACATGTGTAACATGGTGTCGTTTGTTTGTGCTTGCAATTAAAGACCCGTCATTTAAAAAGAGCACGGCCTCCTGGGGCCAAGACACAGAGGGAAAAAAATGGCTGTTCTATAAAAACTAAATGAATCATTATAATTATTCTCAGGCGTGTGCTGGGGGATACCTCAAAGACCAGCATCACTGAGCAGAAAGATGCAGAAGAGTACAGTAGAATAGAACTCCCAGAGTTAAATTGACATTGATTTTACAATATAAATTGGGGTCCCAGAGATAGAAATGCCATTAAATGGGGGTCCGTAGACTAATGCATGTCAAACTGGGGGGGGTCCTTGAAATAAAAATGGTTGAGAATCACGGCTAGATCCATAAAAATATTCTCTTATGGGGGTCCTTGGCATTATTATCTCTTCAAATGGGGGTCTGCGGGCTAATTGGTGTCAATTTGGGGGTCCTTGACATGAAAAGGTTTGGGAACCAAGCGGTCTAGTCAATAGACCAACTTTGGGAATAAGCCGCAAACAAGTGCTCTCCAGGCATCCCGGTCGTCCATGCGCCAGTTTCTCCAGCTGCCCCCATGTGTGGCCAGATCTCTTCACATCTGCATCCAGGTCACGCCATTCCAGAACAGGGCATATATATCTTCGGATATTAGATGCAGGCTTGCAACGAGTGCGGCCAATCTATCTTCCGCTCATGTTCAGGTCAGGATACCAATTCCACGCAATCAGAATATGACGTAATGAGGCACATTATGAAGTACATTTTCCCTTCATTGTCAATGGCGTTTTTAAAAACAAACATTGAACTAAAAACAAACATTAAACCATTAAACCTATATCAAAATATGATTTTAATATGAATAGGATATGAATATTGCAGAATAATATGCTGTAAAACGTTCTCTATGGTCCGGTCCTTGTATAATGTTTTAGTTCACGTGGCACAGAGTCTCGCCAGAACTCACACAGCAATTTTATTGTTATTTTTTTAATTAGAATCTTAATTTAAAATATTCGATTATTCTTTTATTTTTTACATTCGAATATTCATTTGAATATGGAATATTCGTTGGCAGCACTAATATAGGAGGGGCTAGCGCCCCTCAAAAATAATAGCAACAATGACGTGGCGAAGTGGCGAGATGGGTTGGATTATATAATATTATAAATAAATATAAATATTATCAGAGGGTGTGGTTGCAGGTGGATTCAATCATCCTGACCAATCAAATGCTCGCTTTTCATTACGTTTAAGAGCAGTGTGCTGCACTCAGCCAACCACTGCTCATGGGTCATTTTCAGTGTCTTGGAAGAAAAGCCCCAGATACGTAATTCCTCCCAAGAGCAAACTGATAACCTTGTGTAAGAAGAGATGCAGAGTCATCAACAATAAATCCTACCGCATCTTAACTATAGACCGCCAAGAGCACATTATGTCATATTATCTTTGGAGGAGATAACAAACGCACTTAAAAACGTCTGGCACTGGTTCCTATGAGAAGAGTTCCTTGGTTAGGCCCGATTCATGAGTCCAGGTCATAATAGCCAAATAAACTAAGCAGGTGGATGTCCACAAAATGACTGTTGGCAGAGAGATGTCCGTAAAGTAGACCATGGGAAATGTTTACAGAATGTCATTGGCAGGGACGTGCAGAGAGAGTTAGAGGGGCAGGGGCTGAAATCCCGTAAGAGGGCACTTTTGGACTAACATTGCGAAAATAGTAGATCTACAAGCTCACAACGCGTTGCAGTGCGACGCGTTGAGAGCTCGTAGATCAGCTATTTTAGGGGGGCAACCCAGCACCCTTTAGCTAGTGGAGATGCGGTGTAACGACATGGATTTCTCCAAAACTGTTGGGCCAAACTGAACAACCAATATGTCAATTTGAAGCTATGATTCCCTGCTTTCATATGAGATGAAAAAACGAAAATTTAAAAAAATCCAATGGCAGTCCCTCAGTCAAATTTAGTCACATTTGTTCGACGCAAAATACTGTGTTCAAGTTCAGGAGACTTTGGGAAAAAATGCTGCCTTCTGGCATGGCATGGGAAGGAAAGGAGTGGCATTTGCATTTCTTTCACCATGTAGTAAATGCTTCCAGTGGTCTGGAAAGGGCAGTTGTTGTACAGACGGGTAAAAGGGCAGGGGCTGAAGCCCCCTTTGATGTCTATGTGTGCACGTCCCTGGTCATTGGTATGCTCCAAGTATGCTACACTGGACTATGAAAGCCAAACGTGGATAGTCTCCTGGATCCTGTTATAACCACTTACTCATCCTACGGTATATATGTGACTCTTTTTGATACAGAGACAGTCATGGCGGCAAGACTAACTGGTCAGGAGAGGACCGCCGTGACAGGATCGAGTCCCTCAGGGGTCTATACTAGGACCCCTCCTTGTTTCCCTCTACACCAAGTATCTTAGCCGAAAATAGCCGTTTCCACTGCAGTCACACGTCACAATGCAACACTATTTTCACCAAATATTTGCCCCAGACTATATGAATGCTACATTTTATAATGCTGAAATATGGATATAACCTCACATTCTACATATAAACAAGCTAAAATATATATTTTTCCCTCATAATATTCTATAATCTATACTGTATATTGGTGCAGTATCGGGCAGGAACATCTTATGTTCATACTACAAAAACTACAAGCTCAAATGTTTTGAGCTTGTAGATCTGCTATTTTTGCTATTATTGAATTTTCAGTTCAGGTATAGGCATAGGGTTTGTAAATCCAAAGTTTCACTGCAACTAAAGGCACTGCTTTATTTGCTGGTGGTAAAATAGGTTTTTAGAGTGTAAAGCAAAAAAATAAACACTTTTAGCATTCCCGACAATGCATGCGCACGCACGCACACACTCTCTGCTGGGAAGAGCAGTGTATACCAACATCACCAATGCCAGGCATATAAGACCACCAATAACAAATATTATTGCTACTATAGGACTCTTGCAAATACAAAAATGATCTAATGTTCATCAAGAAGGTGGTGCTTAGGGCTTCTTTAAACATTCATGAAAGTCTCAAATAAACGATTCAGATTTCCCGTTAACAAACTTGAAAAGGTGAATATTGAAATGAATACAGAGAATGAAATAGATGGTGTAAGCTTGATGGGCTCGGCATTTGTAGACTTACTTTGTGAAGCATAAGGCAGAAGAAAAGCAAACGCAAGCAGTAAGTTTGACTCTTTCAGGCATATTTCTCTCCAAGTAAATTGCCACACAGCAAGAAGGTTCTGGGTTCTAACCTGACTTGCAGCATTTCTGTGCACATTTTACATATTCATTAGCGTTTAACTCCCACACTTTGGAGCTGTTCCCAAAGCTGCAGCTAGTAAGGATCAGTGACTCAAATATAACATAACCATTTGATTTTGAAAATGTTTTTTTTGCGGCTTTCGCCTTTATTTTATATTTTTTATAGAGGGACAGACAGTAGGCTGACAGGAAATGGGGGAGAGAGATGGGGGAGTGACATGCAGTAAGGGCTGTCGGGATCGGGAGACGAACCCGCGGCACACTGCCAGACTCTGGCTGCCGGCCAAGGTGCCTGGACAGCTGAGCCACGGCCCAGGCCTAAATTGTTATTTTAAACATCTTTTTCTATGCTCATTAGTACTATTACTTGTCCCAGATGGCATTTTTGAGTGGTGCAACTGCAACCACTCCAAGGAACAGCAATGTCCGTGTTAACCTACCTATGTGACTATGAGTACCAGTAGGGGCAAAAGTGGCGCTGTTGTGCCAGAAACAGAGAGAGAGAGATAGTGCTGCACTGTTGCCTGCTAATGAGAGAGAGGGGGGGGGGGGTTGTTGCACCACTCAGTTCACACTCGTCACACACACTAACATAAGATTATAACATCCGTCTGGGTTTGTGGCTCTTCAAAATAAGAGTTGAACGGGTGAAAATGCTGGCTTGAATTATATCATATTAATAAATGCTGGCGGACTATCTGTTAATATCGGAATATTGATATATTATTGATTTCAGCTGTTACAATTCCAAACATGCAAGTATAATAATATGAATATATTTGTACAGCTACACAGTTGCAGGCGGGCATGTTTATGTATACTTTGACATACAACCATTTTCTACAAGAATAGAATGCTGTTATGTACAAACTCACAACCCCTTCCTATAGCCTTCTTATACTGCATCAGCCAGGGAGTGCACCTTATCTGCTAAATCTATCCTAAATAAGCAAGAAAAACATTTCCCAAGTGGATTAAACAGTGGGGGACTAATGGTTGGAGAAATAGTCAGCGGATATGAATACAATCTGGGAATAAATCTCTTACCAATAATTTTCTTCACCAATGTGTTTGTAAAGGTGTCTACTAACATATCCCACATTGGTTTCTATTCAACCACCCTAGGGGAATTTGAGACAGCTGATGAAAGTTGGGGTACCATCAACAACAATATATGGCAAAATGTTAAAAATGTCATTATACATTAAGTAGCATGTGACATGTCAAACTAGGGGGTTTTCATGATTCTGAACCCATTCCAAGCATTAGTTTTGCACGAATTCGGCCATAGCCACTTGCCCCAAATGTGCTGACCTCATCAGTGTCACATTTGTGATGACGGCTATGGCCGTTTTTAGCCCACGCAAATCTTGACTGAGAAAGAAAAAAGGTAATGCCCTTCCATCCCTCAAAAACTACAATTGAAGTGCTTGAAGAACATTTAGATGGTATATCTCCATTTTAATTCAATTAAACTATACTCAGAGAGCAGATTTTGCCAAGCTTTGCCAAGGTCCTTTGGCAAAAAGTTAACTCTTATTACACGCTTGCATTATGCAACCAGGTAAATGAAATAAATTGCATAATCTAATCATTCTGAATTGTAGAGGCACCCTCTGGGATACAGTAAGGCATGTAGGGGGCCTGTGGGCACAACTAAAACCACCATATCAGAGAATGTGAACTTAGAGACTCCACAGACAGGGCACTGTTTAGTCTGAAAGCTAGACTCCACCATCTGCTCTACAGCTGCCTGTTAGAAGTCCTAATTAGAACAATGATAATGTTCAATGCTACATTAACATAACATCTACCAGTCAGGGAATCAGTGTACAGTACATGGAAGAGAGTCTCAGAGCTCATGACAAAAACTCTTAATGTCAAAGCCATAAATATGTTGCCGATTAATTTTCAAAACATTTTTTCAAAAAAAAAAAAAAAAAAAAGACCAAATGGTTTTACCCAGCAACATAATTGTGATAATCGTTTTTAATATGGGCATTTCCTATATCAATGTGGTAATCGGGCCTAATACCGATCTGATTTCATAATGCGCCTGTAGCCTGTCCAAGTATCTGTTAACTTAAATAAACAAAGCACCGCGATAACCTAAACTATTTAAAGTAGAATGCCAAATATGTATAACACATCAAACTGTATGAGAGCTTTATTGGACCTGCAAGCATAATCCTTGAAACGCAAGCCCTGACATTTTGTTATAACAGGAAGCTAGTTAAAGGACCACTTCACCACTTTTCAACCTATCTTCATATAATAGGTCCTCAATAATAATCTTGATAAAATGGTCTGTGTCTCATAGGAGGGCTGTGGGCAGTTCAGAAACCCGTCCACTAGTGACATCATCGATGGGGAATCCAAGCTAATAGAAACTGCAGGCTTTCTAGTCCTGAAAAGTTGCAATGCGAAAATGGAAGCCATCGTTCTCAAGATAATAAAAATCTAAACATTATTGTAAAGAAATCTTGTTTTAAAAAAAATCTGCCTAACGATGATGTCACTGGTGGACGGGTTTCTGAACTGCCCACAGCCCTCCTATGAGAGTAGAAAAGAATTGTGCCATTTTATCATGATTATTAGATTAGGACCTATTATATGAACATAGGTTGAAAAGTGGTGAAGTGGTCCTTTAAAAGGGCATAAGACCACATGCAATGCCACATATTTTATTTGAACAAGAATTTAAACAATGTCCTATCTTTAGATATCAAGTTGTTTATTGTAACTAAATCACAAGCGTCAGTGCTGTGCGTGGCCGTGACGTATATGCTTTTTTTTAAAGTATGTTACGATGCCGGGAGATGCCGGGAGATGAGAGCACTGTTAGTCATGTTCTTTTTGTGACGTAATCACATAGCTGGGAATGGACTTATTCACTCCTTTTGGTTTTCTATTCTTCCTAGTCCTAGGCAGCAGACAGGTTTCTTTTGTTTAAAGTGCACAATTTGGTATATGGTCTTTTTTATTGGCCTAAAATATTGTCTGTATACATACATTCATGAATCCACATGCTGACCGGCTGTCGGTATTTATTGTGCAATTGTTTTATAGGGGTTTATATCAAATGTGATGAGGTCAGCACATTTTGTTTTTTAGCCCAAGGACTGTTTTTTTGTGCAAAACGAATGCTTGGAATGGATTCAGAATCATGAAAACCCCCTAGTTTGACATGTCACATGCTACATAAAGCATAATGAAAATGTGAAAATCAGGCGCCCCGGCTGGCCAGCTGGGGGGAGGTAGTTTAGAGACCAGGATTACTGCATGTTTTTGTGAGGGTACCCACCCTAGGGGACACGGGGAGAACATGCAAACTCCACACAGAAAGGCCCTTTCGCCGACCCCGCCTCGGGTATGGGCACTGCTGACGCGGAGGAGATAACACGGCCTCAGCGCCCACAGCGTCCCAAGCGGGAATCGAATCCAGGACCTTCTAGCTGTGAGGCGACAACACTACCGACTGTGACACCGTGCCCCTTCCATCAACATTATTATAATCATCATCATCATTAAAGTATTACACTTCTTCACACATCTTTAGAATGCATCTATTCCTGTTTCTTAAACTAGTCATTCTAAGGTACATTCCCACAGAAGTGGAGCTTCCCATGCTCATACACCCTGAAATCACATAATGCCACTGATCCTTTTGTTTCGTAGATTCGTTTGTCAACCACAAATTAGATATTAGATAGCAGGGTATTTAGACAGATTGTTTGCCATCCTAGTTTATTTGATGCAAGACTACACTGTACTCTCTGCACTCTGTTATCATTCACTTTGGATAGAATTCATGCATACTTTTTGTATTATCTCACACATAAATTATAATTGTCCTAATAGTTCAATCTACGCAGTATATTTAACACACGCACTAGCCTTTATCTATTGGGTCGGCGGTGGGTCAGGGGTAGAGTGGCCGGGACATCCCTATTATCAATATCATGATATTAGACTGGATATTGTCTGTGATATTGTACTATTGTGATATGGCATAAACGTGTTCTATAGAAATATAAATGATCGGTATCAGATCGGGAGCAGAAACACGTGTTCGGGACATCCCTAGTGATGACCAATTATTCCGTACACGTACAAGTGCATTTTCTGTTTAATATCAATGCATTGCTATATAAAGAATTCAGACATTTCCCATCACTCAAGCTCACAATGCATCACATCGAGCCTGTACACCAGAGCTTGCACACTCACTATATTCGAAAAAGAGCTTAACGCGCTCTCCCCCCCCCACCCCGTCCTAGGAATGTAGTCTAAAAAGTAGCCAAAAATGCATAAAAATATGTTTGTTAGTCCACCACTGCCCGCTAAAAACCAGCCCATGTCTCCCCCGCCCCCCCTCTTCACCCCCCCTCACCCCCCCCCCCCCCCCCCCCCCCCCATGGCCCTCAGCCCTGACACCAGGCTTCCTTTGAAGTGCTCTTTTAAGAGCACAATTAACCCTCTCCTCCAGACATCGCATTTACTTCTCACCTTTTTAATAAGCCGCCTCATAGACCAGCGTCACACTTGTTTCTGTCTCTCTCACACATTGTCACTTGCACGCACGCACGCACGCACGCACGCACGCACCCCCCCCCCCCCCCCACCCCACCCCTCTGATCCTTACACACACACACGCACTGTATGTGTGTCTGCGTGTTTGTGTGGGTGGGTGGGTGTGCGTGGGTGGGTGCTGGTTGACTCAGTGCTTTGATACCAGGTGAATCAGGAGTGACTAGCGCTGAAGCAAGCTGGACCATCTTAATTGGTGCTCTGCTCGCCATGTGACCTTTTCTGCACTACAGTATACACATTGAAACATTGAAAATACTCAGTATTCATTCCCCCCCCCCCCCCCCCCCACCAGCTAAGATTTTGTTGGCATCCCACTTTTTCATGTGAAGGACCCCCCACATTTATTAATTGGCAAAATATTTTGAACCCCAGAAGCCCCACCAGCTCAGCGGGCTTGTGGTTAGAGTGTCCGCCCTGAGACTGGGAGGTCGGGGTTCAATCCCCAGCCCTGGTCATACCAAAGACTCTAAAATGGGACCCAGTGCCTCCCTGCTTGACACTCGGCATCAAGGGTTGGATTGGGGGTAAGTCCCTGCGACAAGGCTGGCTCGGCAAGGCTACTTACTTAACCCCAGAAGTGAAGTGTGTGTGTGCGGCACGCGTGCATGTGTGTTGGGGTTGCAAAAATTTGCCACTTGAACCCCAGCATGCCTATTCTGAACATTAGCCCAAAAAAAAAAAAAAAGCCGATCTACAAGCTCACAACACTGTGAGCTTGTAGACCCAACTGTGTTTGACAAAGCGGTCCAAGCACCGTTGTAACTGGGGTCCGTTTGACTAAGAACAGAGGGTTTAAGTGGTTTAAGTATCGTGTCCACGTAATGGTGAGAACGTTTGCAACAGCACACGCACATGGCCTGATGATCAGCAGACACTTGTGGATCAGAGTTCAGCCGCTTCCAGAGGTGGGACACGGGGTTAAGCCCAGCGAGTATTGAGTTAGATTGAGAGGATATTCCATATGAAAACACAGACGTCCTGCCTTCCTATAATAACTTCCTCAGAAGCGACAGCAGCTCACAGTGTTGAGCTATTTAAGACCTGTGAGCCTTTGAGGAGAGGGGATTTTTCCCTACAACTACTACTACTACTACTACTACTACTCTCTATTGCTCTCTCTCTCCCCCCCCCCCCGCCCCCTCGACCCTCTCACTCTGTCATTAATAATATGATATTGTCCCATCTGTGTGCGGGAGAGCCAGTGCGGAGCACGTGTTTCCAGTTATGGCTCATCAGAACCTCATGTGGGGAGGCCTGGGAGAATGCGAGAGAGTAGACTGGAACTGGGAAAAACCTGGTTCTGAATGGGACTGCTGGGATCTCGGGGAAAGGGTAATTAAATCAACGGTGCTCCGCCATTTCACTGCCAGGGGTTCACATCAATGATATACGAGAAGGCAGGCGGCGTGACAGGCGGTACCTGCGACGGGACTGTGCTTTTACTGTAGAAGAGCATCGAAACGATGACGTTAAAAAAGACGCAATGCCTAATTTTAGTTACACTATCCCGCGGCTGGAAATAGCAGATCGACCAGCTCACAACGCGGTGCATCGATCCGCAAGATCTGCTGTATTCTATGACAACAAATAAAACTGGCTTATAAGAGATACAAGAGAGAGGGAAAGTAAAATAGAGGTTCTACTAGACTGATATCGAGTGGCTTGCTGAACTAGTCTGGGTCTAACAGCGGATGTGTTGCATGCAAATGAGAGAGAGAGAGCGGATACAGAAGACAGACTCCATCACACTGAAAAGTTCGGAACAGAAACCAGGCTTTTCCACCACGTGCAAAACCTGGTGACGGCGAGGTTAAGGTTTTTACAATTGCACAAAGTTGTGGTGTAACGTCATACTCCTAAGCTGCAGTACCTTAGCGAGTCATAGGCGCGGTGTGATTTCCTGGGGGGTCCGTCTGTGGTGTAGCGTGGTGGGGGTGCTGGGGGTGGGAGCGGGGGTGGTGTGGCGTGGTGGGGGTGCTGGGGGTGGGAGCGGGGGTGGGCCGAGTGTTAAATCCACGGGGCTTTGGTGATTTGTTTTCATCCCTGCAGGCGGAGGCTCGTCGGCTCCTAAAATCATGGCATTCAAACGACGTCCCACCGTCGCTCGTTTCTCGTAATAGTATTTATCAATACTGTAATGTAGAAATATTCTGTTACAAGTAAAAGTCCGGAATTACAAATTGTGCTCGAGTAAAAGTACAAAAGTATTGGTATCAAAATGCACTTAAAAGTACCAAAAGTGAATGCAGAATGTCCCATTTCAAGTTTTCAAAAAGTATACAAATCTTTTGAAAATAGCAGATCTACAAGCTCACAATGTGTCGCGATGCATTGTGAGCTTGTAGATCTGCAATTTTCCGAAATGTTTATAGGGCTGAAGTGGTTAATGTATGTTTTGTAATAATAATCCACATCTACAAAGTAACTAGTAACTAAAAGTGTTCAAATATATGTAGTGCAGTAGAAGTACAGTACAATATTTGGATCAGAGATGCAGCGCAGTAGAAGTAAAAATGTAATTGGAAATACTCAATTACAAGTACCTCAAAACTGTACTCAAGTACAGTTCTTGAGTAAATGTACTTCTTTCCACCACTTCTAAAATGGCATTCAAACAACATCCAGCTGCCTTTTCACAGATTGCATCCATGAGTTAATACGTTTAGAGACACTGAGGAAACACTGTGACATACACCAGTGGTTCCCAAAGTGGGGTCCGGGGACCCCCAGGGGTCCTTGAGGACCAAAACCAAATACCCGTCAGGGTCCATTTGGTTCCATTTGTACACTCTGAGTTAAATTAACATTGATTTTACAATATAAATTGGGGGTCCCAGAGATAGAAATGCCATTAAATGGGGGTCCACTAATGCATGTCAAACTGTGGGTCCTTGAAATTCAACGGGTTGAGAATCACTGCTAGAGCCGTAAACATCTTCTCTTACGTGGGTCCCTGGTGTATGTTTTCAAATGGGGGTCCGCGGGGGTCACTTTGGGGGTCCTTGGCATGAAAACGTTTGGGAAACACTGACATACACAGCAGAGCCATGCAAAGTCTTCACTGCAGAGTAGACAAGTCTAATGTTGGCTCGAGGCCCAAACGCTCCCTTGTGTTTTTCACTAAAACACAATCATACAATCATATTTTATTATGTCATTGCTTCTTCAAGTTAGGTCTAGACATTTAAATCTTAAGTCTAAAGGGGAATACTATAACTAGGCTACAGTGTAACTGTATTTTCTATAGTTATAGTGATCTGTGTGAACAACTCCAAATAAAACCATTTATATTATTTATTTGTTGTTGTTTTTTCTTCTTCTATTAGTCTAAGTTGCAAAGGTGCATTGAATAGAAGCGTATATTTGTTTAGCTCTGCAACAGATTCCACAGGTCCTATTGGAATTTTCCAGAACATGGTTCCTGTGCCTCCGTTTAAGTTAGTTATACGATTAAGTTACAACCAATGTTCTTCCTCCTCAGGTCCAAGAACTAAATGTAGACGACATGCATACGGATAGATTTGAACAACCGTATGAATGCCATATAATCGTTTGTCATTAAGTCAGTGCACAATACACTGCTCCCCATGTCTTTGTATGAGTCCAACACAACAGACCCTTCCTCTGTGGTCCCACAGAGTGTAACCCTATCTCAGTGACCTGGGTTACTGCAGTCAACGCTGTGATGTCACGGTATGTATCACCCAGAGCCATAGAGTAAGATACAGAGTTACGAAAACTCTGTTCACTTCATGGGGCCAGTCCAATGGCGGCTCTCCTACATAGACTTCTATTGAGAATGGGGACAACAAATAGGGACAAGTCCTGGACCGGAAGTAGGCAGAGATGCATTGGACCCAGGCAACAGCCCAGCTTTAATGATCTTAGATCCCTTTATTTTAGATTGTTTTGTAGTAATTCATACAACATAAACATTACAGAGACTTTAGTTGTTACTGTACAATACTTACATGCCAACTAACAGTTGGCATGTAAGTATTGCACAGTAACAACTGTTGCACACATTTCAAACTCCAGCATGTCACTCTCCAGGCTGCATGAAGAGCGCTCGGTTTCTGCCCCCTCAATATCGTAACTCTTCTATTAGATGGCTCTGGTATCACCGTGCAGGCGTGCACTGAGATGGTGCAGTGCTGTTATAGAGGACGACCTCTTGATTTAACCACTTGAACCCTGTAGGTCTTAACAAAACGGATCCGAGTTACTTTGACCGCACCCCCCCTCCCCCCTCCCCCCCCCAACCGCCCCCTATATTTTTGATTGCTTACCTCGCTAAGATTACGATATAAGTCGCTGATGATCGCTCGCTTCATATTTTAAACGAGAGGCATGTTTGAAGTCAGAAAGAGAGAGTTTAGTATATCAAAACCACGGAGAGCTCCTTAGATTACGCGCGCCGAGCCTTTCTTTCTGATCCGTATACAGGGAAGTGAACGACAACGCGTGTGCGTGAAGAGCAAGGAGTATGGTGGCCTTGGAGGCCAACTAAAAAAAAAAAGAAAAAAAATCTGAATATTTGTCTCTCGTTTGATATCAATGAAATTGCGCTAGCAACCAGTCGGTTGGATTAGTTATGACGTTCCCACACGTCGTCCGGTCTGAATGTGTTAAGAAATCACCTCTTCTCTATTGATCCATGACAGCAGTAATTATTTTCCAGAAACTTAAAACAACTATACGGTATCACCCAAAGCTTGTAAAACAGAGATGCCAGACTTTTAAATGTGATCCCATACTGGTGCAAAGTTTCAACTGCATAGTTTGTCTTAACCTTTAAAGAGAGCTATGGTGTGCTATTTCCTTACCAGAAAATCTGGATCAGACTCGACCGTGTTGTCACTTCACACGACTACAGGTGTAAACGTTTTTGTTCAGGCACTCTGCAGTTCCAGGAAGAGTTGGAATACTATACAGGGAAGAGAAAAGAGAGAGAAAAGGAACACAGAAAAAGTCACATAACAGGAAGGCACAGTCAAATCAAAATACAAAGTCCAATATACACATACAGTTGGAGGCCATCGATATTGTCCTTTTCTTTTTGCTGAGGTTTGCGTGATCTGCGCAAAAGGACAGTTAACCCATTTTGGGCGGGAACCCCTTTTGGTGTTTTAAATTATGTTATAATTTAGCTATTGAAAAATAGCAGATCTACAAGCTCATAGCGCGCCACCGAGTGGCGCGCTACGAGCTTGTAGGTCTGCTATTTTTGAAAAATCGTGAAAATATTTATTTCAGAAAACTGGAGGATTTAGAAGGATTTTTTTAAATTTTGAGGTCAGGCCTAAATGGGTCAAATGATAAGGGACAATATCGGTGGCACCCAACTGTACAAAGTTGCAATGGATAGGTGGCAGAAAGGCAGAAATGCTCCTTGTTCCGATGGGGAAACATATCCATCATATAAAAAAGGGAAGCAGGTACTGTATATAAAGTAAGATCACAGTTTTATGTACATCGTTAAAGTAACATGGTGAAATAAATGAAAAACAGAGAATGCAAGTATAAAATCACATTGAATAGCAGAAGGTATAAAATCATGGTCTCATGTGCAGTTTAAAGAAACAGCAAAATAAAGCATGGGATATATATATATATATATATATATATAATGGTGAGTCACCATTTCTTGAAAAGAAAATTTGCCATTTTCTCCAGGAAAATAATCCTTGTTATTGTCAAACTCACTTTTTCCATCTTCTTTCTAATTGATTCTCTATGTCGCTGTACTGTACACTGATGTGATAGCACACATCTTCTCCTCTGGTTCCTGTACTGTACACTGATGTGATAGCACACATCTTCTCCTCTGGTTCCCGGCTATGGGAAACAGCAGTGAATGTTCACAAGTACAGATCAAACTGTCCTAGAAATAACATTTCAAAGCTGAAAATCAGCGATATTCCCTTTTAAGACCCCTGCTTCTGGATCACATATGCTCTCGCCTGTCCAAGACCAAATCCTGCCAGAATCGTCTGCATCTACTTTTGTCTCCCTCATGATTTCCACTCCTAGAAGGCATGGAACTTACTCGCAGGCTGCCACCATCCATCCATGGCCACCTGAAGCTCCCCAAAGCCCCTTTGCAACTAATATAACGTTTGATCAATTGAGACTATATGACTCAAAGACGGTCTTATTGCTCACATGCCTTTAGGGGAACCCAATTTTCAATTTGGGTTTGTTTCAGCAAATTTGGGGAAGGTTTGAATGTTCTTCATCCAAGGACAGCCTTGTAGCAGAATTAAAACCTTGTTTTCCACCACTAACAAACAATCAAAAAGTATGCCTGTGAAATTTAGACCGGAGTTGTTCGTTTTTTCTTCATGATTTCCTGCATGTATGCATGTGCATATGAATGCAAATATTAGTGTGTGTGTGTGTGTGTGTGTGTGTGTGTGTGTGTGTGTGTGTGTGTGTGTGTGTGTGTGTGTGTTGTGGGCCCGCAGTAGGCCGCAGGCGAGGTTACATCTTGCAGTAATTATGCTGCATGCGTTTCTTACGCCCCTCCATTGGTCTACTGCGGGGTCTTGTTTCTAGGCCAGCGTGGATGACACAAAACGGCGAGTGTTCAATGGCTTAGTAGCTGCATGGGGGTGGGATGAACACAGCAACATGTTGCAGGCATCAGTTAATTACCCGACAATCAAATGTGGTCATATTAGATGGAACACAAGCATGTAAACAACGCTGACAAGCCACAGAGATCTGGAACCAGGGAGAGGGAGGGAGGGAGGGAGGGAGGGAGGGAAGGAGAGAGATGGAGAGAAGAAAAGAAAATATCAGGGAGAGGCAGAGAGGGGGAGAGACGAGAGAGAGAGAGAGAGAGAGAGAGAGAGGGAGGTTTGGGGGTAGAGAAACAAAAAATGAGGAAAATTAAGAATTGTGAAAGGGCCACTGTAGCACCGCACCACAGATTCACGGCGATTTAATGCAGAGAGTGTAGAAATGTACCCGTTTGTAACTTAGCCTATATTCAACCGCAAATGGCCCCTCCGGGACCATTTAGGGTTGAATATAAATAGTTACAAACGGATAATGAACACTGAGGAGGATTTGTACAGCGAAGTGACGAGCGGTGGGAAGAGGGCCCGTGCGGGCTTCAGAAAGCAGTGATAACATTCTCACGTTTTAGTCCTGGAAACAGAAGTTATTCTTTGCAAAGATTTTCAATCGAAAATATGTCAAACAGTGTCTTATATTTCCCCCTCGCACATTCCTCTACGTTCACAGCTTTCATCTCCCAACAGATCTCCATCAGAACACATATCTAAACATATCCCTGTGGTCTCCATGTTCTGCCAAGAGGAAAAGGGCGCTGGATCAGTGAGAATTACTCTCTTTTACTGCTGTTGAACTTCCTGATGACAGCATGACTGAAGCCATGCAGCCAGTTATCATGTGGCACAGATAGCTTACATACTCAAGCCTCGCCATGTTTATGTGAAACTGGCTGGAAATAGTCAATGGCTATATACCTTTCCATTGTAGGCTAAAAACTGGAGTTGCCATGGCAGGCAGGCCAACCAAATTCATTTATCTAAAGCTGTAAGTCAGCTAACAAATCATCGGTTTTGGCAAGAAGAGGCAAAACTGAGACGCACTGAGTAAACCCTGTGAGGCCTGGTCTGGAGCAGGTCTGGAGCTGTAGTGTTGATATTAGATCCTACATTGCCCCTTGGTGGTGGTTGAGAGAAGTACAGTACACTACAGCAATGATAAATAATATTATGAATGGCCATTACGCGGTATATGTATCTCGTCGTGCAGAGCAGCAGATAGTGGAAGAGGGACATGGTCACATGGACAAAATAATAGAACACTGGATTTGTGTGCAAAGCAATACTGATTAGATTAGACCTGTGTACTGTATTAATACAGTTTAACATGTAAACCCTTTAAAAGTTTAAATGACTTTTATTTTATGTTTTTATTATTATTATTATTTTTACCTCAACGTGTGCTAATTAAAAGGCTTCGCCAGGCTAGGCTGGGGAATAGAGTTCTAGACGAATCCAGTTTTTACACCTCATCCTCAGCACTGATTAGCAACACCTGGATGCTGGATAGCTAGCTGCAGCTATTTGATTTGCTTGTCAATATAGAAAACACAAGTGGAGGTCAATATATTAGAGGATTTAGGTTGGGTGAATCAGTTCACGTTCACAATCAGCCAGGCCTAAATTTATGCTTCCTCCTACAGTAGGACAATAAATCAGGCTTTTATACTTTTCACAATGTCCTCCAGGCCTCTCCAGGATCAGTTTACCTACCTCCTCGACCCTCTCCAGACTCCATGGCCCCTCCTTTCTCTGCCGGCTCCATGTACTGCTGCAATACTGAATAGTGGCTTCACTTTGCCTTGATATGGATCATGTGTTGTTTTAGAAGATTGTCTTGGCTCTATAAATGACGACCTGGCAGGTCCATCCAATGCTTCGGGATCTTCTGGACTTGAACCTCTCTTCTCTGATCCGCCCGTTGTGTTGCTTGCTTTTAGCCACCATCAGCTGTGGTACGTACAGTAGTAGCTGGTCGGTTTTATCCAAAAGCGTCAAACGCAAAATTGGTCACTGTACAGTATGATATCCTTTGTTTCTTTTGGACCAATTACAAGCTGTTCTTGATGGTCTGCGTTTTATCTCTGCACACTGGATCATTATGCTCCCATGGTGTATTTATTCAATTTACCACCAAGGTGATGTTTGGAGCGTCTGCGCTCTTCGCCTCTTCCCCAGGGGAAGAAACGTCACCTTGGACGTAATTAAATAAATACACAATGGGAGAATGATGCAGTATATATTTCTATAATTTAAATGTGTTCTGTCCAGCACCTGGGATTTTATCATTTGGATGTGCGTGCTTTGCTTTGTGAATATTCTTCCTTGCTTTTTATCTCTGCCAAGGCGAAGGAAGGCATGTCAGAACTATCATAACCCAAACAATACCACCATAAATCCCATCTAGTCTTGGTGAATCTAGATATCCAGCTGTTGTGCAAGGCCCATATATACTGTATTTAGTCATCATTAAACCCATGCAACCCTTCAGGCCTGTCCTCTGCAAAATCCACCATTTCCTCACTATAAATCCTCCCCATATGGAAATCCCAGGCATCTTTCCTCTGGACAAAAAGGACATTCATTGTGTGCTGGCTACGTCTTCATTCCTTGCATTATTGAGCCTTGCACCTAAAAGACTATTCATATTAATCTGGAGTGCTGGAGGCTTTTTCTGCTTTTGCAGATATTTCCCCTCAAATAGCTCCACCAGGCACCCAGCTGCCCCGAGTAGTCCTACTCCCTTCAGTCCCTAATTCCCAGCAGTTCAATAACCTGATAACGGAATTCTTCCAACCATGTTGTGTACGCAGTATGAATGCGTCACGATGATTCATTTCCTCAAACACTGGTCAACAACATCACACCCATTCTGGAAAGGTGAGCTGGAAGCAGCCGGCCTGAGTTGACCTGAGAAGAGACGTAGCATTCAGACTGCCATTCAGGAATCCTAGCGTTTTGGGATATAATCTATGTTGAGAACTTGAGATGCTTGACAAAATGGGCCATAAACTGGATCCGGTTCAGTAGGAACATGGAAGAGCCTGGGCAAAAGATCACAGCGTAAGATCACTCTGCCCCGTCCTAGGGCTGGAAGGCAGAACATGAGGGAATGTACATGTACAGTTTGGGAAGGAAGTGCTGTGAAAAGGTAGAGTGTGTGTGTGTGTGCGTGTGTGCGTGCGTGTGCGCGCCCAGAGGCCTGAATATGGGGGCCAGGGAAGGAAACTAAAACGGTCATGCCACCGGTTAGAGGAAATAGAACGGCAGATAAATTACCCAGAGTTGTGCTGGCAGGACATCTGAAGCCTAATTTATAGTCTCCGTCGTACGACGGTGTCGCGTGGCAAAGATAGCTGATCTACAAGCTCAAAACGCATTGCTGACGCAACGTATTGGGAATGGTAAATGGGCCGGTTGAGACTGAGGTTTGGGTTAGATTTAGTGTTAGGGTTAGTAATGTCGGACAACGTGCCTCGTCGCTGTCAAAACGGTAGTCGTGCTCAACGCACAGATTGCAGCTACTGAGATCTTGGTAGGTCTGTAGACGTCTACTGAGATCATTCAGTGGTCTGATTAAACGTGATTTTGTCCCGTTCAGTGAATCGATAGCATTCGAAGCGGCTGGTAAAATATCAATTTGAGTCTGAGGTTGGCATCTGGTGGGCTTTCATTGACCTTATATTATTCAAGCAGCAAGCGGAGCCACCTTCTCGCTCGGTTGGAGTCTGTGGAAACATTGCCCACCACTCCTGAATGAAGTGTCTGGTGCTGGGACTCTGGTGCAACGCACAGGTCCTGGGCCTGGTGAGAGCAGGAGTGGACCTGGTGAGACGTAGGAGGGGTCCGGACGGGAGGCAACCCACAGAGCCTATAGTCCTTCCATGCACCAGAAGCGTACCTCCCAGCCCTGGCAGAGTAGTTCTGGAGTAGTTCCAACGGATTGTGTGGCCCTGGTTTTTCCCTAATGGGACTGATTGAGGGTAGCTACTGGGACGTAAGTCGGGACTTGATCACCCCGGCTGGGTCGCCTGAGTGAGAGGTATGATGTTCGAGAGACCCGAAACCCTGATGACCGTGGGATACATCACCGAGGATACGTCCCAGGTGCATCCATACGTTTTTTGTTATGAATGAATAATTATAATTATTATACTCATGTGCAGGGTTCACTACACATTCCTTTAGAGTTCAAATTAATTAATACCCAGATTTTTACTGCGCTCTCACAAAGCAAGAAAGTGTTGTACATAATATTAACAATTTGTTAATTGTGCTACATGTCAATAGCCTAAGAAACCTCATGACCTGTTTAGTTGATTGAGAATGTGATTACAATGTGATTACATTTGAATGTCATCAACTACTTATTCTCTATTGTAAATGATAAAGCTTGTCTTTCAGACAGTGTTTTAACAATTTTCAAATAAAGTTGTTTGCAAAGAAATGTCATCATCTGCCTGTTCATTATGCATGTTTTGATTTATGAAAGTAACATCCAAAACAACATACCACAGAGAAGCAAAGAATACAGATTCACAATTTATTTAAAGTGGGCATTAAAAGCCAATGGCAAACAAACATTTAGATTTTCACTATAAAACGGTCGATAAAAGAAATAACCATAGCATACGTTGTTTCCTCATCCCTTTGACAGAACTTTGAGAAAGGCCTATTTTACTCTCTGCAATGCTGAGAGAGAAGTCGACGGTATATATCCTAGCTAGCCACATAAACAGACAATCTCACAAAAAAGAAAGGTTTTCTACTCGGGGTATAAAGAATTGTGGATGAGGTTCAATTTCATTCAAGTTCCTGAGTAAGAAAAAATGGAACAGATTGGGGTTTGGGGTTCTGAATAAGGTTCAAATGAATTGCCAGTAATTAGCTGAATATGTTCCTGAACTTCTGGCAGCTGGCTCTAGTGGAAATAGTGCATTCTAAGCAGTGTTGGGCAGCAACTTATTACTAAATAATATATTGTATGCAAGGGATGGCCAAACCAGTAATTATATATTTCAGTTACTAATCTGAGGGTTGGGGTAGCGAAGGTAGTGGTAATATAACAAGTATAGTAACGCACCAAACTACATTTGATACGAAGTAATAATAAAGTTATTACTTTAACTCATTACACTTCCTGAGTAACTCGTCCAACAACAACTAATTCTAAATAATCTAATTGTGTTGAGATGAATGTGAAATTACAAAGGATCATGGTTCTGAAAACTAGTTCTCAAACGTTTTTCATGTCAAGAACCTCGACGTAATGGCTACTGGTAAATATTTGGCCACGAACCGCCATCTCCAAATATCTTGTGCTAAACACCCCTGCTGCTGATGTACTGTATATACATACAGCAGTGGTTCCCAAACCGTTCAGTTTGAGACAGACCCAAAAGAGAGATTAGAGTTTTAACCTGGACACAAACGGCTGAAAATAGCCAATCTACAAGCTCGCAACATGGCACTAATTATTATAGTTTTTATTTGTGGAATTTCCAGGATTTGTTTTTAAAAAATTGTAAAAAAAGAGAATTTGGATTTTTACTGGAGTCATGACCCATAAAAAGTGTTCCATCACCCACAAATGGGTCCTGAACCACTATTTTCAATGGTATAGTGATTAAACTGATGTTGATGCTATCCTAACACATTTTCTGGACCCCACCCAAGGACCCATGGGGTGTTGAGAAACACTGCAGTATAAGGCAAAGGCGTTTAGGCTGGCACTTGTCATGAGACAGAGCTCTGGCATATATTGCTGAAACCTTGTATCTCCATATTTCATCCCCCCCCATAAATGTATGCCCCATTTTATAGCATTAAAATAGGGTTCATAACGCAATGATGATATTCCAGGTTGAAAGTGTTTAAAGTCTGTCACACAGATCACAATATTTTTGAGTGGTGCAACCACTCCTATAGACAGCTGTGTGTGTGGCTGTGTCCCTGGGTCTGTCCCTGTGTCCCTGGCTGTGTCCGAGCACGAAAATAGCGTTATAGCAATTTCCCCTCTGGGATTAATAAAGTATATCAAAAAAAGTGTCACTGTTGCACAGCCTAACACACACACAGAAACACACAGGCCAGGGAGGAGGGCTTGTACAGTACAGTACGGGTCTGATTTTTGTTCTATTTCGTGATAAGGTAACGGTTTGAACATACAAGGTTTCCACCAGCGAGTGATGATACTGTATGTAATTATTCTTTTCAAGCAAACTAAATTATGTGCAAACGATATTATAGAAAGACTAGACCAGAGCGGTTGAAATGAAATAAGGATCATTGCCAGCTACTGTTTTCGGAGACCAGGGCAATAATAACAACGCTAAGCACATATTGCTAGGTATTGTTAGAGACAATCTTCTACAGGGATTTTTCAGTATGTTAAATCAATCGAATTCAATTAACCGCCAAACTATAAAAGCGAATATAAGAGACAGTAAGGGCAAAAACAACTAAACAACATTCAGGTGACACTAGACATCATAGTGCATTAATATACGTAGTTGAAGAAAAACATTGTATTAATTCATACAAAACAAACAATCAACAAAACAAGGCCATCAATAGTACAGCTATCAAACCTCTTTTTCTCTTCTCAAAAGTACAGTAACTTGGGGGAAAAAAGGTCACGGTTATACATTTCAATAAAATACATTTGTATAAATGCTTTGTGCCAATAGGAAAATATTGATAGAAACAGCATCATACATTTCTTCATCTGAAGTGCAGCCCCAAAAAACACAGCATTTCTGTGGTTTGATTTCTGAGTACATAATGTCACATGTATTGTCATCATGTGACAAATAATTTAGTGTATTAAGAAGACACGGACGACAACAACGCAACAAGCAAAATAAAACTAACACTGTTGATTCATAGAGATCCATACGATTAACAGCAGCGACGTGCTGTCATTGCTCAAAACGTGTATGTGTGTGTCTGACATTTTGTGCATACTCCCACAGTTATTATAGTTATAACAAATATTTATTAGTTTAAATTTGTATTTAGTATTTCAGTTTGGTGTTTGCTATTATAAGTAGTTTTAGGAATTGACAAAGTTTTTCTTAGTTTGGGGTTTTTTTCTTTAGTTTTTATTGTCGTTTCAGTATTTTCTTTTTCCCTTTTAGTCTTAGGTTTATTAAGTACAATAACCCTGGTATACGCACACACACACACACACACACACAAACGCGCGCGCATGCATTTTCATGCGTATATGACTTAGTGATGTGGTACATACGGTATGTAGTGTAAGGTCAATGTCAGACATGAAAGACTTGATCAAACTATAACAAGTTTAGCGGGGTAGCTAACAGCCTCTTTGTTCGATTGAAAGACAAAACAAAAAATGTGCTCACAGCGTCACTCATTTGTAAATCCACGCTACTCCTCACTTCCAATCAGCCACCAGGTACCTTTTCAGAGGCGTGGTTGGTTGGCACTTGGCAGTCATCTTCGTTGTAGTGGCAGACAACAAAACAGGCGGATTAGGACCCATTTGTACTGTTGTTCAAAGGCATCAACTCTTTTCTCTGTTGAAAATACATTGTTTTTTTTGGTACTGTATAGTGTATACAGTATAAAGTATGAATTTGCCATTAATGTGAATGGAAAAGAGATGCTAGATGTAGTAGCTGAGAGCAGCAGTTCACTTGTTTTTGGAAGACAGGGCCTAGTGTTTAGCCTGATTTACACATAGTTGTGTGACTACGTATAACCTGATTTATACTTGGTTGTATGGCTGAGTGTAAATACAAGCGTGAGCTTGTAGATCTGCGGCTATTTTCCGTGGTATAGGACTGGGGCGTGAATGAAATGACGTATCTCAGCATGACTCCTTGGCTGGACTCGGCATCTTGCACATCATCAGTATCTGCTTCAAGGCTTTCTGGACGTCCTCATCCATCTGACCCTGGAGGAGCACACCGAACAGAAGACGTTCACGTTGATTTTCAATAAAGTAATAATGACATTAATCTACTTAATCGACCAAATCTGAGACAAAACGATATCAAAGGCCACGTGACAAATTCCCTGTTACAGTACAGGGCTGGGCGTCATAACTTTAAAATCAAATCAAACTTTTGCCTCAATTAAGATTAACCCATTCATCGCCGTTCGGCGCACCATTCGGCGCATATCTCTTGGATCCCAGTGTATATTGTAAAAGAAAAGTAAATGTAACTCAGTGTAAAAATGGAACCAAACCCGTTAGGGTCCATTTGGTTCCATTTGTACGCTCTCAGAGTTACAGAGCCATAAGGGTCCATTTGGTTCCTAATTATCATTTAGCTGGGGACCCCCTGGAACTCCCTCAAGGACCCCTGGGGGTCCCCGGACCCCACTTTGGGAACCACTGGTCTATGGGGACGCAGCTTTTTGAACGCAAATATCTCGGAAACTTCTTTTGGGGTCAAAACAAGCTAGATGTGCGCCTCATTTCACAAAACGGTATGATCCTCGCTTACAAAAAAGTATGTTTTGGGTGGATTAAATGACATTTGCAGCAGCCGTTAACAGTTTGACGGCATAAAACGCTTTACCCGCTATTTAATCAAATATTTTACGCTGCCGAGACTGTTTTATTACCTTTAGAGCATACGCTGAAGTATCGTCGGCTTGTTATGATCAGTAGCACCAGCGGCCATGACAATGCGATACGAGACCACAGAGCAGAGCAAGTTGTAGTCTAAACAAACGGCCCGTCCACTTGCATTGGGCTCAATTTCCCAGAAGCCCTAGCAGCCCAGAGGTTGACTTGATTTCCGGTTTCGTCATCATAACCTGACGGCCTCGTCACCAGGTCCCGGATAAATCCGCTGTTTCTTTTTAAATTATTTTAAAACGGCGAATTAAACGCATTAAACAAATGTCGGGTATAGCGTTTTACGCGCGGTGGAACCCTGGATTAAACAATTAGCGTCCGTCAAACTGTTAAATAAAGTAGGAAGTAAAATTTGGCCGCACAGCCCCCATCTGACAATAGGTTGTTCCAGGGACCTCCCGGTAGCAAAGGGAGTTAAAAACGTTCACCGTGAAAGAATATATATTCCTGAATGGGGTTTAAACTAGTAGAAGGTACTGTACCTGAACGGCATAGAGTAGATGCATCCTGTAGACTGATACGATCTCATGGTGCTGCTTCTTGGACTCCTGGAGAAAATAATAATAGGAAATAAAAAAATCGGAAATAATAACTACATAAGTTCAGTCAGAACAACTCATGAATGGATGAAGTATATTTTTATTGTATGTAGTCATAGCACTTCATAGTATATATGTACAGCATAGTATAATATATGTATAGTTTATATGTATAGTGTCATTATATAGATATGTTCTAGTTACGTTCTTAGCTTACGCATGTTTCTTGATAAATGCTTTTTATATATGTGATGTATTCCCATGCTTTTTGTTCTTGCTTAATGTAAATCGCTCTGGATTAAGAGCGTCTGCTAAATGCCTAAATTGTAAATTGTAAATTGTATTGAATATAAAATGAGCAATGTATTATTTATTTTGGTTTGGCGATGAATTGGATCAGCTTTTTAGGTACTGAGCAAGAGCATCAGTCCCTTAACCATATAATAGGGACTCTAGCTAAACAGTAGCTAAACAGCAGATCCAAAACGACAGGTTGTAGCTAGGGTGGAGGAGGGTGAGACAGGTGGTAGCTGGGGTGGAGGAGGGTGAGCAGCAAAGCTTTAAGCAGACAGCAGCGCAGCGGCATCAGTATGCAGCAAGCAAGCAGTTTGAGCAGTGCAAACTTCTAGTTGAAATAGCCGGTATGAAGATGGAGTGAGTGTGTGATTGGATGAAGGTGAATCATGTGAACGAGAACGTGATGCTGAGGCGGCCTAATGAACGGCCGGCAGCAGCTGCACTGAGTTTCCTGACTGAACTTGCTCTGCGCATGTCTGTGACAGGTGCACCGCTCATTTATTTTGGTATCCATGATATGATCTACAAGCTCACAATGCATGGCATCACGACTCCTCATGTTGTGACTGAGGACTTTACCGTGCAGGAGTTATAGAATAACAGAAACCTGTATCGCTATATTTCTACTTGTGTTTTGTTATGTGTCTCACACAAGTAGCGAAGATAGCCGATCTACAAGTTCACGACGCGCTGTGAGCTTGTATTTTTGCTATTTTTGAATGAAAATGAAAAAAGGAACGGTTTTGGACTAATAAGGCAACGAAATGAGAAGAACCTTACCGCTAGCTGGTACTGCAGTTGTTTGACTTGTTGCTGCAACGTCTCCATCTGTAGGCTCTGCTGCTGCCTCTTGGCGGCGGTAGAGGAACCGTACGACAGCTGTGATAGGCTGTTCAAAGCCTCCTTCAACTTGCCCACCTCCCGTGATAGGTCATCAATCTGATAGGGATATCACATGGGAAATGTTTGTACAATAAAATGGTTTAAATGTTGTTATTCATTATTATTATTATTATTACTACTTATTGTTGTTGCATTTGATCATAATGCTACTAAAACTAACGTGATATAGGATCAATGCTAAAGACATTAGGCACTATTTTCGTCAATGCTAAACCCCTTATCCCTGAACTTCCCCTAACCCTTTTTTACTATTTTGAAAAACATATTCAAATTAAAACTAGGTGATCTACATCGACTCGTAGATCGGCTATTTGAACTATTCAAAAATGTTTTTCAAAATAGTAAAAAAAGCACTGATGAAAATAGGGCCCAATATTCTAAACATATTAACACATGACGCAGATATTCATCTTCAGTTCATATTACAACTCTGTATACTGCATATGGATGTGCATTTAGAAATGTGAACGCACTCTCAAATCGGACAACATTTACAGCTGCTGATTCCAAATGTAGTAGACTAAGCATACACATTTGGATCTTGTCCTGTAGGCCTCTATGTATGGGTCTGGTTCTAGTATCGGAGTGCATTTGTAAATGTTATGCTACCAGGGGAGAAAGTGTTGGGGAGTAGAGAGAAAATAAATGACTTCAGGATCAGGTGCAGAGCAGATATGAAGATCACTTGTACACAACTACCATTATCATTGTTTTCGAGCAATTCAATTGCTACGTAATTCACTAGGCTGAGGTCGACACAACTACACTGGTCAGCCTGCAATGACATGCATAAGATCAGGTCATCCCAGCTTAGTAAGAGGTTCAAACTAAGTAAAATCACACCCGTGTGAACTGAGTGGTGCAACTCCCCCCCCCCCCCCCTCTCTCTCTTTCTCTCTCTCTCGCTCTCTCTGTCTCTCATTAGCAGGCAGCAGTGCAGCACTATCTCTCTCTCTCTGTTTCTGGCACCACTTTTGGTACTCGTGCTCATAGTGACATAGTCACATAGGTGGGTGGGTGAACACATGGGTGAACACATAGGTGAACACATGGGTGAACACATGGGTGAACACATAGGTGAACACGGACAAGTCGGACATTGCTGTTCCTTGGAGTGGTTGCACCACTCAAAAATATTTAGGACGACCGTCTAGCCGATTCTACTCTATGGCTCTGAGACACTTTCAAAGAAATGAGAGAAATTATATGCAGTATAAGTAAAAGAAAGGGGGAAAAAAAGAAAAAACAATAACTATGCGTCGCCTACCCTTTTGTTCTTCTCCCTCTCGGAGCTGACGTGGTTCTCCACCAGCTGCTTGAGCTGAGAGACGCCGTCCAGGGCCTCGGCCAGCCGCGCGCTCAGGGTCTGGTTCTCCTTGTCCCTGGACATGACCAGCTCCTGCAGGGCGTCGCGCTCTGCACGACTCTCACGTGCCTGGTGGACAGTGGTGGGGAAAAAAGGTATACTCAAATGGGCTCTATATTGCATATTACACGCCATTTTGGAAAGAACTTGGGGGCCCTTCCGTACTTCCTTCACAGGTGTTACCGATGATATCAGTAATGAAGGCTCTGTTCCATTCTTGTCATACAGTGTCAGGGTGCTGCTATTGTGCATGTTGGCTCACTGGAAACGCTCTAGTCTACACTGCCACACCAGTGGGTCTCAAAGTGTCCTTGAGTGGGTTCCAAATGGCCCCGTACAGGTGTGTAACTCTGAGAGTTGAATGGAACCATTTTCAATTTGTACACTCTCAGAGTTATGGGGGTCCTTGAAATTAAAACGTTTGACAAACCACTGTACACTAAACGGAACAGAGCCCCAAACTCGGGTCATCAGGTCAAACCGTTTGACCTGATCAAGGGCCTTGGCTCAAAACGTCGTCAATAAATTACATTGGAGCAGATGACTGTGCAGGTTTATTCTTCAGTGTATACAATGGGACACATGGCTACGGTATTTCAGCCATGGTCCTGTGATAACAGTACATTCTTTATTTTCACATTTCCTTCAGCCAGTCGCTCACCTCCTGCCATGCGGCTGCAGCCTCCAGAGCCATCTCGTCCTGCTTCCTGAGGGCCCCCTGGAGGAGCTGCGTCAGGTGGTTCACCTCGCCCTCCAGGCCCTGTCTCATGGAGTCGTGCTCCGCACGGGAGACCGTATGGTCCGGGGTGTCATCCTTCTCCACCGTCAGCCTTATTGTGGGACAAGCAACAAGCACAGTTAAACTTAACTTGGGCCAATGGTTCTCAAACGATTTAATTTCAAGGATTATCTCCATAACTCAGAGTGTACACATGGAACAGAATGGACCCGGAAGAATCACCAAGATTCCACTATGACGCGCGTCCAGTTTTGGGTTCCATCTTGGATGCTAAATTAGTAGCGTTTTAATGCTAGCGAGCTAAAACACAGCGAGTCAATCTTATAGCGATATCAGACGCCTCAAGACGAGCCCAGTCGTCATGAGCGCCACGCGTAATTAATTTATATGACGAGTATACTGTCCTTAGGATCCAATGTGTTAATTGAATTGAAAAGATTATCGATAGAATAATCGCTATCTAAATAATCTACAGTTGCATCCCTAAATAAAATCCCCTCTTCTGCTCATTCAGAATCATCACATTTCTCCTCTACCTCTAAGTGGTTAAGTAACAGCAGCAGCTGTGAGGTACAATAATCTTTGTTTCCAGGCTTGAATGCAGTTGTGATGATTACACCCACCTCTTCTGCAGAGCATCCACCTGCAAAGCCTTCTGGGACAGCTGCTGTTTCAGGGCTTCTGATTGGCTCTCCAGCTCTTTGATGGCGCTGCCCAGCGAGGACACCACCTGCGTGTGGTCGGCGAGGGCCACGGAGTCTCGCGCCTGCGCCTCCGCCTCCTGCCTCAGGAGGGCGATCTCCTGCCGAGAGGCCGCGTTCTTCTTCTCTGCGTCGCTCAGCAGCGTCTGTAGCTCCTCCACCCTGTTCTTTAAAGGGATTGTGACATTAAAAAAATAAGTTTTTGTAATTTTTCCCTTTTTTCTCAGCTCAATTGTACCCAAAAAAAACATGAACTTTTAACATTCCGAAGATCTTCTGTGGTCTGGGGTTTTCTGGCTCAAACAAGTGCTCCGATTTGCCTGTGGAGTGTGAGGTAAGACTCCACAAATAATTTTCATTGCAGCTCAAAAGGGTTCAGAACACACAGAGAAAACCACAGACCACCGAAAATCCACCGAATGTTCAAAGTTGTATTTTTTTGTATTTTTCACGAAAAAAATACAAATAAACGAAAATTAATGTCATGAATGAAACCTTTAAAACCTGGAGCTGCTGTTGCTCCGAGGACGGGGAGCAGGAAGGCGAGGCGGGGGAGGAGGCGGGAGGGGAGGGGGACGCAGAGCTGCTCCCTGCGGTGCGCGCCTCGGCCAGCTGCTTCTGCGTGGTGCCCAGCTGGCTCTTGGTGTCGCTGTAGGAGTGCGAGAGTTCCAGTAGCCGGCGCTGCAGTCCGGCGACCGTCTCGTTCATCTCGGCCTTCATCTCCTCAAAGTCTTTGGCTGCTCTCTCTACGGGCACCGTACCCCGTAGAGCCTCCTGGACAGACAGAGTACAGTACATGCATTAGGGAAGAAGACACTGGGGCGATGTCAGTGGCTCAAAGGTCATGTAATGCAGTGTTTTTTTCAACTGGTGGTCCTTGAGGAGACTCCAGGTGGTCCCCCAGCTAAATGATGGGAGAGTTGGTAACCAAATGGACCTTTATCCCATTTTGGGGCAGGAACCCCTTGAGTTTGAGTTTATGTTATACTCGTAGCGCGGCACTCGTAGGTCTGCTATTTTAGATTTTTTTTGAAAATGTAGCGCAAATCTTTGAATATATATTCTTTCAGAGCCAACGTTTTTAACTCAAATCTTTGCTTCTGGGGGGTCCCTGGAACAACATATTTTCAGATGGTCAGCAGCCAAATACAGATAATAATAACAATAATTTTTGGGGTCCTTGACATGAAAATGAAAAAACGACTGACATGGAACTATGAGGTTTTTCAGAAAACTGTTAGGATTCAGAAGATATTTGTAGAATCGTCCTCAGGTCTAAATGGGTTATAGATCTTTAACTCTTGAGTGTAAAATGGAACCAAATGGACCCTTACGGGTCCAAATGGACCGTCTCAGTAGTTTCAATAGTTAAATTATTGTTAAACATCTGCATTACTTAAGTTAATTTACAAGAAGTCTACACAATTAGAGAATGTCGAAGAATTGTTATTTTGATCAACGTTTGCCTGTTATCTCTCCTATGGTACAGCATTGAAATGTGGACACATTCTTTAGTTTGGGGTCTGCAAGGCTAAATTAATCTCATCAAATGGTGGTCCGTGGCTCAAATGCCAAATAAATAATGGGCCTTGATATGAAAAAAGGTTGAAAACAAAAATGTGCTTGCAGACAGCAGGCAGTCTACCGCTGCGACCTCCTTGGCTTTCAACGTGCGAGGCAACGTTGCCAACATGGCAGGTGGCAGCGGGTGACAGAGCAGCTGAACATGCAAATGACTATTTGCTGTCGCAGCCCAAATTAACCACTTTTTCAACTTGCCGTCCCTAACTTGGGCATGTCATTATAGGCGAAAACATTTAAAATAGCCTATTCCTATACATGCTTAATTTATACTAGCAATAGCCAATCAAAACGCTTAGCATGACACTGTTGTACAACTATTATACATAAAAGCTTGTTCAAATGTTCTAGCTTGCTACCTATGGCAGATATAACGGTTGATCTAATCTATTGAGGAGTGAATCAATGTACCCTGATTTATAAAACACCTTCACTGTTTCATTGGCCATGGAGCAGCTTCAATGTTACGGTAGATTCTGGTATGAGCCAATGAACACCTTGTTTATTTGATGCTTAGCTTTAACCCATTCAGGACGACGGGAACCCCTTTTGGTGTTTTAAAGCATTATGTTATACTTTAGCTATTGAAAAATAGCAGATCTACAAGCTCATAGCGTGGCACCGAGTGCCGCGCTATGAGCCTGTAGATCTGCAAATCTTTGAATATATATTCTTTCAGAGCGAACGTTTTTAACTAAAATCTGTGCTTCTGGGAGGTCCCTGGAACAACATATTTTCAGATGGGGGTCGGCGGCCAATTATTGGGGTCCTTGAAAATCACTGACATAGAAACAGGTTTTTCAGACAACTGTCATGATTTAGAAGACATTTGTAGAATCTGGTGTCAGTCGTAAATGGCTTAAGCCCTGCGAAGTTCCCAGTCAATCATCTATATAACAGTCCTACTGGGCAATGGAGCCAGCAGTAACCACTCACTGTCTGCAAGCACCCTCGAGTGAGACAAACGTTACCTGGAGCATCCTGATCTCCTCCTGTGCCTCCTTGTAGAGTTCCTCCATTTGTGCCGCCTTCCTCTCCTGCTCCTTTCCTTTCATAGTCCCTCGTTCCTCCTCGGCCCTCCTCCTGAGCCCCTCTTCTAGCTGTCTGATTCGTTGAGCTCCCTGCTCCTGCTCGGACCCCGATTGGACGAGCTGAGCCTTCAGCTGTTTCACTTCCTGCTCCAGAGAGGACCTGCGTCTCGGAGCCTGCGGCTTCTCCGTGCCGTCGCTCCCTCTCTCCCCTCCTCCGCCTCTCATCCCAGTTCTCAGTTCCTGCACCTCCTCCACGGCCTGGTGGTACCTCTCCTGAGTCTCCGTCAGCTTCGCCTGAAGCTCCGCCAGACTCTCCAGCAACTCTTCCTCTCGCCTTCTCTCTCTCCCGCTCTCCTCCTCCTCCTCCTCCTCTTTCTCTCGACCTCTCTCCGACACGGCGCCAGGCTTCAGCTGGGCCTGCAGTGAGCGGTTCTCTTTTCGGCTCTCCAGCAGTTTGGTCTGGACACTCTCGAGGGCCTGCCTCAACAGGCCGATCTCCTCTTTGCCGGCATCCTGTCCTCCTCCTCCTCCGCTCTCCTCTTCCTCGTCTCCGTCTTCCTGTCTTAGAGACGCACTTCCTGAAACCCTGGACGTCTCCTCTTCGGCCTGCTTAGTGGGAGCGGGCGCTTGGCTAGTGGGCGGGACGTGTGGCAGCGAATCAAAATCGTCCTGAGTGGAGTGGAAGGAGGAGTTGGAGGCCATGCTGTTAGGCCGGCTGTCCTCTTTCAGGTCATCACTGCCCTGGAGGGACGGACGTTTCTGCATGGGGGAGGGGGGGGACACAAAAATCACTTGTATGATGGTAGACTAGCATGTAGTTCCATCACAATGTTACTAAACCAGTATACTTTGCCTCTGAGTGGAGACAAGTGTAACCAAGGGTCCATCTGGTTCCACTTCTATCCTCTCAGAGTTACAGAACAATGTAAGGGTCCATTTGGAACCCCCTCAATGAATCCTAGGGGTCCCTGGACCCCCCACTTTGAGAAGCACGGTACTAAACCACAGCCATCAGTTAAAGACTGAGAATTAACACATCGTGCTGTATATATAAAGCATGGGGCTCATTTATCAAAGTGTGTGTACTGTAGTTTCCGGTAAAGATTCTGGCTTATTAGCCAGAATCTGAGAGGGTCGTCGTTTCTCACTACGCCTCTCAGCCATTATAAAATACCCGGTAACCTGAGACCTCTTGTGGCTTATTGCTTTAATGAATGCCGTGGCAGATATGCAGAGCACAAGAAACTTCAAGATGACATTTAACCAAACTTAATAAAACATTTTGGGACAAGTGGGTCTTTAAACTGAAGGACCACTTCACCCATTTTCAACCTATTTTCATATGAATTGGTCCTCACTAATGCTCATTATTATAAGAATTCTTTATGTGTGTCTCAGACGATCGGAGGGCTGTGGACAGTTCTGCCTACCGGTGACATCATCTGTAGACAGGTTTAGCCCATTCAGGACGTGGAACCCCTTTTGGTGTTTTAAGCATTATGTTATACTTTAGCTGTTGAAAAATAGCAGACCTACAAGCTCGTAGCGCGGCACCGAGTGCCGCGCTACGAGCTTGTAGGTCTGCTATTTTTGAAAAATTGTGAAAATGTAGTGCAAATCATTGAATATATTATATTCTTACAGAGCGAACGTTTTTAACTCAAATCTTTGCTTCTGGGAGGTCCCTGAAACAACATATTTTCAGATGGAGGTCGGCGGCCAATTTCATATAATTTCTGGGGTCCTTGACATGAAATAGTTTGAGAACCACTGACATAGAAGCACAGTTTTTTCAGAAAACGTATAGGATTTAAAAGACATTTTTTTCGAATCGGCCTCAGGTCTACATGGGTTAGCCAAAGTTAATATTAATTGTATATTTTATTAATGCAAGAACAATGGCTTCTATTTCTGCATACTAACTTTCCAGCTAGAGAAAAGGCTGCAGTTTTGATCGTCTTGGATTCCCCATCGATGATGTCATCGGTGCCCACCAATGAGACACAGAGCGAGTAGACAGAAATTATGGCATCTTATAATTAGCATTGGTGAGAAGCAATGTCATGAAATCAGGAGGAAAATGGGTGACGGGCTCCTTTGAACACACAGGAAAGAGTCTCACCTTTAGCATGACAGCAAGCTGCTGGTTTTCCAAGGTGAGAGCAGCAACTTTGGCTTGAAGAACACAGACCAGGGCAGAGGCTGCCGTACCACTGTGCTCAGTCTATATGTAACACACACACACACACACACACGCACACGCACAAAGACAAAGACAAAGACACACACACGTAAACACACAGGCATGAAAGCAGCGATCGGGACCAAACGCTACCTAGGGAAACAACAAAACGGGTTTCAACATGTCTAAAAGGTAGGTAAGACCTCCTTCAAGAATGTAGGGTGAATACGTTCAGCAGTAAAGAGTTTGTCTGTTTCCAAGGTATGGCAGTCAGTCGCTTTGAAGCCCTTCAACAAAGTGTTTAATAAACCTTTGGCCCGAACATAAAGGCAAGCGCACACAATGAGACCTCGGCTCGCGTCTCCGTGAGATTAGCCATTTAAATAAAAGGTTAAATACAAAAGAAAGATGATGCTGGGAGGTTAGTAGAATTAGTTTAAGTTGTCCTAATCTGCTGTGCTTAACCAAAGTCTGTGACAAGTCTGTGTCTGCGTTGCAAATGTTGACTGAATGTTTTCAACAATTTTCAGACATGCTTTTCGCATCAAGATCTCACTTTATTAGGCACTAACATGATCAGAATAAATGTTTTGGACAGTATATTTCCGCATGTCCATATTGTCCTAAACAGGTCAGCGTCTGCACTCTGGACCACATTATAGCAACTGACCCCTAGTAAAAAATGGGCCCCAAATGAAATGGATCATTAAACGTATCGCATTGTTTGAGAACAATCAATCAATGGAGTCTTTTCTACCTTTCACTTGAAGTGGACAAATGAACCATTCTGTAAACACGATTAGTCAGTTAGTCAGAGTCAGTGTAACACACACTAGTGTTTTTTTCTTTTTAAAGCTTAATTTACGCTCTGTCGTACGACGCTGTAGCATGGGCAACAGCTGATCTACAAAGCTCACGACGCGTCCCTTTGGGCCTGTAAAATCGGCTATTTTTTGGCACACACAAATGTAAACAATAACGGCATCTGTGGTGGTTTCACCTGTGCATGCTGCTCTGGAGCGGTCGCTGCAGTCTGCTCCACCATGTGCTTCAAGTCGTCGATGGTCTCCAGCAACATGCTCTTCTCCTCCTGAAGCCTCAGCACATCCTCTCTCAATGCCGTTCCTCCAACCTCGTCCTCCTTTAGAAGAGGAGCAAAGGGGAGGAGAATTGGAAGGAAGGGGGGTCAGGGCCCAGGAGTGGAATTATAGGGAGGGAGGGGGGAAACAGAAAACAAAAATAGGAAATGAAAGGAAAAAAGAGGAGCAATAGGGTGACAGAGGAATGTCAAGATTTAAGCTCCCCCAGGAAGTGGTCGCTGAATATTCATTATAATGTTTAATCCATCAAGACTAAGATTATTATGTGCCGCCACGTACCTTAAGATCATCGGGTCAGGGTCTACTGAAGGTGACCCATAAGGCTAATTTGGTCACTAAAGGGGATCACTTTTGGTCACTTTTGTGGTTAAGGCCCCAATGCTCTGGAATAGCCTACCAGATGAACTGAGGCTAACCCAGTCACTAACACATTTTAAGACCCTCCTGAAGACCCATTTTTATAGAATAGCCTTTGCATCTCCCTGATTCTTATCGTGTTTGTTATTTTGCATTTTCTACTGTTTTTTCTTTTGCATCTGTGATGTATTATGTTGTTATTGATGTCTGACTGTTCAAAGCACTTTGTAACTTTGTTACTATATAAATAAAGTTTTATGCTTAAACTATTTCATGTGAAGGAACCCCAAACTTATATTTAATTTGGCCGCGACCCCAATCTGAAAATATGTTGTTCCAGGGACCCCCCAGAAGCAAAGATTTGAGTTGAAAACGTTCAAAGATTTGCGTCACATTTTCACATTTTTTTCAAAAATAGCAGATCTACAAGCTCGTATCACAGCACTTGGTGCCGTGCTATGAGCTTGTAGATCTATTTTAATAGCTAAAGTATAACATAATGCTTAAAACACCAAAAGGGGTTCCCGTCCTGAATGTGTTATGCTCCCAGGAAGTGTTGGCTAAATATTCATTATAATGTTTACATTCATACTAATGTTAATGAATGATTAACAATAATAATAATCCAATTCAATAATCCCAGTGTTTTGGGGCATGTGAAACATCTGAAAACATTCAACGTTTGTCCATTTTGAGCTAGTAGATCGGCTATTTTTAAATAGCCGAATTATAAAATAGGGCTTAAGACTTAAAGCCCTATTTTATACTTCCGCATCGTAAGCCTTAAGTGGATTAAGAAAAGATTTCCCATTACCGTGAGAACTTTGTACGAGATTGGCCAGGAAGAAAATGGTTAAGGATCAGCGGTTCCCAACCTTTTCTCGATCTCTTGAAAATCTCTTAAGCGCGCTCACGGCCCACATTACTTTTTTATATTAATGTTATATCATCATTAAAATATTGCCAATAATTTGGGGGACTTGGAAGACCCTCGCAGCCCACAGGTGGGCTAGATCATTTTCTGGCTGCTGTTACAGAAGAAAAAAGTGTTTTCTTTTCGTACGTTACCTTGTAGGTGAATGACTTGGGGGTATTACTCTTGCTAGACACTGGGGTTCCAGTGGGGATGATGTATGACGGAGACGACAGTCCAGAATTCTGTCAAAGGGTTGAATATAATACAAAGTTGATCACTTTGAGTTGACGCCGTAAATTAATACTGTTCGCCAAACACAAGCCTGAATGCGGAGGAGAACCGACGTTCGTCAAGGATGATGAAACACTGGTGTGCAATGAACATAAATAAAATTACTCAGGTTTTTGTTGTAAAACTGCAAAACCAAACATGTAGCCAAGTGCGGACAAACTGACAGACAGTCAGGTTAAAACAATAAAGTTGCCTACTCAAGTAGCGGTGGCGCCGGATCAGACTCCCGAAAATGCTCTGGCATAAGCGTAAGCGTGCGTATACTAGCCTAGGTCTGATCGAGATCTGCAATCTATCTGAATGACTGTTAAAGCACTTTATTTAAATAGGTGAATGATTAATAAAGCACCTAACTTAGCCTACAGTATAACATTGCAAATAGGCTATAATAGCCTATGTTTGTCAATCGTCACTTGGAAATAAAATAGGCGTGCATGTCCATGTATGCCAAAATGTTATATTTTCACAGGGGTTATGTATGTGTTACCGACGTGGTCAAAATCCTCTCGCATGAATGCACTCATAATGTCTTAACAGAGCCAGCAAAGTAGTGTTTGATTAAGCATCCAACTAGTAACTTGTAACATTGTAAACATGTTATATCTAACTAGAAAATGAACCAAGTCTATGTGTGTACGTCTGTACGTCTGTAATCCACCTAACTCGAGAACTAACTTCAAATTCGACACACGCGTTCCACACCATCACAGGGAGTGCAGTGCTCGGTGTCAGTCGGACCCACGGTTGTCCAGAACCGCCCCAGAAAGGCCTCTGCCCGGGCGGGACCGGGCCCTGGACCGGGCCCTTGCCCAGGGGTCCATAAGGAGCTGGCCTGTTCTGACCTCACAACACTCCATATTTGGGCATGCCTGACACAGAACTCCATAGAGTGGACGGATTCATTTGTAAAAAAAGAATACCTGTGTACGTGTGGACATAGCGTTACGGTTATGTCAACCACTGCCCCCAACGCGTGCGCACGCACGTACGCACACACGCACACAGCTAAAGCGAGGCCACAGTAGAGAATATACTGTAGACATACAATGCATTCAGAGGCAAGCAGACACTGACAGACAGACAGACATGCATTTACCTGCAGTGGACTAAGAGGAGGTGGGGGTGCTTTTCGTTTTTTGGGTGTAGTGATCCGTTCATCACTTAGTTTAGCTACTTGATCATGCTGGGGAGTAGCCAGCCAAGAAGACAGAGGGAGACAGAGAGAGAGAGAGAGGTACACAAAACACCAGAAAGAGAGGAGGAAATAAAGAGGTGGATTTTAGTGCAGGTTAGTGAAAGTGAAGAATAGTCACTCAAAATGAATGCAAAGATCTACGTTTTATTTCTCCTAAAAGCAGCTGCAAGGATTTATTTTTTCCCCCCGTTTTTTATGAAGAGATACACAGTACAGACATGGGAAATGCTAATCATATGCTCTTGGTCATATGATGCAGCTAAACATGTACATCAGGTCATACTTAATCATCATTCAATTAATAATTTTAGTAGTTTCAAATCTACAATTATTCATTCAGGTTAATGATTGATACTGTATTAGCCACTCTCGAACCTGGCCTTCCCATTAACGCAAAACTTTCCCCAATTCTGTCCAGTTCCGTCAAGATTATTCAAAAAATAGAAAAAAGAGCAGATCTACAAACGTGTCTAGTTTTAAAAAATCGTTTAAATTATAAAAAGGGGCATAACTAAAACCATATACTTCAGATGACCGGGATCACCCAGGGGTATGTACTTGGTCCTCTCCTTTTTCCCCTCTACACCAGTGGTTTTCAACCCTTTTCACATCAAGGCCCATCTTTTTATTCAGCATTTGAGCCACGGACCACCATTTACTGACATTTAGCTGTCAGACTAAAGAACTAAAGAATATTTTGTTGTCGTCGTATAAGATTTTGTCCAACAATTCCATGCTGTATTGATGTTGGTACCATTAGGAGAGATAGAAGGGAAACGTTGATCAAAACAACAATTATTTTACATTCTCTAATAGTCCCCGACCTCTTGTAAATGAAGTAATGCAGGTGTTTAACAATAATGTAACTCTTGAGAGCGTCAAATGAAACCAAATGGACCCGTACGGGTCCATTTGGTTTCATTTTACGCTCTCAGGAGTTAAAGATCTAATAAGGTTCCATTTGGTTACCAACTCTTCATCATTTAGCTGCATGGGGACCACTGGTTGAAAACCACTGCTCTACACTGAAAAGCTCTTCTCCAAAAAAAGATCCAGTTGTTGATCGGCTCTTTCGGGGCAAATTATGAAATGATATGTCCAGAATAAGGATGTTACGACGTAGTTAAAACTCTATTAAAGTTTTACATTAGAGTTTATGATCCTTTTTTTTTATATATATATTTGTATTGATTTTTACATTTGTTCACATTGTACTGTATACTAACAGTAAGTAAGGACAGCTGCTGCATGGGTAGGAATTATAATGTTGATTTCTTACCTGAGGACTTCTGGGAGACTTGGTATCTGCTCACAGGGACAAGAAGGTAACCAGGAATTAGACGTTAGATTCTAAATAAAGGCCTTCTAAATCCTAACCTAAGTTTTCTGAATAAAGAAACTTCAAATTCTTATTCAAGACATTAAAAATAGAATGATATAGAGAGGCTATGCACATGCATAGTGGCAAACCGAGTGTATGGGTTTAACATTGTTTAACATTGTTTAATGCATTCAGATAGGACTGTCAAGGCCAGAAAGTCGTTTTTCGCCACTCAGTAAGCGTTCCCGCATAAGTTCCGGGTATGATGATGCATACCCTCTATTGCTATGGCAACAGCTCATGTGACACAGATGCCGTGCCGGACTGTTGACAGCTTACCAACAGGTCCAAGTAGAAAAAAGAAAAGCCTATCAAGTTGGTTGGGGAAAAAAACAAATACCATGGTCATGTCTAAATAGTCAATGTAGTACCAGCTTCCACCACACAGGGGAGCCCATTACCTTGGACTGAATTAGAAAAGGTGAGAAAGGCATCCTAGATCCTCAAACCAGTGTCACTCTGTAAAGTACACATTATGTTTGTTTGTGTGTGTGTGTGTGTGTGTGTGTGTGTGTGTGTCCTAACTAAGTCATCACCCAACTCTGTAAAGTACACAGGATGTTTGTTAGTGTGTGTGTGTGTGTGTGTGTGTGTGTGTGTGTGTGTGTGTGTGTGTGTGTGTGTGTGTGTGTGCAGTGTCCTAACTAAGTCATCACCCAACACTTACAAGCGCACCAGCAGTCATGTGACCAGACTCCTGCTGTGTGATTGGTTATTGGCAGCCAACTCAGATGTATAATAAATCGCCACTGTCAGGCAGAAGCGTAGGCCTACTTAGCAAGTTGGTTATGTCTGTCAGAGGGTTTTATAAATATTTATCGTATCCATTAGAGAATAGAGATTAGAACACACGTTCCTTTTATCCATTTTCTTGAAACGTTTGTGTTTTGTTTTGGACGCACAAGGTTTTTTCCGCCCCGAAAAGTGACGATACAGAAACATGAACATGCACTGAGGAACTGACAGTGTGTGCTCTCTCTCTCTCTGTGTGTGTGTGTGTGTGTGTGTGTGTGTGTGTGTGTGTGTGTGTGTGTTCATGCGTGCGTGTATGTGTGTTTTGCAGTGGTGGAAAGTAAGTACTTTTACTTAAGTACTGTACTTTGTACTGTACAATTTTGAGGTATTTGTACTTTACTCTACTCCACTACATCTCAGAGCCAAAATTTGTACTTTTACTTCACTACAATTATTTAAAAACACTAGTTACTTTGGCGATTTTAACATACATTAACCACTTCAACCCTATACATTTCGGCCATTTGAAAATAGCCGATCTAGATCGGCTAGATCGGCTATTTTCAATAGATTTTCTTCACATTTTGAACTTGTGAAATGGGACATTCTGCAATATGAAAGTACATGTTGATGCCGATACTTTTGTACTTTTACTCAAGTACATTTTCAATTCCGTACTTTTACTTGTAACGGAGTAGTTCTAAATAGCAGTATTGGTACGTTTACTTAAGTAAAACCATTGAGTACTTTTTCCACCACTGGTGTTTTGCATCAACATATCACCTGCGTGGTGGTGGTGTTGTTGTTTGTGCAGGGCAGCGGTGAGCAGAGTCTTGACCTCAGCAGGGCTGGGCGACAGCTTGGCGTAGTGCAGGACGTCTTTGCCCTCTGCGTCCACCGCCCACAGGTCTGCTCCTCGCTGGAGCAGCACCTCAATCACAGACACGCTGCCGCACTCCGCCGCCAGCATCCCGCACGTCCTGAGTGAAGAACCAGACGCGGAAATAAAGTGTTCCCGTTATTTTTTATTTTTTTTACTTTAACACTAGCATGACTGAAGTAAAATGAGACACAAGTAGCATGTGCTTAAAGGACAACTTTAGTTTTTTTCAGCCAAGGTTCATGTTTTAGGTTGTTATTAGAGAAAGTAAAATATGAGTGTTAAAAAAAATTCATTTGCTGCTTTCTTTCGTTTTAGGGATTTTAGCTGTTTTTGACAGGGGGGCGGGGGCATTCGAGCATGGGGCTAAATATGTATTATTTTACATAATTTCATAGCGATTTCTTTTTTTATCATTTACTATAGTCCTACTAGACCCCAAGAAATTACATCTGGCCACAAAAGTTCACAGGATCTACTGAATATGAAGGTAGCCTACTGGGGGGAAGCCACACTGTAATAGGCTCAATATGTCAGTTTGACACATTCAGTAGATCCCGTGATCTTTTGTGGCCAGATGTAATTTCCTGGGGTCTAGTAGGACTATAGTAAATGATAAAAAAAAGAAATCGCTATAAAATTATGTAAAATAATACATATTTAGCCCCATGCTCGAATGCCCCCGCCCCCCTGTCAAAAACAGTTAAAAATCCCTAACACGAAATAAAGCAGCAAATGAAAAAAAATTAACACTCATCTTTTACTTTCTCTAATAACAAAGTAACAACACTAATAAAACATGAACCTTGGTTGAAAAAAACTAAAGTTGTCCTTTAAATTCATATTTAGAAAATGTTTCAGATGTCAAACATGTCTGAGATGATAGAATGGTGATGGATGATTATGGTCATGGAAGGGGGACCTTCTGAAAGCTTCATGGGCAAAGATAATAAACTTCAAAATATCTCAAATGTCTTCTAAATTCCGTTTCTACTGTCGGTGGTTCTCAAACCTTTTCATGTCAAGGAGTCCCCAGAATTAAATATAAATATATTGGCCGCCGACCCCCAATATTTTGTTCCAGGGACCCTCCAGAGGCAAATATTTGAGTTAAAAAATAATAACAATAACGTCCGCTGTGAATAGTCGCACGCATTTTCATGATTTTTTTCAAAAATAGCAATTCAAATTCAAAAATACAATTTAAGGTATTCAAAACAATCCTTTCTAGGACAGACATGACGAACATGACATCCTGTTATCAGCTTTCAGGAGGCGTAGCTCCATGCAGTCAGAGATTGTGGAATATAGTTGGCTACGAGAGAATGCATTTCAACCACAGCCATAGAGACTGTATCTGTATCTGTACTGAATGTGCCCTGTGCACAATCACTTGTGAATTTGTGGGCATGGGTGTGTGTGTGTGTGTATGTGTGTCTTGGCTTATGTCCGTCACGCTACCTGCCATTGTTATCGGATGCGTTGACGTCAGCTCCCCAGTCCAGCAGAATGCTACATACTTCAGCATGAGCGTGTTTGGCCGACAACAGCAAAGGACTGTACCCCTCCTGTCAGAAACACACAAGACAGACAATAACTACCCCTCCTGTCAGAAACACACAAGACAGACAATAACTACCCCTCCTGTCAGAAACACACAAGACAGACAATAACTACCCCTCCTGTCAGAAACACACAAGACAGACAATAACTACCCCTCCTGTCAGAAACACACAAGACAGACAATAACTACCCCTCCTGTCAGAAACACACAAGGCAGACAATAACTACCCCTCCTGTCAGAAACACACAAGACATACACTGTACCCCTCCTGTCAGAAACACACAAGGCAGACAATAACTAGACTACCAATCCAAAAGACTGTACCCCTCCTGTCAGAAACACACAAGACAGACAATAACTAGACTACCAATCCTAAAGACTGTACCCCTAACCCCTCCTGTCAGAAACACACAAGACAGACAATAACTAGACTACCAGTCCTAAATACTGTACCCCTAACCCCTCCTGTCAGAAACACACAAGACAGACACTAACTAGTCGACCAATCCAAACCACTCTCAGTGGGCTCCATAGGCCATGCATTAACCACATGAACCCTAGCCTCCTAGCCCATTAAAACCCGGGAAAGCTTCTGTGCCATTTTAGATTTGAGATAAAAGCCATGTGGGCCTCGCATTGGGCCTCTCATCAGGGAAGGGTGCTCCACTGCCGATGTTGAGTTGTGTTGCGCTGCGTTGCATTCGCCCCCTATTCGCCACGGTTCGTTTTTTGACGCCGTCCAAATGCAACGCAACGAAACGCAACACAACACAGTAGGTGGAGCTTTGGCGTTACGGTTATTTTGAAACGAGGTTGGCTTTTCAGCGGAAACCAAAGCATCAGATACCCGTGTGTGAATGACGCATGACCAAATTAATAGTTCGATGTGAAACACTCAGACGTTCTTTATTCGACACGGTCCCGGAGTGTAATGACCTTTATTCGGGCCAAATAGGGGAACATTGAGCGGGAAGCAGTCTGCGTGAGGACGCGATGCTATGACGAGGAGGTGTGTCTAAACGGGAATAAGGATTATGTCTATGTGGTGAGAAAGCTCTCAGTCAGGTGTGAGAATAGAAGCACATGTCTGAACAGCACCATGTGTTACATAGGATAGAGTTAGTCTGTTGAAAGACTGGAACAGAAACCCCCCATCCCAAGGAAAGGAAAGGAAAAACACATTATCTTCATATCTGTTTACTCTGATCATAAAATGAATCACGATCCGCCTTGATTATTATGGCCATTTTGTTGTGCAAGAGAATTCACTGAAGAAATGCATTTATTTAACCACGTGAATCCCAGGCAGCGTCCCTGTTCTGCGGTGAACATTCGGCCAACCTACAAGCTTACGTTGCACAGCGACACTTTGTGAGCTTGTAGATCTGCTATTTCTGCAGAAGGAATTTGGTGTAGAGGGAGGAAAGAAGGGGGATAAGTAGGCTACAGTAGACCCCCAGGGGGCTGAAGTACTGTATATACAGTAGGGTTTAAGTGGTTAAACATTCCCCCTTTGATGCATTTTGGATTTATTGTTTGCCTGAGTTCGAGGCCACGGCGCCCGCCCGCCCACACACACACACACACACACACACACACAGAGAGCACACACACACACACACACACACACACACACACACACAGAGAGAGAGAGAGCACACACACACACACACAGACAGAGAGAGAGAGAGAACACACACACACACACACACACACACAGAGAGAGAGAGAGAGAACACACACACACACACACACACACACAGAGAGAGAGAGAACACACACACACACACACAGAGAGAGAGAGAGCACACACACACACACACACACACACACACACAGAGAGAGAGAGAGAGCACACACACACACACACACACACACACACACACACACACACACACACACACACACACACACACACACACACACACACACACACACACACACACACACACACACACACACACACACACACACACACACACACACACACACACACACACACACACACACACACACACACACACACACACACACACACAGAGAGAGAGAGAGCGAGCACACACACACACACACACACACACACACACACACACACACACACACACACACACACACACACACACACACACACACACACACACACACACACACACACACACACACACACACACACACACACACACACACACACACACACACACACACACACACACACACACACACACACACACACACACACACACTTTGGGTTGTACTGCCACATTGGGAAACATTTGTCCACATTCTCGTATCAAGTTACTCACACATCGCAACACATACTCCGTCACGCAGTGGTCATGCTTGCCGAAAGGGACAATTAGATTCACTGAAGAAAAAAAAATGTCTGAGAAATAATATGAAATCTGGCAGTTTTACTCAATGAAGCAAAGACGGTGTGTGCGTTTATTACATGCAAAGCAGATGTCTGTTCTTCCACATCGATTTCTACAATTTTGGGGTTAGGGTTCTACGCGTTTGTTTGTTTTTTGGGGGGGGGGTGTCATTATAGGTGAAACATTATCACCTCACAACATGTTATAAAGCAGCAGTGTTTGCGTGACATCCTCATATGACAATGAGTGTAGAATGTGGGGTCCCCGGTCCCGGGACCCTCGGGTTCCTTGAGGGGGGGTGCGGGGGGTCCTCACCCCCCCAACCCCCTCCTCAAGACCCTTACAGGTCTGGATAACTCTGAGAATGTATACAGTACTCTCAGAGTTATGGAAGTTCCTTGAAATCAAAACGTTTGAGGAGACACTAGTTGTAGAAGGCCCAGTAAAACATGTCAGCATAGCTTTGTGTTTTATATGACATGGCGGCCTGCTGCCACAAACCACACGGTACAGAACTATGTTGTGGCTTTTCCCTGGAGCTCTGTTAAAGACTTTAGCAGCGCTCCCTCCCTCTGTTCTCTCCAGTCTACTGTAGACGTCTGCTACCTAGTTTTTCTCTGGAGTCTAACAGACACAAATCAGTGTTTTTGCTCTCTCTTTTCGACTTCTCTCTCTCACACTCCGCCTGTCTCTGTCTGTCTCAGTCTAGCTCTGTGCGTGTGCGCGCGTGCGTGCACGTGTGCGTGTGTCTCCGTCTGCATGTCTGTCTCCGTCTCTGTGTACTGTGCATGCATGTGGATGCAGACAGGGTGCCCGTGTTGATGTGTAAAAGATACAACGTGTAAGAGATAGCATTATCATTATTCTATTCTAGCCCATTCTGGGTGGGAACCCCTTTTGGTGTTTTACCCCCTCAGGCCGGGAACCCATTTTGGGGTTCTGTACAGTATGTACAGTATTCAAAAAAATGTGATGCTGCTATATGAATATTTGAAGTATTTCAGAAAACTTAGGTCAGGATATAGAGGCATTTTTAGAATCGGCCTCAGGCCTAAATGGGCTAGTTTATGGAATGAAAATAAGTTTCAATTTAGACGATGGGTTTCTATATCAGGGCAGAAAGCAGAATCATGTCTGTCAATCTCTTAAAATGCCATTGTAAAAGAAAATTGTGGAAAATTACAATTTCTGTAATTCCACATTTTGGAAGTGTATTATTATATTTTCTCATGGCAGTGGAAAAAAAGATGTTATTGTGTCAGTGTGTGGTGCTGTAAATGTGTCTGGCTTCACAGTGAGCCCATGCAGTTCAGGGCATTATTCAATGTTGTTGAATACTCTGCGTTGTCTGTGAAACTGGGCTAGTATACTGTGCCGTTGAGCCCTTTCTCTGGGAGAAAAAAAAGTTAGAATTGTGGGGAATATGAATGTGTGAGACTGAAAATATAGGGGGAAGCTTTCAAAGCATGCTGCTGCTTCACGTAAACAAACAAAGTTGAACCAAAAAAGCAAAGTTTAACAAAAGGCTCCTCTTTGTTCCTCCATTTTACTGGGTGTTTATTTAAGTCAGATACGCGGATAAACATGACGTGTGCCTGGGGGGGTCTGACAGGCTGGCATGGTTTTCTCTGCTCCTGCGCTCTCATTCTCCTCCGCTCCCACATAGTCAGGGGAAATTAATATAAACTGGGAATAAATCTCTTACCTAAGGAATTTTCTTCACCAATGTGTTTGTAAAGGTGTCTACTAACATATCCCACATTGGTTTATATTCAACCACCCTAGGGGAATTTTTGACAGCTGCTGAAAGTTGGGGTACCATCAACAACCAATATAAGGCAAAATGTTATAAATATCATGATGCATGATGAAGTAGCATGTGACGTGTCAAACTAGGGGTTTTCATTATTCTGAACCCATTACAAGCTTTGCACAGAAAACACTCCTTGGGCTAAATTCGGCCATAGCCACTTGCCCAAATGTGCTGACCTCATCACATTTGTGGTGACGGCTATGGCCGTTTTTAGCTCAAGGAGTGTTTTTCGTGCAAAACTAATGCTTGGAATGGATTCACAATCATGAAAACCCCCTAGTTTGACACGTCGCATGCTACTTAAAGCATAATGAAATTTAGAACATTTTGCCTTATATTGGTTGTTAAAGGAGCATTCAGTGATTTGGGTGATTTGGAAAACCACCCAGTCCGCCCCGGTAACAAAATGTGCACATGCACGCTCTAGTAACAGCATGTGCACCAAGGCCCGCCCCCACTCGATCATGATTGGAGGAAGGCCCCTCTCATCCTGATTGGATGAAGGTTTTGCCACCCGCCACCAAAACTGAAACTAGGGTTTTTTGACCCCAGGGGCTCACTGGGAACAGGGAGGATTTCCTTATATGGTCAGCACACTCTATAGTAGGGAGGATTATCCAGAAAAAAAGAAAAAATAAGTGATATTTGAATTAAGTCAAATCACTGAATATACCTTTAATAATACCCCAACCTTCAGCAAACGTCAAAAAGTCCCCTAGGGTGGCTGAATATAAACCAAGAAGAAAATTCTTGGTAAGAAATGTACTCCCAGATTTGACATTTTTCTGATAATATTCCCTGACTAACAGCATACAGTCAGAAACACAGCAATGTGTTCCAGATGGCTCTGTGGGATCGCTGTCTACATGTCAACTTAACCACCGCTATACTCGACAGGACTTGCAATTGTACGTCCAAGTATGAAGCTTGCACGTGAACGTGCGCAAACATGTGTTTCACAGTTCACACCCACATGCCACTGTACTCACACACACACACACACACACACACACACACACACACACTTTGTGATGGCAAATAAAACGTTATGTCTGTGGAACCAATGCCACGAACACTCATTTGTGTCAATTTCACCACTAAAAAGCCTACTCAAAATGTCAGTCTCAACCTTATATATGAATAGAGACGGCACCGGATTTCTCCTCTCATCCACTTGCATTCAGTTGCTCAAAAGCGCATGAGGCGATTTCACTCCTCCTTCCGGCTAGGAACAGAGTGCATTCTGGGAAGAATTGGGCCAAATCGTGAACACGCTGGTCCGTTGACTATCATTGCACGCGTTCATGTATGAAGCGGCGTTCACGTGTCATCATGAACGTGCGCAATGATAGTCAACGGACCAGAATTGGCCCAGCGCTGCAATACCAAATTCGGCCACTATGTCCATTTCGCCTCAGGGTTTCCTCCAGGTGCCATCTCAGCGTCTCTATATACTCTAAGGTCTCAACGCGTCGCATCGCAACATGCTATGAGCTTATAGAATACATTGTCCGTTTTTGGAAGTGTTACATTTGAATGTTTTGCCTATAATAATGACATGCCTGAAACAGATCCATGCAATCATCTAACATCCACCTTTCTTTATCAAGTCATGGTGCACGTTGATAGCCTGGGTTCCAGCCTGCTTCGCTGGGTGCCGTGAATATGTGTTGTCACTTCGCTAATCGCTACTTAGGCCTCACTCACACGGTCGCAACAGATTGATGTATGCTTGTTGTATACAAAGGGTGTGACATAGCTTGCCCCAATGCATTTCCAATGGGAGTCACATGGTTTGACACAACATTTGTGTTGTATGAGGGGGAGGGGGGCAGTCGAAACACAGCCGAAAGCCATACAACAGCTTGTAGTCCAAAATGTGGACTACAAACCATGTGACTTCCATTGGAAATGCATTGGGGCGGCCATGACACTCACAACATTCATACAACAAGCATGCATCAATGTTGTAAAGGTCTGAGTGAGGCCTAAGTCTGGACAGGGTCCTCCTATCTACCAAGGTAGGCGCAGTGGTGTAAAGTACATTTACAATTTTGAGGTATTTGTACTTTACTTGAGTATTATCAATTTCCAATACTTTTACTTCTACTCCACTACATCTCCAGAGCCAAAATTTGTACTTTTACTCCACTACAATTATTTGAAAACTTTAGTTACTCGGGAGATTTAAATTTTTATTAGAAAACATACAGTACATTTACCGCTTCAACCCTATACATTTTGGCCATTTGAAAATAGTACTACTGAATCTGACCTAGTGATACAACCTACCTTCACAAAGTCTACTGGAAGCCCCAGACATGTTAGACCCAGACATGTTGGTTACTATAAACCTTTTGGTTACTATTCAAATGTCATCTATAGGCTTAGCATGAGAGATTAAGCTTGGTTGCTAAAAGTTGCATGTTGAGCAATTTGAATAATAAGCGTAATATATGACCATACCAATCTATAGACCTATAAGGCAAAAAATCCTAAATTTCATAATTCTTTAAGTAGCATGTGACGTGTCAAACTAGGGGGTTTTCACGATTCTGAATCCATTCCAAGCATTCGTTTTGCACAAAAAACACTCCTTGGGCTGAAAACGGTATTATGGAGACATTAGTATTAGTGTCTCCAAACAAACAAAAAGGCGTAGCCTACATTGTGTCACATTTCATGAATTTGAGTATACCAACATGACCTGAAAATCACACCTGTGTAAAGTGAGTGGTGCAACTCCGTGTGGGGGTCCCCGGAAGTTCCAGACCCACAGGAACACGGCCAGGGTGCCGGCCCGGTTCCGGCGAGCCGCCCCGCGTGCGAAACGGTCGAGAAATGACAGTTATCGTGTGGGGGGTCCCCGGAACATCCAGAACCCCAGGAACGTGCACATAGTGCCGGCCCGGTTCCGGCGAGCCGTCCCGCGTCCGAAAAGGTCGAGAAATGACAGTTACCGTGTGGGGGTCCCCAGGGCAGGACCCATGCAGGGACCCAGCCAGGGACCCAGGCAGGGACCCAGGGACACACATAGCTGTCTATAGGAGTGGTTGCACCACTCAAAAAGATATGAAACGTATCTAGTGCATAAACAGCTGGATTAATTAGACAAGCCCAGTATGGTGCGAGTGTTACAGCCCACTTTGCGGGTGCCTAACTGGTAGCTTGTTACTAGTTCAGACAGAGTGCCACAACAAAAAACTCCTCCCAGGCATATACAAGCTGCAATAAATGTTCATTATTAAGTAACATAACATCTTTAAATCTAGGCCAAGGGACCCACCGGGGTAGAGTTGCGTTTGTGTGTAATGTATGTGCGCGTTCGCACAAACCAGCGTCTCTCAATTGAGCCAGCTGTGTCATGTGATGAGCAAGGAAATAACGGGGCATATCTTTCTTTCTCTTTCACATTTTCTCTCTATGCCTCTCACTCAAACACAAACACAAACACAAACACAAACACACACACACACACACACACACACACACACACACACACACACACACACACACACACACACACACACACACACACACACACACACACACACACACACACACACACACACACACACACACACACTACAGGGTAGAGACCACAGGCATGGAACGTCAATCCAGTGGAGACCACATGTCTGTGGCTAGAGAGCAGAGTTCCCACAGTACAGTGACCATTTACCACAAACATGCGCTTGCACGCACGCATGCACACACGCACACACACACACACACACACACACACACACACGCTATTAATCTTAATACAGGGACAGACAGGGGAAATGCCTGAGTTAGAGAAATTATTTCACGCTAAAGCTGCAATCCGTAAGATTGATGCCCTTGCCAGGATTCGAAACAACATGGTCTCCTCACACAGGAGATAACATTTCTACCACTGAACCAAGGGGACTATACCTTTTTTGCGGAGCCTGGGTTTCGAATCGATGGGCGCTGATGGGATGCTTGTTTTACAGCGCCGGCTACTAGGGCGAGGGTTAACCTCACAAAAGCTATGAATTAACCTAACCTCACAAAAGATATGTCTATAAACCTAAACCTAACCTGTAAAACAAACGCACCCCCTCAGCGACCATCGACTCCCAGGCTCCACGAAAAAAGACTCTCCCCTGAACCAAGGTCTTCCACACAGGAGACAACATTTCTACCACTGAGCATGAAGTGGAAAGAGTTGTGCGGCCCCGGGAGATATTGCTTTGAGCTTCAGGCTTCAGGCAGCACCACCTGTCAACCACAAGGGTCTGCATTTATCACTGCAAATGTATGCAGGGAGACCTTTAACCCATTTAGACCTGAGGCAGATAAAACATTTAAAAAAATAATTGCTTCAAAAACAGTTTTCAGAAAAACCTATGTTTCTATGTCAGTGGTTCTCAAATTATTTAATATCAAGGACCCCAGAAATGATATGAAATTGGCCGCCGACCCCCATCTGAAAATATAATAAAGAATATATATTCAAAGATTTGCGCCACGTTTTCACGAGAAAAAAAAATAGCAGATCTACACCGAGTGCCGCGCTATGAGCTTGCTATTTTTCAAGGTATAACATAATCCTTAAAACACCAAAAAGAATTCCCTTCCTGAATGGGTTATACCTACCACACAGATTGGTCCCGACTGCGGCTTTAAGTCATTATCATGGCCTTTCCCTCTTATCTGCTCTATTTTTATTTATTTTTATTATTTTTATCCAACGATTTTGCAACCCATTTTTTCAACCAGTGTCAATTACCTAATGTAATCTTGGACGCTACACTTCCTCTGCCAACCTGGGGGGGCAGCGGACTGACCTCATGGTTCCTTCTATACATGAGGAGTCCAAGCTGCTTCTTTTCACCTGACAGGAGGAGGAGTTTCACTGGCCGGACATAGCACGTGGAAGGAACACGTTATTCCGACCAGTTCCTTTCCCCTCCATCAGGCTGGCCAGGGGGAGGTAGTTTAGAGACCAGGATTACTGCATGTTTTTGTGGGGGTACCTACCCCAGGGGACACGGGGAGAACATAAAAAACTCCTCACAGAAAGGCCCTTTCACCAAACCCGCCTCGGGTATGGGCACTGATGACGCAGAGGAGAGAGCACGCCGCCAGCACCCACAGCGTCCCCAGCAGGAATCGAACCCAGGACCTTCTTAGCTGTAAGGCGACAGCACTACCGACTGTGCCACCGTGCCCTCCTTATCTGCTCTATTGATAAAATGTACAATGTGCCTGCAGTGCTTAAACCACTCGAACCCCATCATCCATTCTGTAAACTATCTACAAGCTCACAACATGTATATTTATACATATTATATGTATACAGAGAAAAGCGGCCCGAGTACAGACAACGCGCGTCCAGTTGACTCTCTCTATAGTGTCTAGAGGCATTGAGAATGCATTGGGCGTTTAAGTTAAATAACTCCGAAACTACAAATCATTTCAAAGTAAAAAGTTCCAGCATGTGTCTCCACAGTAAGCTGAATTATAAAAAGTGTGAATGGAGTTTCTAGGTGAAAGTGCTTTTTTGACGTGCCAATATCTGCCATTGAGCCCCATTGTGAATTTCTCAAATTTGAAAGCACTATATTTCTAAAACTATGAAACATTTCAAAGATTTAATTTCAGGCAAACATGTAAGATGAACCTAAATAGGTTTGAATGGGGTTTCTAGGTGTAAGTATGTAGGACTAGTAGCATGCCAAAGTTTGTGCTATTGCCATTGAGAATGCATTGGGCGTTTAAGTTAAATAATAGACATATTTTGACAGCAGAAACTGCCTGTCATAATTTCTCCCTATTCCAAAGCCCCCCCAGGTACATTATATATTTAAACTATTTTCAGCAATGGTACACTTTTCAGTGAGTAGATCTTGTTGAGCTGGTCATTTTGAAAGTAGATCCCCACATCATAAATGTGTGCACCCCTGGTCTAGAAGTACCAATTTGTGGGTCACGGACCATTTTTTTATGGGTCACGATTCGAGTAAAAAATAATCCCATTTTGTTTTCACACATTTACACAAAAACAAATTTAAGAAATTAAATAAATCAAAATAATAAAAATTGTAATGAAGTACGATATTGATAATAGCTGATCTGCTATTTTCACTAGTTTGGGCAAATGTCTAATCTCTCTTTTGGCTCTCGACCCGTTAACCCGTTCTGGGCGGGAACCCCTTTTGGTGTATTATGTGTCATGTTATGCTTTAGCTGTTGAAAAATAGCAGATCTACAAGCTCATAGCGCGGCACTCTGTGTACGAGTTTGTAGATCTGCTATTTTTGAGCATTGTTTGAATATATATTCTATCACAGCAAACGTTTTTTAACTCAAATCTTTGCTTCTGGGGGGGTCCCTGAAACAACATATTTTCACTGGGTGTTGGTGGCCAAATACAGATCATTTTTGGGGTCCTTGCAGAGAACCACTGACATAGAAACATGAGTTTGTTCAGAAAACTGTCAGGATTGTAGGGGGAAGTTTCCTGTTTGGACGACGGGCAAAGGGACAGTACTGACATCACATCTTAAGAGAAACAAATCTAAACGTGCAAATGATTTTTGCCTGACCTCAATCCTCCTGAAACAAAGCCCCGGCCATGCTGTGGGGGAGTCCAGTTCGGCACATCATCAAGAACATGTGCCGCCGTAGGAATCAAGCCCACAGGGTTTTGTCAACCAAAAAAGCCAGACATTAGGGGCAGTATTATGCGTGTCTTAAGTACCAGGTCTTATTACTTAACTTTAGACCTGGAGGCGTGATCAATGCCATTTGGCTATTCTGAGTGGCCAAACAGCATTGACCACGCCTCCAGGTCTTAAGTTAAGTCATAAGACCTGGTACTTAAGACACGCATAATACTGCCCCTAGTAGTCCAACTAATACTAGTGGACGGTGCTCAAATGTTTTATTTGCAAAGAGTCCCCTTAACTCTGAGAGTGTTCCATTTGAACACTCTGAGTTACAGACCTGTTATGGTCATTCAGGGCTATCTATTTATGTGTTTCTGGTCATCTTATTGTCCACTCATTTTGTATGTCCGTCCGTGGCAAAAAATTTAATTTTGACAAAAATGTCCACCACAAGCCAACATGGCGATGACACCTGATCATCATACAGTGGAGCATTTGGAGTGACATCATCAGGTAAAAAGTATGTTAAAAATAAGTGCGTGCCAGGGTTGATTTCGTCGACTACCTTTTTCCACTGACAAAAACTAAATGGAAATCTACAAGCTCACAACAACGCGTCGCAGCTTGTAGATCGGTGTAAAAGCAGCCATTACGACGGCATCAAGGCCCGCCTAAATACATTTTAGTCTAGACTAACACTAAAACAACAACACTGGTGCGTAGATGAAAAGGTCCATACCGAGTCTCTGAGGTTGATGGGACTCTTGTGTTCACACAGCAGTTGGACGATGTGGACGTTCCCGCTGGCAGCTGCAGGGGACAAAATACAAATCCCACCCGTCTGAAGTGAGTGGTGCTGTACTGTACACGTGTTTGTGTGTGTGTGTGTGTGTGTGTGTGTGTGTGTGTGTGTGTGTGTGTGTGTGTGTGTGTGTGTGTGTGTGTGTGTGAGGCTGCACAACAGTTCATACCCTGAAGACATTCGTTAAGGCATTCGCTAAGGCATTCGTTGTCCGTAAGCCTTTAATTGGGCCCGGAAAACAAAATAAACATTACGTGACATTTCCCCCCCCAGCTGCTCTAGAGAGCGAAGGAATGTGACAACATTCATTTGTTTTCTACCCAAAAAAAAATCCCAATTCAAATATATGTCTAAATGACCTATTGTTAAGTGTCTCAGAGAGATCTGGGAGGCTTTATTGGGAGGCATTCCTAGCTACGTCAATGCAATGCCATGACATTCCAAGTGAGGATTAATACAAATCCTATAAAGATTCCTTGCATTGTTTTAAAAGGTAATGACCCGTGCGTGCACCTCCAGATGTCTCCCGACTCTCCGAACTGGGAGTATGCATTGGCCTTTAGGAACCAAATGGACCCTTACGGGTCTAGAACGTTACATTTGTACCACTCTCAGGGGTACATTCACACTGAGGATTTGACAAAGGACACACAAAATAAACCAGGTCAAGTCAACCAATGAAGTGCCCCTAAAACCAGGAAAACATCCGTGTCATAACTCATGTAAGATTTTAGCTACAGTATATATGAGTCTCACGATTTCGGATTTAAAAGAGAAATAGCAGATCTACAAGCTCATAGCGCGGCATAGAAAAATCTTGAGAATTGGTGCAAATCTTTGAAAATAGGCCTATATAATATTGTTAAAGCAAACATTTTTAAGTCCAATCTATGCTTCTGGGGGCCTCTGTAAAAAAAAGAATATTTTGAGATGCGAGTCGGTGGTCAAATAAAAAAAAATCAAGCTCGGTGCCGCGCTACGAGCTTGTAGATCTGCAAATTTTCAATAGCCAAAGTATAACATAATGCCTAAAACACCAACAGGGGGTCCCCGTCCTCAATGGTTGAATGAAAGCCTTACCGGCGTGGTGCAGAGCGGTCCTCCCTGAGCTGTCCAGAGCATCAACAGCACACTTACTCTGGATGAAATAACAGACACAGAGCTCATATTAAAACACATGTGTAATTTATTTTTGGAGAAGTTTCCATTATGGTACAGTATACCTGAATGAGCTTTTTGGCACACTCCTGCTGGTTGTTTTTGGCAGCCAGGTGTAACGCACTGAAACCTGAAGATAGAACCAAAAAGACACATTTAAAGGGATTGTGACATTAAGAAATACATAACATTCAGTAGATTTTTCTGTGGTCTGGGGTTTTCTGGCTCAAACAAGTGCTCTGATTTTCCTGCTGTTTGTGATGTCACAGCCTGCAAATCCCATATTATGTCAATGGGATTTGCCAGCAGATGTAACTGTTTTCACTGTTTTGCCTGTTTTCATTGAGGCTCAAAAGGCTTCCAAGCCACAGAGAAAACTCCAGGCCACAGAAAATCCTCGAGTCAAAGCTATATTTAAAAAGAACTCTGTTTGACCAAAGTACTGAAGTACTGCCCAGACTAGGAGGTAGCTAAAACCACACACACGGAAGCATACACTTAAACAACAAGAGAACACAACTCAAAGGCAGAAACAAACAACCACCAATAAGAACATTCAAATGCTAGTGAATAAAATATTTCTTTAAAGTTAAACGTTGAGCTTGCACATGCACACACACACACACGCACACAGGCTGTGATTTTATTTTATTTCTTACGCATTTTTATATACTGTAGGCCAGGGTATCAAACATTCAATAAAAATACATTAGTATATAATAGCCAAGGAGGCAATATGACTATACAGTACCTGTTCCATCTGTGACTGACAGGTCGGCACCATGGGCCAGAAGGACAGACAGACAGTCTGTCAGACCACGAGTAGCTGCAACATGAAGACTGCACACACACACACACACACACACACACACACACACACACACACACACACACACACACACACACACACACACACACACACACACACACACACACACACACACACACACACACACACACACACACACACACACACACACACACACACACACACACACAGCAAGAAGTTAATTAAAGTAACCATTACAAACTACTTCTGCAATACATACAGGTACTGTACATGTGCGTGTGTGTGTGCGTGCGTGCACAAACACACACACACACACACACACACAGACAGACATGCCTTTCTATCAGGTTTTATCACCATAGAGACACTGTAGACTCCTCCTTTGTGGGTCCTGAAAAGACTGGAACGCAGAGGTTCCAAATAAATGTGCGTGCGTGTGTGTGTGTGCATGTGTGTGTGCGTGTGTGCGTGCATGTGTGTGTGCTTGGGTGCGTGCGTGCATGTGTGCGTGCGTGCATGTGTGTGTGCGTGCGTGCGTCAGGGTGAACGTGCATGTGTCCCTGTATTTCTCCACGTGTGTGGAACAGTGAGCAGCCGTTGAACACATTCAGGTCAGTGGGTGTTGTGTTTCAGAGGAGAAAGAGGTCAAACATTAACGCTGGGCCTCCGCGTTATCAACTCAACCTCAAACAATGACTGAGACACAGACTGCCTCTGAGCAAGGGCTGTACTTAACCCATTTAGACCAGAGACCCATTCTAAAGAAAAGAAAAAAAAATGTTTCTATGTTGTCAGTGGTTCTCAAAGTTATTCATGTCAAGGACCCCAAAACTATAATATGTATTTGGCCTGAAAATAAATATGTTGTTCCAGGGACCCGCCCCAGAAGCAAAGATTTGAGTTAAAAACATTTGCTCTGAAAGAATATATATTCAAAGATTTGCGCCACATTTTCACGATTTTTTTCAAAAATAGCAGATCTACAAGCTCATAGCTGTAGATCTGCTATTTTTCAACAGCTAAAGTACATTTTGAGTTACTTTTACTTCACTGGAGTATTTCCAATTCTTGTACTTCTACTCTCCAAATGTTGTACTTTTACTCCACTACATTAATTTAAACACTTTAGTTACTGCACTAGTAGAATAACTTTTAATCAAGTAAATTTTGAATTCCGCACATTTCTATATTGTAATATTGATACTTTTACTCAAGTAAAAATTGTGAGTACTCTTTCCACCATTTAATGTCATACTGTATAACCTATTTAATTAAATACGTTTTTTTAATATATATATTCTATCATTTGTGTCATTTTTTGGGGGGCCCAGGTAGGGCCGAGAACTCTAGTTTTTGCCGGCTGCCGGGTGGGGCTGCACTAATAACTTTGGGGCAGGCCCGTCTAGAGTTTGGAATTGGACAGGTACGTATAAGTCAAAAGGGAGACATCCAAGAGGTAAGACGGATGGGGAAGGATCAACATATGTAATGTCAGAACAGGTCAGCTCCATATATGGAGATCTAAGGGTTTGAGGTCAGATGTAGAGTTGCTGGCCAAAATTGATGACATCAGGGATCTCCATATATGGGCTTAATATTGATGACATCAATGATCTCCATCCCTGATGTCACGAGGCATGACCATATATGGTCATGCCTGGGGTGACATCATCCACATCATTCCATTTATTATTTTGAGCAGTGTGCCCTAAATTTGAAGCCATAATTCACCATGTCTTTGTTTGTCATGATTTAATCAATGTTCTGCGTGTGTAGATAAGACCATGACTGTACTAATGTCAATAACAGGAGTGGTCAGACGAACCTTCCTTCCACACTATATTGAGGAAGTTCACATACATGTTTTTCCACAAGGTTCCAACACATTCCCTCCCGTTACTCTAGGCGGGGATCGTGAGGCCGGTGCCACTCAAATGCGCAAAATACCAAAAGTAGAAGAAGAGATCCTGGGCAACCAGGAAGGGCAGCCCCCAACGCTTCACTGTAGGCTACGGAGTTGTTCTGGGCCGCGCGATTTAAGAACATGGAATCATAACCTCCCAAACACCGGATCCTGGCCATTATATTAGTCCACAGTTTGGTGACTATACAGTGGCTACAGTAGCTTCGTTATGCTTATCCAACAACGGTGCAGGCGGTGCGGCATTATTAACAGGTTCAGTCCATCCGACGTGCCCACACGTCATAAGCAATCCAACTGACGGATTCAAAGGACGTGTGTACATGTCCGACTCCTAGCGCATCTTCAATGATATCAAACGAGAGAAGAATATTCTGAATTTTTCGCTTTTTTTTTTTTAATAATTTTTATCCCACAATTTTGTAACCCAGTTCTTTTCACCCAGTGCCAATTATCTAATGTAATCCTGGGCGCTACACTTCCTCTGCCAACCTGGGGGGGCAGCGGACTGACCTCATGCCCCCTATGCATGAGGAGTCCAAGCTGCTTCTTTTCACCTGACAGGGGGGAATTTCCCTGACCAGACGTAGCGCGTGGAAGGAACACGTTATTCTGGCCAGGGGGAGGTAGTTTTAGAGACCAGGATTACTGCATGTTTTTGTGAGGGTACCTACCCTAGGGGACACGGGGAGAACATGCAAACTCCACAGAGAAAGGCCCTTTCGCCAACCCCACCTCGGGTATGGGCACTGATGACGCGGAGGAGGGAACACGTCCACAGCTCCCACAGCGTCCCCAGCGGGAATCGAACCCAGGACCTTCTAGCTGTGAGGCGACAGCACTACCGACTGTGCCACCGTGCCCCGTATTTTTTTTATTTTTGACTGGGACTCCAAGGCCACCATACGCTTCGCTTTTCGTTCATGCGCGGTCCGGTCCGGTCTGTTTACCGCTGCAGAAAGAATGCCTCGTCTCTCCTAATCCAGGGAGCTCTCCGTGGTTTTGATCTGATGGATATACTAAGCTCTTCATTTCTGCCTCTCGTTCAAAATATGAACTCGATGGATTATTTAGCGATATTATGGAAACGAGAGCAAGGTAAGCAAGCAAAAAAATATCGAATACCGAAAATCACGTTTGGTTAATGCCCTAGCGCGTGCACGTCAGATCCGTATGTAGGTTGTCTAACATGTGAGTAAAATATATATATATTATTTTTAATTTCTGGATTAAATGAAATTAAAGAAAAACAGATTCTCACGTTCTGGCAGAGGTGGGTTTTTGAGATTAAAACGGATTCTGGCGTTCGTGGCTTAGATTGGTTAAATATGGCATCCCCGTTATAGGAGCACGTGGTTATAGATAAAAAGCCTCTGTGATTCCAGTGGGAACAGCTGTGACATTTTGTCCGGATCATTTGAGTGTCTTTATATACATGGTTATTTGCATGGTTATCTTTACTGCTTTAACCCATTTCGAGGACAATTCTACAAATGTCTTCTAAATCCTACACAGTTTTCTGAAAAACCCTATGTTTCTATGTCAGTGGTGCTCAAACTTTTTCATGTCGAGGACTCCCAAAAATATCTGTATTTGGCCGCAGACCCCCATCTGAAAATATGTTGTTCCAGTGACCTCCCAGAACCAAAGATTTGAGTTAAAAGCATTCGCTCTGAAAGAATATATATTCAAAGATTTGCGCCACATTTTCACGATTTTTCAAAAATAGCAGACCTACAAGTTCATAGCGCAGCACCGAGTGCCGCGCTATGAACTTGTAGGTCTGCTATTTTTCAATAGCTAAAGTATAACATAATGCTTAAAACACCAAAAGGGATTCCCGCCCAAAATTGGTTAAAAAGAAAAAGAGGCGGGGAAAAAATAGACCAATGAAAACCAAAAACTTAAGAAAGCAACCATTAAAAGCTAGGCTGTAGTCTGCTGCAGCCATGATGTCATGGTCTATAGAGGCCATTTCAGGACGGTACCACAGCACGTGCGCGCGCGCGCACACACACACACACACACACACACACACACACACACACACACACACACACACACACACACACACACACACACACACACACACACACACACACACACACACACACACACACACACACACACACACACACACACACACACACACACACACACACACACACACACACACACACACACACACACACACACACACACACACACACACACACACACACACAGGGTGGCATATCTACACGCTGATAAGATTTGGACTGACTGACTTAGCTTAGATAGCGTGAGAAGAATTTGGCTTCAGAGTTCAGACTAGTTGGCAAATGTCTATAGGCTATTCCGCTGCTTTAGTATCACACAACCAAATCATTCATCCGATCTCTATCCTCCGGTTAACTCACATTCTGACTAATCCCACACAGGCTTCACTTCTATTGCCCATTATCTGCCATGTATGTACATATATTTGTATTGCTATGTTGTGGAGTGTGCTGTTTATGTGTGTATTCAATTTAGGCATTTAGAAGATGCTCTTAATCCAGAGAGATTTACAGTAAGCAAGAACAAAAAACATGGTAATACATCAAATACATGAAAATCATAGATAAGCTTAAGAACCTAACAGTGGAATATCTATCTAATGAAACTATAAGTGTATACACTATAGAGTGTTATGTCTACATAAAGTGCTATTTAAGTTACATAAATTGAGCCTATGCATACACCTGTTGGACGTCGAGGCTAGGGCAAGTACTACGGCAAGTGCTATGGGCTAAGATGGAGTCTGAAGAGGTGGGTCTTCAGACTGGGGTGGAAGATTGGGAGTGAGTCTGCAGTTCTGACTGCAATATTCAATGTAACCTCCAAAGGGACTGCAGATGGAAATTAGCTGAAGCTAAATCTGGTACAATACATCAAATGGCAATATTGTACATGGCCCTTTACAAATAAAGAAATAAAGTATTGTAGGATACTTATAACCACTTAAGACACACATGGGTGCAACATACAGCCCATAAGTAGAGAAAAGTGTAAGAAAAATGAACCTCACGGTTCCCATCCGGCTGTTCTACCGGCCACTCTACCCCTGAGCCACTGCCACTCTTGTTCTGTCGACGATGGAGAGGGCCACAAAACTTCCACACTCACTCCAGAGGGCCACATTGCATATTACTGTCGTAGCAAAAATAGCTCTGCGAGCTCAAAACCTGTCGCACTGCAACATGTTTTGAGTTTGTAGATCAGCTATTTTTGCTATATTTGAAATCCTGAATTTCTTTTTGCTATTTCTTAATTGCAATCCTGAAAAGTAACATTTTTATTTAATTTAAAATACCTTTCAAATGCCTTTAATTATAGTTATGTTAACTTTATGAACTAAATACAAATACATTGGACATTAAAAAAAAGACAATAACATTTTAATACTACTCATTAAGCTAGTGATTAGAAGGCGGTTATGTTTGCATGTTTGGAATTATAACAGCTGAAATCAATAATATATCAGTATTCTGATATTATTCTGGAACCCTTTTTGGTGTTTCAAGCATTATGTTATACTTTAGCTATTGAAAAATAGCAGATCTACAAGCTCGTAGCACGGCGAGCTTGTAGATCTGCTATTTTTGAAAAATCGTGAAAATGTAGTGCAAATCTTTGAATATATTATATTATTTCAGAGCGAACGTTTTTAACTCTTCTGGAGGGTCCCTGGAACAACACATTTTCAGATGGGGGGGTCGGCGGCCAAATACATATATTTTTGGGGGTCCTTGACATGAAAATGTTTGAGAACGACTGAAATAGAAAACATAGGGTTTTTCAGAAAACTGTCAGGATTTAGAAGACATTTGTAGATTGTATAGAATCGTCCTCAGGTCTAAATGGTTAAACCTGCGGGCCACATTAACCCATTTTGGGCGGGAACCCCCTTTGGTGTTTTAAGCATTATGTTATACTTTAGCTATTGAAAAATAGCAGATCAACAAGCTCATATCGCGCCACTCGGTGGCGCGCTATGAGCTTGTAGATCTGCTATTTTTGAAAAATCGTGAAAATGTGGCGCAAATTTGGAATATATATTTTTTTCAGAGTGAACATTTTTAACTCAAATCTTCAATTGCTTCTGGGGAAGTCCCTGGAACAACAATTTCAGATGGGGGTCGGCGGCCAAATACATATAATTTTTGGGGTTCTTGACATGAAATATTGAGAACCACTGATTTAGAAAAATTTGGTTTTTCAGAAAAAAATACATTTTAAAAAGACTTTTTTTAAATTTCGACGTCAGGCCTAAATGGGTTAAGTGAAGGTGAGGGCCGCCATGTGGCAAGTGGCAACCCGGACCGCCAGTATGGCCCCATGTATGGACTATAGGCTACTCAGTACTCCCGTCCCGGACCGCCAGTATGGCCCCATGTATGGACTATAGGCTACTCAGTACTCCCGTCCCGGACCACCAGTATGGCCCCATGTATGGACTATAGGCTACTCAGTACTCACGCTGACTTGCCCTCGTTGTCCAGCTTGACGGAGCTGGCACCCTTCTTGGCCAGCAGCGATGCCACCCTCTCCACCTCGCCATGCTCCACCGCAGCCAGCAGACGCTCGTCGTTCTTGTTCCACTCATGGGTCTAGAAGGAGTGAGAGGAGGAGGAGGAGATACGTGACGAGGAGAGAAGGAGGAAGAAGAGGGGGGGGGGAGAGAGAGGGGACAGAAAGTGTCAAAGTGATGATGAGAATGACTTAATGTACCAGTGGCTCTCAGACGTTTTGTTTCGAGGACCCCCCCCCCCGCTTGATATCTTATATATTCTTTTTTTTCCTGAGGGTCAGGGATCCCAATTTACACTATAAAATCCTCCATGTTCATTTAACTCTGAGACCCCTTTCCACCAGGAACCGGTTCAGTTCAGAACCAGTATTTTAGTCCATGAGCCAGACCTCCAAAATTGGAAAATTAATTATGATTTGAGTGGGCAAAACCATACCTATATTAAACTGTAAATATAGTAAATTAATATATGATAACCATTCCACAGTAGTAACTTTTCATATTTTCTATTTTTTGCATATTTTCCTACAGTACATAATGCCTAATTTGCATATTTAAACAATTTCAGAAAATGTGTAATACAATAAATCATTGTCTTTAAAATTAACTGGGGAAGTTTCATGGTGATAACTATTAATTAAAGTTTGACCTATTCACCTATCACGTATAGGCCTACTGTAGGTGAAAATTACAAAATGTGTGATAAATATGAAAAGGCTACTCCTGTGGAAGGGTTATCATATATTAATTTACTTATATTGATCCTATAAACAATTTAATATAGGCATGGTTTTGCCCACTCAATTCATAATTAACGTTTCAATTTTGGAGGTCAGTCATGGACTAAAAACTGGTTCTGAACTGAACAGATTCCCAACCGGTGGAAAAGGGGCCTCTTTTGCATACTTTTGGAGTTACAGACCCATGAGGGTCCATTATTTGGTTCCTCGCTCTAGCTGGTTCTCAGCGTGGAGGTCCGGGGACCCCCAGGGGTCCTTGAGGGAGGTCCAGGAGGTCCTTCCTTCCTTGAACCCCACATTGAGAACCAGAGATACACACATCATGGCATAGTGGAAAGAATGTGACTCCTATTACAAAGAAAACATTCTACATCGACCCTCAACCCTAACTCATGATGATGAATATATACATTCCTACAAATCAAATACTGCGTACAGACATTCACTCACACATTAGACTAACCTCAGGCGAATGGCTGAGATGCTCTGAATGTTAGTAATGCTCCCAAAAAGACCAACATGTTATTTTGGCTCCGTCGTAGCAGCTCGCGCAATAACACGACGTGCACGTGTGTGTGCGCACGCACGCGCGCGCACGCACGCGCGCACGCACGCACGCACGCACGCACGCACGCACGCGCACACACACACACACACACACACACACACACACACACACACACACACACACACACACACACACACACACACACACACACACACACACACACACACACACACACACACACACACACACACACACACACACACACACACACACACACACACACACACACACACACACACACACACACACACACACACACACACACACACACACACACACACAGTGAGCGAGTGTGTGTGCGCACGTCCCTGCACACACCCACACATATAAGCTAACGGGGCCTAATTTATATTGCTGACAGCTTGCGCTGAGATAGAGAGTATTCAGCTATTGGAGTGTTTCAACCATGACCTCATAGAAAGGCTATATCTAACTGAAAGCACTACACACTACAGAATACACTACACAGCAGGAACGTGCACACAACGTTCCTCTCCAGACCACGAATGCAGCATTTACTACATGGTGAAAGAAATGCAAATGCCACTCCTTTCCTTCCATGCCATGTATTTTGCGTTGAACAAATTTGTTTAGAAATCCATGTCGTACACACCGCATCTCCACTAGCTAAAGAGTGCTGGGTTGCCCCCCGGAAATAGCTGATCTACAAGCTCTCAACGCGTCGCGCTGCGACACGTTGAGAGCTTGTAGATCTGCTATTTTCGCACTTTTTGTCCAAAAGTGCCCTCTTATGGGATTTCAGCCCCTGCCCCTCTAACACTCTCTGCACGTCCCTGCTACACATGCAACAGTTTGAAATGCCACTCAACACAGCTCTTTAAAGCAAAAATAGACTTTTCTATTGGTGAACAAAGCTCAACGCATCGCAATGCAATGCGTCACACAATGTGACCCTGTAGGACGGTCACTATTTTCACAAATCTTTTTACTCACATTGTTTTCGATTTTCAACTATATTGACATGCCCAAAATAGGGACACTTGTTCGAAAGTTGTCAAGTGGAAAAACAATATGAAGCAAATGAGGATTTGTGGGCAGACAACCAATACAACAAACCACACCACACAGTCATGAACCACAGAATGATCATAAATTAAATAGAATGTGAATTTTAGGGAGTCGACAGTACGGCCTGTCATTCTACTCCTGTACTCCTTCCATCACACAATGCAGTGAGGACTCAGGACAGAGAGGGAATAATAATAATAATAATCTTTATTTATATCCCGAAGGATATTCATCTTCACAGGTCTGTTCAACACCAACAACAAAAACAACACATAGTACAGAAAACACAGAGTTCCCCACTGTGTACAGAACCATCCTATCGGCGGGGCAGTTTGTTTAATGCCGCGATGGCTGAGGGGACAAAGCTCCTACTGAAACGGACCTTTTTCCATGGTAAGGTTCTGTATCTTTGTCCTGATGGCATGAGGTTGAAAAAGCGATACAGGGGATGATCAGTGTCACGTGATATTGGCCGCGTTTCCCGTACAGATTTCTTACGCATCTTCTTAAGAGCAAAGTTCTAGGCACGCGCAGTAGCCCTCTAGGCCGCAAACAGAAGCCTGTCTGCTGCATAATTGGCTGCATGGGCAGCGAATCAGACACCATGTCCTTTTTTGGGAAACGCCATCAAACACGACAACATAGACATAGAATACCTAGATGTCATAAGGCATGAATGAATTTAGAAGCAACCCCGTTTTTCCTAAAGCCTTTTTAAATATAAAAATGTCGTAATTAAATTAATATTTTTAGCATCATCTAGAGAATTTCAGCCATCTTGCCATACGTTTTATATTTCTTTTAGAATTATTGGATTACCCGTGACAGCACATTTAGGAAAATGCAGCTATTATAACTCCATGCGTCGTCTTCATTTTGCTGCGCCATGGCGCAGTATATGAATGGAGTAGGCTAATTATTTATTTGGAAAGGCTCGCCACCAAACATGCAGTCATCTTTTTTTAGTATGGTAAACAATATACATTGCAGGCAATGCATTTTGATTTAATTGTAAGAGGGAGCGTATCAACACACATGTGTAACCACTACATGCAGTGCACGTGAACTGTGCTTGAGCATTATATGCCGATGTTAGCATCTCACTCCATATAATTTAATAAAAGCATATAAAAAACATGAATTATACACCCAATGAAAATTTACACTTCACGGATTATAGGCCATTTGGAATTAGAACAATCGGTTGAAGATTGCCCGATTATAGCACGATTTAAATATCAACTTTGTGGTTGCGCTGAGGCAGTGAGGACCTGCGCACCGAAAATGGATGATCTGCAATTAAGCTCACAAAGCGCTGTCATGCAACACTTGGAGCTTGTAGATACACGGATGACAATAAACATTTCACAGAATACCGTATAAGCCTATACCACTTTGAATTAAAACAATTGGTTGTGCATAGGCTGCATAGGCACTTGAAACTGAAACTATAGCCTATATTTCTTTTATGGATGTGGAGCCGGAGGACTGGTGTTGCGCTGTTGTTAGGTGAGTGGCGTGCGGAGATCTGCAAACTCAACACGGTGAACACGCATATAATAATATAAATGAGGGGTGAGGCTGATTAAGTTTGCAAATAACGGCCCATGGGCGTTATATGGACGATATATATATATATATATATATATATATATACTCTTTTTTTTCTCTCTCTCACCCTCTATAGCGCGTCTCTCTCTGTCTGTCTGTGTCTCTCTCTCTCTGTCTCTCTCTCGCGCTTTGATCATAAAATGGTAATTGGTCAATAGTTATATTATTTCTATATAGTCCACATTTATGTCTGCCTGGCTCAGCTGGTTCGGGTCTCTCGGAATGTCGGAAATAATCGGATTTCGGTCGGAATGTGAAAGAAATCTCGGAGCGGGTAGGAATCGGTAACATGTCACAGATTAATTTAAAGAGTAAAGAGAGCCTACTGTCAGCTGTCCAGCAGTCCAAATATTATTAAATTAAATTTCAGAATGGTAGACCTGAGGCCTACCATATACCAGACTTCAAGCCTGAGGCCTATACCAGGCCTGAGGCCTACCATTGAGTGGCACATCTATGCACGGAACCTCTATGTTCACAGGCGTCATGCTTCACTGCGCGTGTCTAGAACTTTGCTCTTAAGAAGATGCGTAAGAAATCTGTACGGGAAACGCGGCCATTGAGAGTGCTAGCCGTGTGATGGCCTTATTGTTCATATCATAAAGTGTTGGTGTGGGAAGTCCGGAGTGGCCTGTAGAATCTAAAGCTGATCACACTGGACGTATCAATATCAACTAGAAAAAGTGCCCTTCCGGGCACAGGTCTCCACCAGGAGGATAGGACTGTGTGAGATGTTTGGCAAAATGTTTAGGAGTAATATAAACATGTTTGTTTGTTTGTTTGTTTTTTGCAACAATGTTCTTTTGTTGAGGAAATGCAGAGCCAGATCACTCATAGCATCTCTGAGGATAGAATTCAGGACATGTGCAGCATTTTGAACAAAACGGGCCACTCCTGAAAACTTTGGAAGGCAATGTTAGCCAATCAGTGTAGAATCTGAGAAATCCAACAGACTGTCTTGTTCACATGACTACAGAGATCATGTGTACCGATTTGCGTGAGATTTGGATGAAATCTGTGCGACTAACATAAGCAATGTGTTTTGCAGAAATCGGCCTCATGGTGGCGCTATAACCGGTAGATGTGGAGGGATGCAGAGACAATGTTTTTACATGGCCTCTAGGGAGTGCGCATACATAAGTTGTATACAGATCGATGCAGTTATAGCTAAAAACAGGAATTGGCCTGTTATAGCGCCACCATGAGGCTGATTTGGAAAAGAATGAGTGGCATGTCGTCCTCGGCCTAGTGGAAATGTGCGTGTATAATTTCACGGAAATTGCACACTGTGTTTGTGATTTGCGACATTTTGTTCGAAACGGACCAATCATGTGAGCTTTGGAAGCCAATCTTAGCCAATCAGGATGGAAGATGGGAAATGGTGCAGATCCGTGTTGATCACATGACTATGAAGATAGTGTATACCGAATTGTGTGATGTATGGATAAAATGTGTACGAGTAATGTACAGAAATGCATTTTGCCTAAATCGGCCTCATGGTGGCGCTATAACAGGCCATTGAAGAATATTTGGGGCAGAGGTTCGTTGTTGGCATCCAGGGAGTGTGTGCGCAAAGTTTGGCATGGATCGGGCCAACGGTGCCGGAGATTAGCTGATAACGGACGGACGGAAGGACGGAAGGAAGGAAGGACGGACACACACACACACACACACACACACGGACGGAGTGCAAAACATACTCTCTCCCCATGCCTTCGGCCTGGTGGAGACAATAACATCCATGACTTGTTGCTGCCGAGTGCTTAGTTGCTTACCAGCAAGAAACGGAGATGGGAAATGGAACGTGATGATGACACACACCTGGCTAGTGCTCAAAGTTCTCCACTCCCTTATAGTTGACAGCATAGTATCAGAATGATTACTTTCCTTGGCAAGCACATTAGTCAACTCAACCATGAGTGAAACCAGGGTTCGATTTCTTAAAAAAATATATCCATTTAAGCCCTTAAACCCATCCAAGCTTGTACATCTGCTATTTTGGGCTAAGATATTATTTGTTTTATTCACAAATTTGCACAAAAACCAGGCAGGGTTCATATGGTTAGCATTTTTGAGCGGTGCAACCATAGGGTGCAGCACTCCAATGCCCAGCTACTGTATGTGTGTCCCTTTGTATACGTGTATGTATGCATGTCTGTCTAGAGTACCAACAGGTGATAAAGTGGCGCTGTTGAGCTTCACACTGTGCACAGGTGCATGATGGGAAGATGAGTTTATAGCAGCCATTACGTGATTTCGGGTGTGACAGTACAGTACTGTGAAAGTACAGTACAGTAGAGGGACCCCCACACGGTAACGCCGTCATTTCTCGACCGTTTCGGACGCGGGGCGGTTCGCCGGAAATGGGCCGGAAACCTGGGCGCGTTCCTGGTGGTCTGGAACTTCCGGGGACCCCCACACGGAGTTGCACCACTCACTTCACACAGGTGATTTTTATATTATTGAACATTGCTATATCAAATATACATGTATCACTGCCAGACAGTCTACATTTCCCAAAATGCATGGATTTAACTCGGTCTGACCAGAAGCGGGGGAGAAAACACCAGTGATATCAAATTAATGCCTAGAGGGGACACTACCTCCCCAGTGCCTCCCCAGTGTCCCCCCAGTGTCTCCCCAGTGCCTCCCCAGTGTCCCCCCAGTATCTCCCCAGTGCCTCCCCAGTGTCCCCCCAGTGCCTCCCCAGTGTCTCCAATAGCAATACAAGAGCAATAATACAAATTAATCTTAATTTATTAATCTAATTAATTAATTAATTAATTAATTAATTTATTTATTTATTTATTAATCAATCAAATTAATTAATTAATGAATCAAAATCTTCGGCGCGCGGCCCGTGCCCAGCTCCATGCCAAAGCTTTTTCCTGCAGGAAACACTGCACCCCCCCGGCTCATACCCCAGCAAATCTGACCATCAGTGACACCACCCTGAACCATTAGTCTGGACTTATTAGGATGCAGTACAGTATTAGATCTGACCCGATAGCCTACTGACCTACACATGATGAGGAGAGCAAAGCCCTCTCTCTCTCTCTCTCCGCTCCACAAATAGCCATTTTGGCATACTAGTACAGTAAGCGCTCAGTGTAGCAACGTAAGCCAGCGAGCATAGCGGTACATGATGGTGTAAATAGCTTCCGTGGCATACACCCAAAGGCTGTTGCTGCAATACGTTTTGCACAGCTTGTGGAAAAAGGCAACGCTCGCTCGGGCTATAAACATCCCCTCACATCGCTGAGGTGAAAGGTCAACAGGTCAACAGAGCCATGACTGGATGACATCGCAGTGATTCTGCACTAGAGCTGCAGGGCAATTAGCGCAAAAATATATCCATACTTGGAACCAAGAACCAACAAAATGATGCTCATGTAGGATAATCCAATAATGCAGAAGAAGCAGTTGTTTTATAAACCATATATATTTTTCTCCTTTTTTTCCCTTGAATCAACACAATACAAAATCCAATAGATCTTTTATAATAGACTAAATTGATTAGTCTGACTAAACACTGATTAATGGTGATCTACACAGCCCACAAATCCACGATGCGGTTTCTTTATTTTTTGCAATGGCTCACATTCGTAATCACAGCAAAAAGTTTGAAGTCATGTCGCCCCGTGTTCTGCAGTGGTGCTTTTCATGTAAGGCAGAAAACTCCAGAGAAGGTGTGAATACTGATTCTCAACCTCATTGTACAGGTTCAACGCTAAAGCCAGAAACTAATATGGATTCATCCTGCCTTTGCCCACCGTCTAAACCCAGGAGTTCCCACACTTGTCCATGCGAAGGACTGCCAATAGTCATCATAGCCACTCTGGCTGCCATTGACTTCCAGCGTAACAGGAAAACAGCTCTCAAAGTCACTCTTTTAGCACATAAACAAACGCAAACAATTTCACACCAGGAAACCAGTTCCGTACTGGTTTCCTGCCAGCCATAGCCACCAAAATGTGCTGACCTCATCACATTTGTGCTGACCTCATCACATTTGTCATGACGTCTATGGCCGTTTTTAGCCCAAGGAGTGTTTTTTGTGCAAAACTAATGCTTTGGAATGGATTCAGAATCATGAAAACCCCCTAGTTTGACATGTTGTAACGGTTTGACTTGGTCTAAATTGGTTAACTGCATTAGAAACAGCAAAGCAACTGCAGGTGTTCTCACTCTGTGCGCGTGCGTGTGAGTACATACAGTATGTGGCCAAATTTGACTGAGGGACTGCCATTGGATTTTTTTGAATTTTCATGTCATAAAAGCAGGGAATCATAGCTTCAAATTGACATATTGGTTGTTCAGTTTGACCCACCAGTTTTGGAGATATGGCTTTAGAGTAATGTTTTAGAGAAAACAGGCTCAGGTTCACTTCTGTGGACTCTAACATTACACCTAGCTACATTTTGGATAAAAAAATTAATAAATCTGTTTTTCTCCTCTCCTGAACAGTTATTGCCGCCATGACTGTCTCTGTATCAAAAAGCATCACATTTGTAGAATCTAGTCTGGTCGAAATTGGCTAACTGCAATAGAAACAGCAGTGCGTGCGTGCGTGCGTGCGTTCGTGCGTGCGTGCGAGCGTGCGTGCGTGCGTGCGTGCGAGTACATACTGTATGTTGGGCCAGTGAAAGTGGAGCGGGGAGGTCAGACACGAGGCTGTTAGTGTCCATCATAATGATTAGTACTCCAACATGACACACTGGGAAGTGGCCGCGCCGGCGATGGGATAGATAGGAAAGACTTTCCAAGCAGATCAGATTACACTCATCACATCTAGTGGACTGCTTCTTAAACATTTTCACCCAGGATCGCCACGGTTCAACTCACAGAACGGGAACCGCTTTTTTTTGTATTTTTTTGTATTTTTTAGGTTTTCTGAGCTCAATTGCACCCAAAAAAAATCACACCTGTGTGAAGTAAATGGTGCAACTCTGTGTGGGGGTCCCCGGGGGGGGGGTTCCAGACCCACAGGAACGCACCCAGGGTGCCGGCCTGATTCCGGCGAGCCGCCCCGCGTCCGAAACGGTTGAGAAATGACAGAGTTACCGTGTAGGGGTCCCTCTACTGTACCCTCCACTGTACTGTACTGTACTGTACTGTACTGTACTGTACTGTCACACCCGAAATCACCATATATACAGTTAATATGTGAGTGTGTGTTTGTGTGTGTGTTAGGTTGCGCACAGGTGGTGAAAAACAACCATGCTGTTTTCATGCTCATACCTACAGTTCTAGGAAACACAGAATGTGGGGACTTTTATATTATTTCCACACACAACAGTTCTAAGGTATATTAATGACATAGTAAAATGTTGAAAATGAGTGGAATGCCCCTTTAAATTAACATTGGTTTTACAATATAAATTGGGGTCTCAGAGATGCCATTAAATGGGGGTCCGTAGCCTAAATTCATGTCAATCTGGGGGGTCCTTGAAATTAAACGGGTTGAGAATCACTGCTAGAGCCGTAAAATAAATCTTCTCTTATGGGGGTCCCTGGCATATCTCTCAAATGGGGGTCTGCGGGCTAATTAGTGTCAATTTGGGGGTCCTTGACATGAAAAGGTTTGGGAACCACTGAATTCGACATTTTGACCTAACCGTGGCACTAGAGCAGTGGCTCCCAAACACTCAAGAGAGAAAGAGAGAAGGCATGGCATTTGAATTCATACTGTATATTAAATTCATATAAGGCATGGCATTTGAATTCATATATTAAATTCATATAGAAGGAAGGCATGGCAGTTGAATTCATATATTAAATTCATATAGAAGGAAGGCATGGCAGTTGAATTCATATATTAAATTCATATAGAAGGAAGGCATGGCAGTTGAATCCATATATTAAATTCATATAGAAGCAAGGCATGGCAGTTGCGTTGCAGAACGATGTATCCAGAACTGTTTATGTTGTGAGCTTGTAGATCTGCTATTGTCACTAGTTTGGGTCCTGGGCAAAAGTCTAATTTCGCTTTTGGGCCTTGAGCTAAAATGTTTGGGAACCACATGAGTTAAATCACAGGGAATAACATCCCTAGTGAAAATGGCACGTCGATATTATCAGCTCCCTTTGGAGAATTGCCACCCCATGTTGTTCTCTTCTGTCAAGTCAAGAATCTGGGTCCAAATTTCCCAGCTTTCATTGTTTTTGTTTTTCTGGAAGTGAAAGGTTTCCCGGCACACGCTGGCAGACACAGGACATAGTTTTCCTGTTCACATCACAGTGTTGGGTTTGCTTTAGATATTACAAATAGATAGAAGATCTGCTGTAGATCTGCTATGATGTGTTTTTTTTTTATGTTTTTCTTTTAAAAAGGACCACTTCACCACTTTTCAACCTATCTTCATAGGTCCTCAATAATAATCATGATAAAATGGCAAAATTGTTTTCTACTCAGTATGTGTCTCAAGTTGGGCAGATTTTTTTTAAACCCTTTTTTTTTTTTTTACAAAAATGTTTAGATTTTTATTATCTGGGGAAGTGGGAACGATGGCTTCCATTTTCGTATTGTAACTTTTCAGGACTAGAAAGCCTGCAGTTTCTATTAGCTTAGATACGCCATCGATGATGTCACTGGTGGACTGGTTTCTGAACTGCCCACAGCCCTCCTATGAGACACAGACCGAGTAGGAAAGAATTGTGCCAATTTAACTCTCAGAGTTACAGACCCATAAGGGTCAATTGGGTTCCAAACTATCATTTAGCTGGGGACCCCCTGGAACTCCCTCAAGGACCCCTGGGGGTCCCCGCCGGGCCCCACTTTGGGAACCACTGCTTTAGAGGCTGTGACCACAAAAAGCATTTTGGACATCATATCCAGAGCACTTCTCTGCTTCGGAAAAAGTGGTATTTGTCAAAAGTGTAACTATTTTCTGGGTTCTACACTCAGCCAAACGCTGGTTGCCAAGAGAGCTGAAACGCAACACTGGTATAGCTTTCCTAGCGTGTGTTTACCATAAATTACACCCCAGGGGGGGGGGGAGTGCCGATGGCCAAGTGGTTAAGGACGGGGCATAACCCCGCATTATTATAGGCTCTGATGCAGCGAGGCCACGGGTTCGACTCCCGAGCCCGACAGACCTTTGCTGCCTGTCACTCTCTCCCCATTTCATTTCCTACATCCAAAAAAGAATTGCATGGAAGAAAAGCTCTAGCAAGAAAATAAATAATAAAGGCACTTTGTCACTTTCTATGGACACTGCCCCTTATACAAAGAACATCTCATCTTCCCAATACTGTTTTAATAGACCCCTTCAAACGTTGACAATCTCGACTCCCCCACAACAATAGTCTGTCTTAAACCTTTACAACACTGTAGTTATTGGTACAATAACTACAGAACGACAACCCTCTGTACTTCAAGATTTGAAGGTGTGAAAATGACAAGTAGCAAAAGCAAGCATATCTTCTGAAATTCCACAATAAGTATCTCCTCTAATAATAGAGTCTTCTTTATAAATAAGAAAAGAACCATTTTATACATTCCTCATAGAACTAAAGTTTGGACTGGGAATCAAACAACGCTCTTTCTTAGGTATATTCTATTGTCTATACTTAACTTATTTGACTTGTTTATATCCTTGTTTAACATTCCCTTTCAAATGTAATGTTAAAGTGTCTTATTCGTATGTCATTCTTTTGGCTAATGGTACAAGATACCATGTGGGACTTTCGGAGCAGGAACTTTGGGGGGTGGGAGAAGGGGTAACAAACATACACAGGCTATTGTGCCATTATGATGATGTGAAAATATCAATAAAGAAACCTTTAACAAAACAGAAAAGAAACGTTCTTAAGCGACAAGTTTGAAGCAAAGAGAACCCTCAGTTGCCACAGCTACAGAGAAATGGCAATGCATTAGGTGCCCTAGGTGGCCCTGTTTAATGGCCTGTGTGTTCATTATAGCCTGAACTAAACTGAATTAAGGGCCATCTACGGTGTGACACTGGCCTGCATTGTAACGGACAGCTTTAAGTAGAGCGGAATGCACTGCTCTACTTTCAACGAGAGCCCGTGTACGTGCGCACGCACATGCGCATGCACACACCCACGCACACACACACACACGCACAGCTAGTGGCATCCTAGGAAGGCTGATGCGATAATGGTGCTGACAGAGGTGGAATAATATCAGTGTGTGTGTGCAGGACCTGACAGAAAGTGGGCACAGACTAGAGTGTTTTTCTGAGCCAGAAATGCATAAATATTGTGCTCGTTACTGATAGCATGTGCAGCACATCCTCTAGTCTATAGATAATGTACTGGTTGGGAGTATTAGACCCCCAAAATAAATAAAACATTTTCAGGTATCATCTCCATGTGACAGAAACGTACTCAAGAACCATTATGAAGTCGTATGAAGGATTAAAAAACACATTCTGGACGGGAACCCCTTTTGGTGTTTTTAGGATTATGTTGTACTTTAGCTATGGAAAAATAGCAGATCTACAAGCTCATAGCGCTATGAGCTTGTAGATCTGCTATTTTTGAAAAATCATGAAAATGTGGCGCGAATCCTTGAATATATATTCTTTCAGAGCGAACGTTGTTAAGTCAAATCTTTCTTCTGGGGGGGGGGGGGGGGTCCCTGGAAAAACATATTTTCAGATGGGAGTCAGTGGCCAATTACATATAATTTCTGGTGTCCTTGACGTGAAATAGTTTGAGAACCACTGACATAGAAACATAGGTTTTTCTGAAAACTGTCATGATTTAGGAGACTTTTTTTTTTTTTTTTTTAAGAAATCGGCCTTAGTCCTTAAATGGGTTAAGTGCCCAGACAAACGGACCTTCTCTCTGTAACACAGCGTGTGATGCCATGTGTTCCAGAGCTTGTTTTTGGTAGCTATATCTAATTATCTACCCTCTCTTTCCAAAACATCATAAATATACTAGGACCAGGGCAAGCTCCTGTCAGCTCTCAATGTTGGCTTACACCACTGGTTCTCAAACCGTGGCACGCGTACCACCGCCTACCATCGGGTGGAAAGCAGAGGAATCTCCCTCAAAAAGAAAAATATACAAATAAAATGTAAATCTTTATCCCATGATTTTTGTAACCCATTTTTTCACATAGTGCCAATTGCCTATAAGCTGTGATCCTGGGCGCTATACTCGCTCTCTGCCAACCTGGGGAGAGCCCCAAACTGAGCTCATGCTTCCTTCAATGCATGAGGAGTGAGAAGGCTGCTTCTTATCACCTGACAGGGCGGGGGGAGTTTCCCCGGTAGGACCTATAGTGCATGGAAGGAACATGTTATTCCAACCAGTTCCTTTCCCCTGCATCAGGCTGACCAGGGGGAGGCAGTATAGAGACCAGGAGGATTACTGCATGTTGTTTTGTGTTTTTTTGAAGAACATGCAAACTCCACACAGAAAGGCCCTTTCGCCAAACCCAACCTATAGGGTATGGGTGCTGATGACGCAAGGGAGAGAACAAGCCCCCTGCAGCAGTGTGCATTTTGTCGACTAAAACTAAGACGAAAAATGTTCGTCGACTACCTTTTTTCACTGACGGAAACTAAATGGAAACTAGAAAAAACGAAGCTATGATGACTAAAACTAAGACTAAATATACTGACAATTTCGTCAACAAATACAAACTAGACTAAAATGTTAGGAAGGGACTAGTGGACAAGAGATCCAGAATAAGTCAATTTACATGCATGCTGAAAATAGCTGATCTACAAGTAGATCGGCTGTTTTCAGCATGTGTAAAAACAGTCATTACGACGGCATCAAGGCCCGCCAAAATACATGTTAGTAGACTAAATCAACGGAAGATTTAGTCGACTAAAATCTTATTATATTCAGTCGACTAAAACTAGACTAACACTGACTAAAGCATTCAAGGTGACTAAAATGTGACTGAAACTAAATGAAAACTATTCAAGAGACTATGACTAAAACTAAAATAGAAATGTACTGCCAAAAACAACACTGCCCTGCAGCGTCCCCGGCGGGAATCAAACCCTAGTGGACCTTCTAGCTGTGAGCAAGGTCAATTAAATAAGGTTAGGAAGCGAAGACCGTACGGTGGACTCCATGTTGCTCCCTGGAAGGAAAGAAACATGCGCAATTGAGACCAAAGCTGAACACAGAATATAGCCCATTGCGCATGTTTCTTTCCTTCCAGAGAGCAACATGGAGTCCACCGTACGGTCTTTGCTGCCTAACCTGATTTAATTAACCTTGGCTGTGAGGCGACAGCGCTACCAGGCCCCCTGAATGGAAATAACTTTACAATGATATCATGGAAATGGGACACAAGCTTTGCTTTCCTGTATATTATTATAAATATGTTGTCAGTGTGTGCCGTGTTTACTGTTTATGTGTCGCCGATGCGTACACGATCACAACAACAGCTCACAACAAGCTAAACGGTGGGCGGTGACTAAGATACTAATAAACACAGCTGAGTTAAAAATGGTGCAATCGTGAACTCAAAACTGGTTGGAAGTGTGGATCGAGAGGAGAATGTTGTGTGTTGTGGTGGATGTCTTATGGACCACAGAACTTGAACAGCACAACTTTGTCACATATATAAAAGACAGGGTGCTCTCTCGCTGCACTTGGGGGAGTGGGGGGCGGGGGGGGGGCAGAGCAGCTCGCAATTCATTTTCAATGGGAGTCACGTGGGTTTGACTTGACAAGCTTGCTCCCTGCTCCATGGGTGGGGGGGGACAGCGATGGAGCAAGCCTCCCGCCTTTTCCCCTTTTTACCTCCTCTATGATGATTTCGTGTTTTTAGCTATATAGAAGTGTATACTGTAATTGTACGTCTCTAAATGTTATGAAGAATTGAAAATAGTGGAGCCTCATGTAAACACGTGTAATACTTTATGGTGTCGTCCACTCACAGTCGACAGTTTTTGTATGAGTTGTACTTGAAATGTACTGACATTCTGCAAACTGTTAATACATACTTCAATCAATCAATCAATCAAGGACATCGAGAGAGTCTTTTATATGTGAGTGACGCCCAGGAGCACAGTGAAGTCGCACCCAGCACCAATTAACTGCCGCGGCACAAATACACTGGTTAATATCATGCAGAATCTGGGATTCAAGTGGAGTGGGAAAGAGGAATAGCCTATACCATTGATTGATTGATTGAAATATTTATTAACAGTTTGCAGAATTACAGTACATTTCAAGCACAAACTCAATACAAAGGCTGTTAACTGTGAGTGGACGACCCAATTAAGCATTACACTTGTTTACAAGAGGGTCCACCATGTTCAATTCATCAAAACATTTAGAGACGTACAAATAAGACACTTCTATATAGACAAAGAACAGAACAGGAATTCATCATTCAAGGCGACTAAAATGTGACTGAAACTAAATGAAAACTATTCAAGAGACTATGACTAAAACTAAAATAGAAATTTACTGCCAAAAACCACACTACAGACAGTGTGGTATGTAATGAACGCATGAAGCACTTCTCAAACAGCCTCTTACAACCAAACACTTGGAGAGCCAAATATTTTCTGAGGTGGTACTTGGTGTAAAAAAAGGTTGAGAACACAAAGTACTAAAACGGGTCCTGTTTGCAGAGAAACAGTGGATGTTTTTCTGACCAGGCTGTTAGAAATGTGCTTCATCGTGGCCCAATAGCTCTCTCAAGCCTCTGCAATGCAAGACTGAACAGTCAGTAAATGAGTCTATTTCATTTAGCAAATTGCACGAATGATACAGATTAAAATGTGCATCGCAAAGCATGCCATGGAGAGGAGAAAAGGGGTTACTGGCAGCTTATAGACCATAACATAAATTAAAATCTGAGACTACAGATGCGCTCAGTTGAGTGTTTGTGTAAAAAAAAAAATACCAGCTGCTGAGTAAGCCCAGCTGGTCAACATTCTCTCTGCGGTGCTTTTGCGACCTAAACTTGCTGTAGGTGAGACCTATGTTTCTCATTGGCTGTACTGACAACCTAACGTCCTGATTGGCTGCCTCGTCTCTAGGCAACCACACACTTTTTGCCTCTAGCCGACCTCTCAGCCATGGGATATAAGGCAGAAGCTGGTAATTAATTGATGTCATCAATTCTTGTTTATGAATTAATAATAACAATATAATCCACAATCCACTGGAAATCACTGTACACGCGGTCAAATATAGTCTGGACAAGCTAAATGCATTAAGGTAGGCCGACCTGACAGCATGAGGTATGTTAGCCCAGTGGTTCCCAAACTTTTTCATGTCAAGGACCCCCAAATTGACACTAATTAGCCCGCGGACCCCCATTTGAAAAGATATGCCAGGGACATGCACAGTACCTCTCTCCCTCTCTCTGCTCGTACACAGATGCACATAGAGAGTCCCTCTCTCTCTCTCTCTCTCTCTCACACAGATGCACATACCCTCTCTCTCTCTCTCTCTGCTCGTACACAGATGCACATACCCTCTCTCTCTGCTCGTACACAGATGCACAGATGCGCTCTCTCTCTCTCTCTCTCTCTCTCTCTCTGCTCGTACACAGATGCACATACCCTCTCTCTCTCTCTCTCTCTCTCTCTCTCTCTGCTCGTACACAGATGCACATACCCTCTCTCTCTCTCTCTCTCTCTCTCTCTCTCTGCTCGTACACAGATGCACATACCCTCTCTCTCTGATAAGTGTGTTTACAGTGGGATCGGGGTGTGGACAGACAGCAGTGTTTGTTTCTTCTCCGTCTCTGGCCTGACACTCATTAAGACACACTGAGTGTTTCCTGTTTTGTCCCTGAAAGCCAGAGGCTGCTGGGCATGTTGCGTTGAAAAAGCCAGGGTGGCAAGTAGAGAAGCAGACACGCCAGACAGTGAAGGAAAGAGCAGTGAATATGGAGGGGAAATGTGCCGAGAGAGAGAGCTATAGAAATAGAGAGTTTAAGTAATTTCCCCTCAGGGTTCCAATTGTTTCCCTAAATCAACAACACAATTAAGAATACCAACCCTTGCCATTTCAATTTATCTAATACCAATTCTTGACATTTCAATTTATCTAATACCAATCCTTGCCATTTCAATTTATCTTGAAACCTCGACTGAAATGTCTTGAGAGCGAGCGAGAGAGAGAGTGAGAGAGAGAGAGGGTGATTTAACACTGATATTAAACACAGATGTTGATCAATTCTTCCTCATGTCAATCGGCACAACAGATGATTCATTGTCTTACTGTATGTTATGTCCAATTGACTGTGAAAAATGAAAAAAAAAGATGGCTGTCCTGATCTCTCCCTCAAACTCTTCGTCAATGTATCTGAAATCATACGACCAACCATCACAAAAAGCTATGAGCTCAATGTTGGGGGTGGGAGATTCATAAAGCACACGCACTTGTGACACACACACACACACACACACACACACACACACACACACACACACACACACACACACACACACACACACACACACACACACACACACACACACACACACACACACACACACACACACACACACACACACACACACACACACACACACACACACACACACACACACACACACACACAGTTAAATTATTATTTATTTATTTATTGTATTTATTTATTTGGAGTACATATGGCTGCTCTGGAATGGTTCTCGTGTTGCTCTGAACCTCCATTTCTCATGAGGAAAAACAAACAAAGAGCAGAAAGCAGTCATTCCTTCTGCTCCATTCTGTACAGTATGTCTGTCGAGTTCAGCCACTTTAAAGGAGATGGAGATCAACAGAAAAAGAAAACATTTATGTAAGAAACCCTGCTATACATTTCCTGGGAAGAGTCGCATATGACCCCTGAAACTGCATGACAAATTCTGACAAGAGTCTGTATTGAAGGCCGAATTTTACAAGAACCAATAATGTCCCATAATAACCATTATAACCATAATGTTCTGATCTGTTTATTGGTTTGGTTTGGGTTGGGTGGCATGGACGTTGGAGGGAGTTGCCTTGGAAACTGACCATGTGACCACTAGCCTCGGAAACCCGGACGTTTTTATTTCCAGGGAGAAAAACCGTCTGACCGTCTGCACCTTTGTTAAATTGACACACACGTACACACACACACACACACACACACACACACACTCCTCTCTCTCTGTCGCTCTAATTAATTAGTCTCATGTCCTGCAGCTGTGCCTATAGTTTCTCATGGCAGATTCTGCCGAGACCTGCCTATGCCATAAAAAGCATAGGTGAGTTCCAGTCTGTCATGTGACCACTGACCAGAATTATGTACAACTAGCTACTTCCTCCACTTGAGATATACAGTAATTATTGTGCAAAAGAATGCAATCTGTACAGTCACCGTCCTTTTCAGAGCTTCACATTTTAGGTCATTTTTTCCATATACGGTAATGTATATGAAAAAAGCAAATATTATTATTATATGGACAATGTACATAATTATTAGCTCACAGCCTTCCTCCCACCTTCTATATTCACACTGTGAGGACTATTAGGGAACACCGTGACTCTGCTCTACCGTCTGCTGTAATCAACTGATGCTCCAGACTAGTTCTCATAAAACAGTATATGACTCCCTTGTCTCCTCTAACACAAAGAAGAAAATGTTCCTCTTCTTGACCTCAGGGCTTACCTGTGCAGATGAGAGATAAAACTGAATAAACACAGAGAGGCCAATTAGGTTAGGCGGGCGCGGGGAAAGACCAACAAACACCATCAGCACTGCTCATAATAAACGACAGAAAGAGGATATTGTACAGTATGTGTGGGGATTCGAGAGACAGATACAGTGTGCGTGCGTGCGTGTGTGCGCAGCAGAGTGCCTCAGAGGCTCTGCCTGAAGACTACAAGCCTAATATCTCCGCAGGCCAAGGCCAAGGGGGAATTCCCCTTCAGGCTAGTGGATGAGATGTTTGGCTTCAGTGTCCCTTCCTGCGCGAGAGACCCGGGTATTCGAATCCCAGGTATTACACGCGTGTGTGCGTGTGTATTCAGTTCAGTTCACTTAAGATCGGTTATATTTGTACACTCTTCTGAGTTCAATATTAACATTGAGGATTTTACACAAAATCAGCTATACGTGTCTACTGTATTTGGGCTCTTTGATCAGTGACGGCTGCGAACTTCAAACCGCTTATCTACAACAAAGCAGATGCTCAAATGTCCCTAAACAATACATCCTTTCTCTAGACGAGCCACAGCTGAAACTGCTTACTGCCCTCTCCAGTACAAACACGCACGCGCACACGCACGCATGCATGCACGCACGCACGCATGCATGCACGCACGCACACACGCACGCACGACAACAACAACAGTTTAGTGGCCTCTGAAACTCTAACCCAGAATAAGAGAGTGAGACTTTGGTAGACATGGCTGTTAAACAAAGAGCAGATGGTTGGTCTCACATTGGAAAGATGTTGAGACAGAACGCTGCGGCCACAGAACACTGTGTTTGTCTATGTCACAATGCTGTCCACTCTGGACTGCACAGGAAGGAAGGCAACACAGTCACTCAGCATTTAAATCGTCACATTTCGACAACTTGAACTTAAAATGTTAGTTAAGCAGTTTAACCCCGGTGTCCCTATTTTAGGCATGCCATTTTAGTTCAGCAGCCATGTTTTTAGCAGCTAAATAACAGCTATTTTTTAACATAGGGCATAAGTGTTTAGCTAAGCTTAAAAGGTTAGTTTTATGATCTAGAGTGGATTGGTATGATTGGTGAAACAAAATACCAGCAAAGAGTAAGAAGACTAAACAAGAATCTAACTCGTACAAACCCACAACTCTTACGAGGTAAGTACAGGGGTACTTCCATCTGAAAACATTTAAGGACTCTTGGTTGCCTCAAGGTGCTTACTTCATTAAAGCTGGGGGATTTGTGTAAAAGTCCATGATAAGTTGGTTGTGGTTGTTAGAAGGCCCCAGTAAAAATAGTGGTCACGCAACACTTCCTGCTGACACAAAAATAGCCTATCCTGCCCTATAAATAAACAGTGTTGGACTTGGAAAGCACCCAGACTCCAACACTTAACAGCTACTGAGAGAGTTAATGTACAGCAATAGGAAAAACATACAACACTCCCTCGGTCACGTACAGTGTGCACATTCTGTAGTAGACATTTAAATGGAACTGAAAAACGATATGTAGCCTGGCTGCACATACCGTGCACAAAATGTGTAGGTGTACACCGATAGATCTTCACAAGGAAAAAGGAAAAGGGAAAACGAATTATGTCACAAACTCTTGTTAATAGCTTTCATTGGTTAAATGTTTATAAAAACCCACAGATGGACTTAACCACTTATAACCTGGCTTTTCTATTTTGGCCGTGTCATTCTAGGCAAAATCACACCCGGGTGAAGTGAGTGGTGCAACTCCGCGTGGGGGTGCCCAGGGGGTCCTCGGAACTACCAGCTCGAGGCCAGCCAAGATCTTTAACTGAACTAGGCCTATCTCTACACCAGTGGTTCCCAAAGTGGGGTCCAGGGACCCCCAGGGGTCCTTGAGGGAGTTCCAGGGGGTCCCCAGCTAAATGATAGTTTGGAACCAAATGGACCCCTGTGGGTCTGTAACTCTGAGAGTGTACTAATGGAACCAAACAAAATTAACATTGATTTTACAATATAAATCGGGGGTCCCAGAGATAGAAATGCCATTAAATGGGGGCCTGTAGACTAATGCATGTCAAACTGGGGGTCCTTGAAATTAAACGGGTTGAGAATCTCTGCCATAGAGCCGTAAAAACCTTCTCTTATGGCGGTCCCTGGCATAGCTTTTCAAATGGGGGTCCGCGGGCTAATTAGTGTCAATTTGGGGGTCCTTGACATGAAAAAGTTTGGGAACCACTGCTCTATAGAGTGCACTTCCGACAGCAACCGCCAACAGTTGCATTGTCTGTCGTACAAACTCTATTTCCACCCACAGCTTCCTCGCGTCATGATGACACATAATGAATTAATGAATTGCATTTTTATAGCGCTTGTCCAAGTGCTCAAAGCACTTTACAATGGTTCATTCATTCATACATTGGGAGGTGAAGCGGCGAACAGTCGACGCCAGCGTCCTCACTTCCCACATTCACTTCACACACCAATGGTGGCGAGCTCACACCGACCGACTCATTGGAGGCAATGTAGGGTTCAGTGTCTTGCCCAAGGACACTTCGACATGTGGACAGGAGGAGTCGGGATTCGAAACTGCCGACCCAGGGATCATTGGACGACCAGCTCTACCTCCTGAGCCACAGCCCTGGGTAAGCAACCAGGCCTGGCAGAGATATGCGCTCCGAGGAGGACACTTTTTTTAAGTCTGTGCCTGTGTCTTGTGACACACCAGTCTCCTCATCCAGCTCTCAATCAACTCTGCTGGACTTAGTAGTGCCATAAAAGCTTCAAATAAAATGGCACGCCCAAGCAATTAAATGTAGGCACGTGGACAATGCACGCACACATACACAGGCTCAAACTCTCTCTCTAACGCACGCACGAGCGTGTGCACACAGTACACACCCAGTGTGTCACACACACACACACACACACCCACAGTGTGTCACACACACACACACACACACCCACAGTGTGTCACACACACACACACACACACACACACACACACACACACACACACACACACACACACACACACACACACACACACACACACACACACACACACACACACACACACACACACACACACACACACACACACACACACACACACACACACACACACACACACACACACACACACACACACACACACACACACACACAGTCCCCAGCCAGTTCCCAACTGATTTGCTGAATACTGGCTTTCTCTGTCCATGTGTCTGTACTAGTTCATGTAAACAGGAGATAAGAAATAAAGAGCCAGCATGGACTGTTCCCGCTTTAATTGGATCCATGTCTAAACAAGACTCGAAGCTATTTCCCTTTTTCTTTCCTCTTTCCTCACTTTGAACTCGCCTCCAGTCCATGTTTTGTGCATCCTCTCTCACTGTGGAGTGGGACACAGCTATGTGTGTCCCTATGTATACATGTCCCCGTGTCTGTCCGAGCACGGAAAGCTGCAACACGCTAACTCTGTCCTTTCTCGACCGTTTAGGCTCGCCGTTAGTGGGCCGGCGCCCCCCTGGACGTGTTCCTGCGGGTCTGGAACCCCCACGCGGTAACTCGACCGTTTCGGACGCCGGGCGGCTCGTCAGAACCGGGCCGGCCCCCTGGGTACGTTCCTGGGGGTCTGGATGTTCCAGGGACACACCGGGGAACCCCACACGATACCATTTCTCAAAGATCTTTTCTAAAAAATAATCAAAGTACAGTACAGTACAGAGCACAGTACACTACAATACAGAGTAGAGCACAGTAACTATAACAATACATGTATAGTTGCACCGCTCAGCTCACACAGGTGTGATTTCAGAGCAAAGGTATGGTAGGGCCTAAATGGAACAAAATGATCTTCTTTGATTACAGTTCAGGCCCAGGGTGACGCTCATCATAAATGGTCTCTCTCTCTCTCTCTCTCTCTCTCTAACAATACATGTATAGTTGCACCGCTCAGCTCACACAGGTGTGATTTCAGAGCAAAGGTATGGTAGGGCCTAAATGGAACAAAATTATCTTCTTTGATTCAGTTGATACAGTTCAGGCCCAGGGTGACGCTCATCATAAATGGTCGGTCTCTCTCTCTCTCTCTCTCTAAATGGTCGGTCTCTCTCTTCTCTCTCTCTCCCCTCTCTCTCCCCTCTCTCTCTCACACACCCAAAAACGAGGCCAAAGAACATGTACACTGATGTGCATCCCCCCTCTCTTAGATCCATCCCTGCCCCCCCCCCTCTTAGATCCCCAGATTAAACCTTTGCTGATTTAACAGCATTAAGACCCTTTTACAGCACACAACCACACCACACCATTCCATGCCAAACCTCGCAAAGCCAAGCCAAATCAAATAAACAAACCTAGCGGAGACATTTATATGATGCACTACAAAATGTTTGATTCTATAATGTGATGGATTATGTTTTTTTTCTTTAAAAAAAAACTAATTTTGAGAGAAAAAAAAGCCATTCAATACACCAACCACTGTGCTGGCACATCTTTAGAAATCAGATTTGTTTTTTGTTTTTGTTGAGGAATGTTTATTTCCTTTTCCTATTTAATTAGCAAAAGTCAGTTTCATGTGTTTTCTTTCTTTTTTTTTGCCTTTCCGAATTGATAAAAACTAATCTGATTCCAATCTGGATTGGCAAAAAATTCATTTTCAAATTCATATCGTTTTAAAAATAAATTGTTCTAACTCAAGAAAGTCCACACCACAACTATACCGACTCAGTGTGTGGATGCTCACCGAATTATCGTCATCATTATCGTCATCATTATCACCATGAGAATCTCTGTATTTGGAGAGAGAGGCAGCATAATCCACAAGCGCACACATCAATTAGACACATTAATTAGACACATTTTGAAATGGGGGTGTGTGTGTGTGTGTGTGTGACGTGTGTGTGTGTTTGTGTGTGAATGTCTGCTGTTTAGATGTGTTGAAACCGCACTGCACAACTCCATGTAGAAAGATGAATGCAGCTTTGTGTAGGTTTACGTGTGTGTGTGCGTGCGTGCATGTGTGCGTAACCCTTTGTAATCCCTTTCAGTCTATAACGAACAGCTGGGGAGGGGAGAGTAGGGTAAAGTAGGGTAACCATGTAGAGCTGGGTGGGTGCATGCAGGGTGATACTAGGACCACTGTCAACAATGGAGTACACAGATAATAGAGGGGCGCAGTACCAGTGTTGTTTTCGTCGACTAAAATTAAGACGAAAAATGTTCGTCGACTACCTTTTTCCACTGACAAACTAAATGGAAACTAAATGAACACTAAGCTATGATGACTAAAACTATATACCGACAATTTCGTCAACAAATAAAAACTAGACAAAAATGTTAGGAAGGGACTAGTGGACAAGAGATCCAGTACAAGTCATTTTACAATTAGTTGCATGCTGAAAATAGCCGATCTACAAGCTCACAACGCGTCGCGCTGCGACGCGTTGTGAGCTTCTAGATCGGCTATTTTCAGCAAGTGTAAAAACGGTCATTACGACGGCATCAAGGCCTGCCAAAATACAATTTAGTCGACTAAATCAACTGTAGATTTAGTCGACTAAAATCTTATGACATTTAGTCGACTAAAACTAGACTAACACTAAAACAGGTGACTAAAATGTGACTGAAACTAAATGAAAACTATTGAAGAGACTAGGACTAAAACTAAAATCAAAATGTGCCGCCAAAAACAACACTGCGCAGTACTTAGTTCAGAGTCTCAGACTAGCCATTGGTCCGACAAACGACAACCTACCTCAAACCCTAACCATAACCGCAAGCACGGGAGCAGCGCATGTCCATCGGAATTACGTGTGGATCCCATAATAGAGTACACCAATAATAGAGTACACAGGTGGTACTGTGGGATAGTAAGATAATTACAGTACAAACGTGTGTGCTGGGTGCAACAAGAACAACACGGTTTATCGAGGGTTGCAAATAAGCCTAAACGCAGTTTATTGGGGTTGCAAATAGCCTAAACATTATTTTCATTGTCGATTAACCCATTCAAAATCAGGACGGGAACCCCTTTTGGTGTTTTAAGGATTATGTTGTACTTTAGATATTGAACAATAGCAGATCTACAAGCTCATAGCGTGGCATCTGCTATTTTTGAGAAATCTTGAAAATGTGGCGCAAATCTTTTGCGCCAAATCTTTTGGGGTCCCTGGAAAAACATATTTTCAGATGGGGCTCGGCAGCCAAATACAGATAATTCTGGGGGTCCTTGACATGAAAAAGGTTGAGCACCACTGACATAGAAACATAGGTTTTTCAGAAAATTGCTGATTGCTGCCCCATCAAACACAAATGTTTGGTCAAACAATGTGACTCCCATTGGAATTGCATTGTGGCAGCCATTAATCACAGACAGAACACAGAACATTACTTTGATAGGAGTGTATATGAGGCCTCAAGACTAAGAACATGGCTGATTGGTAACTGGAGGAGCAGAGTATATAGGAATGTCTGTCTCCTTGTAAGACTGTGGCTGCTCGCCAAAAACCATTCCCAGAAACAATCTTACAATACCTGCCAGTTTCTTAAATACGCACGAATGCACGCACACACGCACGCATCACCTCCCCGATTCTATTCACTATTTGGGCCAAATACTGTAGATAGAATGTATGCCCAAAGGCTCCCACTGTAGATTGGGCACACACAAGAGACACAAACCTATCCTCCTGCCCAAAATGTACCCAAATGTGATGAGGTCAGCACATTTGGGCACACACAAGAGACACAAACCTATCCCCTTGCCCAAAATGTGCCCAAATGTGATGAGGTCAGCACATTTGGCATGTGGCTATGGCCTAATTTAGCCCAAGGAGTGTTTTCTGTGCAAGCTTGGAATGGATTCATAATCATGACACATGACATGCTTCTTAAAGCATAATTAAATTTGTATTTTATTAAAATTGTTTTGCCTTCAGAAAATGAATGGTACTCCAACTTTCAACCCCTGAATTTACCATGATCCACAATTTATATAATACTCATTTGTAATGTTATTTGGACGAACCGAAAAAACCTAGAACGGTTACTTTTGCAATATTTCTTTTGGGTCAGGCCCATTTTTTTTGCTTAGATTGACTGGCCTAAATGTATAGTACGAGTCTATTACAATTGTGATTTTCACACTTCTATGGGTCATACACAATATCTGCTCTAAAAAGACCATCTTCTCTGCCAGGCAGTTTCCCTAACATGTACACACGTCAAATATATCCGTCAACTCACACTGTGTTGTGTGTACATTGTGTATGCTATGCATGTCTCGGGTTGAGAATCACTGCTAGACCCGTAAAAATCTTCTCTCATGGGGGTCCCTGGCATAGTTTTTCAAATGGGGGTCCGCAGGCTAATAAATGTCCATTTGGGGGTCCTTGACATGAAAAGGTTTGGGAACCACTGTTCTAATAGGAGAAACAAGCCTCTAGTACTTTCAGTAATAGAATCCACTCTAGTCAAGGAAGCAGTGCCTCTAAACTTATCAACTTTGGGTTAATACAATAACCATAACCGCAAGCACGGGAGCATACAATAGCAATCGTAAATTGATCTAGTCATCATTCATATATCACTAGTGTTGTTACAGTGTTTACTGAATATCATGTCCGTAATATCCAATAGCAGTTTCTCTGACGCATTTAACCCCATTAACGCATTAAACCCCATTTATTTAATTGACCGTACTTGGCCCCCTCTTTTCATTTTCATGGAATGTTTGCTTTTATGACTTATGCTTAGAACAGGGACGCCAGGATCCGTGTGGTTAAGAAGTCTCTACCTTATTTAGCCCTCTTTCTCAGAGACATCTGCGTGTAGTACATTGGCTGCCAGATACATCCAGCGAGTGCGGAGGAGGGTCCTGAGTGAAACATTTAGCAGAGATTTGACTTCATATTTCTGAACCCGGGCTAAAACAGTGACTCCATTTACAAAAGGCCAATCTGGCCAAATGCCCAACTACATAAAAAAAAAGAAGATATTTGTGTAGGCATCCTGCTTCTCGTTTTGTTGGAGAATGAATGGGGGGGGGGGTCGGGGGGAAAGGCATTCCTACGCAATCTATCACTGACATATGACTCCCAAAATAGAATCAAGGACAATTTTTCTTTCTATTACCCCTTGATTATGGGTTTATAAAAAGCGCAATGGAATGAGGACTATTGGCTCAGAAGTGAAACATGCTGTGTGATATTGGAACTATATGCTGTGCTTCAGTTACCCCACGGTAGGTTTGTGGAGCACGAATGTTCCTTTTCAGCCAATGCCCTGCTTTACCACCATGCAGTACACATTCACACCTGGAAACGTCCCAGTACAACCACAGTCTTATGGTACTTGCAGACTGCTGCGTTTTATTTCCTCCAGAAAGTGCCCAAAAAAACGCAGAATAAAACACCACCATCTGCAAGGACCTGTACGGTACGATGCGGTCACACCATCAGCGATAAAGACCTGTCCTGTACGATGCGGTCACACCATCAGCGATAAAGACCTGTACTGTACAATGCGGTCACACCATCAGCGATAAAGACCTGTCCTGTACGATGCGGTCACACCATCAGCGATAAAGCCCCGTCCTATACGATGCGGTCACACCATCAGCAATAAAGACCTGTCCTGTACGATGCGGTCACACCATCAGCGATTAAGACCTGTCCTGTACAATGCGGTCACACCATCAGCGATAAAGACCTGTACGGTACGATGCGGTCCCACCATCAGCGATAAAGACCTGTTCTGTACGAAGCGGTCCCACCATCAGCGATAAAGACCCGTCCTGTACGATGCGGTCACACCATCAGCGATAAAGACCTGTACTGTACAATGCGGTCCCACCATCAGCGATAAAGACCTGTCCTGTACGATGCGGTCACACTATCAGCGATAAAGACCTGTCCTGTACGATGCGGTCACACCATCAGCGATAAAGACCTGTCCTGTACTATGCGGTCACACCATCAGCGATAAAGACCTGTACGGTACGATGCGGTCACACCATCAGCGATAAAGACCTGTCCTGTACTATGCGGTCACACCATCAGCGATAAAGACCTGTACGGTACGATGCGGTCACACCATCAGCGATAAAGACCTGTCCTGTACGATGCGGTCACACCATCAGCGATAACAAGAGACAAAGGGACTGGCAGTCATTCATTTCCAATGGTAGCTGGCGCTATTAGTGACATGGTCTGGTGACAATATATCTGCGACTTGGCAACAAACAAAGTTGAGAAATGTTGAACTATGCAATTATTCTATGTCATACGCATACAGTTGACCTTTCCTGGAAATAGGCCAGGAAAGGTCACTTAATCCACGGGACAAATTGTTTATTTTGTTCATTCATGATAGGGTAATCAACTCATCAGCCAACATGAAAATACTTTGACAACTAGGACTAGTAAAATGGACTCTCCTATACTGCACACAAGCCGCAAATAACAAACGTATAAACTAGTCGTTATAAATATGAAATGAATAAAATCAATAGCAACTGTGTGGCCTATTTCTAGCTTAAAATGTTCTCTGAAACAACAATGTTATTGTTGTTGTTACGTTGTACAGTACTATAGGTCAGGGGTCAACATTTTTCATGCCAAGGACCCCTTAGCAGAGAGAGAGATGAAGCAGGGACCCCTTAGCAGAGAGAGAGATAAAGCAGGGACCCCTTAGCAGAGAGAGAGATGAAGCAGGGACCCCTTAGCAGAGAGAGATGAAGCAGGGACCCCACTAGATATTGCATAAAATCGTGTTGCAGGTTCGACTTTTTCATAGATGGCTTCATAGACTTGTTTGACAGCACTATCATCAGCGATTTGTTTGTGTGTTTGTTATGAAATAAATACAGTAGATCGCTTCCCAACAAGCTGCAACTGCTCTTCAGAACTCAACTCAACCCAGGAATAAGCGACAGTGACACAGCGACTTGGCGATACATATAGCACTGATAGCAGCAGAGTCGCTGTCGTGAGTGAGTGCAGCCAGGGACGTGCACACAGACATCAAAGGGGAATTCAGCCCCAGCCCTTTTACTCGTCTGTAAAACAACTGCCCTCTCCAGACCAAGAATGCAGCATTTGCTACATGGTGAAAGAAATGCACATGCCGGAAGGCAGCATTCAGGTCTCCTGAACTTGAACGCAGCATTTGCGTTGAACAAATTTGTTTAGAAATCCATGTCGTACACAACCGCATCTCCACTAGCTAATGAGTGCTGGGTTGAGCCCCGAAAATAGCTGATCTAGCGGCGGTGGCTCAAGGGTGGTCGGCGGTGGCTCAGGGGTAGAGAGGCTGGATGCAGGTAACCGCAAGGTTGCCAGTTCGAACCCAGCCTCCCCCAGAGTTAGTGTCCTTGAGCAAGACTCTGAACCCCTAATTGTTCCTGATGTGCTGGTTGGTGCCTTGCATGGTTTCCTCCGCCATCGGTGTGTGAATGTAATGCACAATCTATGTAAAGCGCCTTGGATAAAGGCGCTATATAAATGCACCATTTATCTACAAGCTCTCGACGTGTCGCAGCGCGGCGCGTTTTGAGCTTGTAGCCACATTTTCACAATGTTTTTCCACGTTTTTTGTGCCGTGCTATGAGCTTGTACTGTAGATCTGCTAATTTTCAATAGCTAACATAATACTTAAAACACCAAAAGGGGATTGAACCTTCAAATGCCTGATAACAAGCACACTCATCTAACAGATCACAGATCACAGCTGCCCCCAATTATCAATCTTATCTGATGATTTGGCCAAAAAGTAAGTAATACAGTTGGGATAACAACTGCAGTTATACTCATTGCCACATTTATGAAAAAGACTCAAAACTAATATTGTATTGTATGACCAACAATGCATATTATACAAAGTATTGTGACTGAGTGCAATGCATAGTATAAATAGTGGATCAGCCTACTACTGATTAATCAACAGTAAAAATCTACATTGTCTGCAACAGCAAAATTCCACACTGGTTTCTGACTGATCCTAAAATCAATACATAAGCCATGACACGCATACAGTGAAGGGCATGGCATTATTGACTTATATAATCAGCAAGAGAATTCTGATGTAAAAAACAGCAATGTGTCCATCGACATTTTTTGTAAATATGCCTGAGAGAGTTTTCAACTGCAATTCCCGTTTCTGGATTTGTAGTTTTGCAATTTGATCACATTTACATTACATTACATTGCACTTCCAAAAAAAAACGTCGTACATTAATGTGTCCGAGATGCAAAAACATAAATGATGGTAGAATACAGACAGATCACGGGTCAAAGATCAAGGATGTATGGTATGGTAAATCCAACTATTATCCAGCAACTAAACCCTAATATAGTTGACTGGGGGTCACCAGGGCTTTATTAGTAGATCCACTAGCAATTCCCCAGTCTCCTCACGGAAAATAGCCGATCCACACAAGCTCACAATTCGTCACACGGAGCTTGTGGATCAGCTATTTTCTTCGCCGACTGTTCACCCCAGAACAGGGGCGCTCTGAAGAGTAGAACATAACAAAGGATGTGGGAGTGAGGCATCTGATGCTACAATATGTATGATTACGGTTCCCTATTACAAATGGATGCAGTCTCTTGTTCCTTAGCAACATTCACAGCAATTCTCCACAGTGCGTATTCTTTTCGTGCCACCCACCACAGGCTCTTTTGTACAATGCTTTTTTTTACGGTTTAAATAACCCATTTAGACCTGAGATCAGATTCTAAAAATGTCTTCTACATCCTGACGGTTTTCTGAAAAAGCTATGTTTCTATGTCAGTCGTTCTTCGATTTTTCAAAAATAGCAGACCTACAAGCTCGTAGCGCGCCACTCGGTGGCGCGCTATGAGTTTGTAGATCTGCTATTTTTCAATAGCTAAAGCATAACATAATGCTAACACCAAAAGGGTCTGAGAGTGTACAAATGGAACCAAATGGACCCGTTAGGGTTCCATTTGTACACTCTCAGAGTTAAATTTTACAATATAAATTGGGGGTCCCAGAGATAGAAATGCCATTAAATGGGGGTCCGTAGCCTAATGCATGTCAAACTGGGGGTCCTTGAAATTAAACGGGTTGAGAATCACTGCTAGAGCCGTAAAAATCTTCTCTTATGGGGGTCCTTGGCATATATTTTCAAATGGGGGTCCGCGTGGCTTATCAGTGTCAATTTGGGGGTCCTTGACATGAAAAGGTTTGGGAACCAGTGGGGTAGACTGTTGGTAAAGATGTGAGACTGAGGGCAGGTTGATTCGGACAGAATATCACCTGTGACCTCGCAGCCTTCTCCTCCACCTACCAACTTCCTTTCATTCTTTGTCTCTCTCACACACACACACACACACACACACACACACACACACACACACACACACACACACACACACACACACACACACACACACACACACACACACACACACACACACACACACACACACACACACACACACACACACACACACACACACACACACACACACACACACACACACACACACACACACACACACACACACACGAAATCTAACAGACAACATGACGCTTAGATGGTTTAAAACCAGCACAATAGTGAATACCCCCCCCCCCCCCCCCCCCCCCCAAAAAGAAAAGAAAAAAAAACTTAGAACAACTTCCGTACCGTTTCCTGGATAACATAGGCCTACCAGATCAAAACCTTAAAGGAGGGACGTGCCCAAAACACAGTCTTCCTCTTCTGGCACCGTCTATGTCAACAGAAGCCACAGCTCATCATCCTACCCCACCTAAGCTTGTTGGAGTCTCTTTGAAACTCTCGTCTACGCCAACCAAAAATATCTCATTTAGCAAAGCCGTCTTTACTCCACCTCTCTGGCACACCACACCCTCCCTCCATCTTTTTTAAATGTATACTTTTTTCAGCCGACAGACGCACCGCCAGACTCTTCCTGTCTGGCGCTCGCGTCTGTGTCATTATGGTCGCCGTGACAACAGATGAGTCACGGTGGTGCTGCTGTGTGTGCAAGGCAGGCGCCTCACTTCCTGTGAGGGAATCTTACGAAAAAAGTGAGTGAACGATCCGACTGTCCTAACATGGAAGAATCTCTCCCTAAAGAGGCTGATTCATGCTTTGCTGAACAGGATCAGATCTCGCTGTCTGGAATAGTTCAGCCCAGACTGCTGGAAGGAATTTGTGGCTTTTACATTACCGATTCAAAAGAGTTCACGCTGATCTGTGTAGACTAGAAACACCTCCTAAAATGACTCAACGTGTGTGTGTGTGTGTGGGCGTGCATGCATGCGTGCACACTGCGCACACACACATTTCATGTATGTGATTTGACAGTATGTGATTGGGTTTGAATAAATAGATAGTAACTCGTAACTACTATTATACACTTTAAGTACACTGCTCCAGACATCCATGGACACAAATGTGTGCGTGACCACACACACACACACACACACACACACACACACACACACACACACACACACACACACACACACACACACACACACACACACACACACACACACACACACACACACACACACACACACACACACACACACACACACACACACACACACAACACACACAGTACAGTTTACTCACGTCGGTTTTTCTAAACTTGGCTTTGAGGCTCTTCATGTTCAGTCTGGTCCATACAGTTTGTCTCACTCTCTCAGAAAGGCCTGGGGGGGGGGGGGGAATGAAATGCTGGTTAAAACCCCACACTGCAGTCAAGTCAGCATCAGTGTTGATTTCGTCAACTAATACTATGACGAAAAATTTTCGACTTTCACTGAGGAAAACTGAACAAATGAAAACTAAACTAAAACGTTAGGAAGGGACTAGTGGACAAGAGGTCCAGTATAAGTAATTTTACACGTGGTTGCATGCTGAAAATAGCAGATCTACAGCTTGTAGTGTAAAATCAGTCATTAGGACGGCCAAAATATCTTGTACAGTAGCTCTGATTTTTTTTTCCGGGAGCCCAATGGCTGATGTTCCATAGCCATAGAGTAAAGCCATGTTCAAGGTAGAGTGCAGGCACAGGTGTTCATGTAACAGAGTGATAAAATGGTCCATTCTACTGTGTGTGGGAGGTCTCTTTTTTCCTTTCACCACTTGAATCCTAGAGACTGTCGAACTGATTTCATTTCATTTCATTTCATTCTGCAGCATGCGAGTAAAGTCATCTGGCCCACATTCACCATTGTGATAACTGCTTTAGGGAGTGTTGTGGGCAACATCTGGATTCATATATTACTTTGATGTTCCATTGTAGAATCACAACAAGGCACAGGTGTGCCTCGTGTAGCTTTTGACAGGTTATAATGAGTCCGAGTCAGCAAACCAGACTATGCCCGGAACTCACAAAAGGAGTGTCCTTCTTCCCGTACTTTGATTTACTTTCATTCAAATCAGACACGGTCAAAACACGGACGTGTTTCGGCCAAAGCCTTCCTCGGCGTGATTGATCACGCTGAGGAAGGCTTTGGGCCGTGCCTGATTTGCCTGTGCCTGACTGGAATAAAAGTAACTACTCACTTCCACTCAGCATTCACTTCCATGAGTGCTGGTGGTCTTTTGCTGGTCTTGAACTTTTCTGAGCCTTTTCTGAGCCTTCTAAATGAATTACTTGTTGAGCTGTGACTGAGTTAAGCTCGCATTTTTTTTCTTCTATAATAATTCCGCCTGGACAAAAAAAAGGCATAATCCTTTATCATGACCCAGGTGAAACCCAGGTCACCCAGAAGAGCATCCACATATTTCCATGTGATTTAACCCATTAAAAACAGGAAAGCTAGCCCCTCCTATAAATGGCTATAGTGTTGTTTGAAGTTTGAACAAACATTGAGGCTAAAAAACATTAAAAATGCCAAATACAAAGAAGAAAAACAACAACACAAAAGTGTTTTTCGTTTTTTTCTTCTAAGTATTTGTTCGGCCCAAAAGATTGTGTTTGTTGTCATGATTTGCCACGATCAGAGTTGGCTTTTTCTGAGGGCTTACTGGTCTTTAAATAAATACTTTTTGAAACGTCTATGGGAAAAATGTATGGGGAATTCTCGTCTGGGTCCCTCGTCATTCTGAAAGCGGGTGCAGGGACTGCGATGGTGGGTCACTGGTCGTTTTGAAAGCGGGTGCAGGGACTGCGATACTCTATATAAGGTTAGGTTTAACAGTTTAAGCACAGTTCACTTAGGTTACGTCTAGGAATACCAGCAGCCTGAGCAGTTCCGCCGGCTGTACGCCCGGCCCGGGGCGACTCCACTGTGATTTGAGGGCGAGTTCGTTGGTATTCGTAGAATCGGCCTCGGGTCTTAATGGGATGTTAAATCATGTCTCCTCACTTATGTTAGGAATTGTGTCAACGGGAGGAGTAGTAATTTTGGTCAGAATACTGTACTGACTTTTATGTCACTACTATATTTCTTAAGCCAGGACGGGAACCCGTTTTGGTGTTTTAAGCATTATGTTATAGCCTACTTTAGCTATTGAAAAATAGCAGATCTACAAGCTCGTAGCGCGGTGACACCAAGTGCCGCGCTACGAGCTTGTAGATCTGCTACTTTTGAAAATGCAATTCTTTGAATATACTGTATATTCTTTCAGAGCGGACGTTTTTAACTCAAATACTTGCTTCTGGGGGGGGGGTCCCTGGAACAACATATTTTCAGATGGGGGTCGGCGGCCAAATACAGATAATTCTGGGAGTCCTTGACATGAAAAAAAGTTGAGCAGCACTGACATAGAAATATAGGTTATGATTTAGAAGCATTTATTTTTTTTTATTTTTTATTATGGGCCTCAGAATAACTCCTATGCTTGGTTGACTGGAAGCAACAACCCCACTGACTCTCAAAGGGCTGTAACTAAACCCCAGAGCAAGTATTCTCCAAAATAGATCAGTCGGCATCTCCTGGTGAAGGTTCTGTAGCCTGACACAAGTCTGTAAAAGCCCAGTTCACTGCAACAGTGATTATCTCAACCGGTTTTCATTTCAGAGACCACGACTAATATGATATGCATTACTATAGCATTATAGGCCACAGATAACCATTTGATACGATGTGCGATCTCTGGTACGGGGTATAGGACCCCAATCCTCAACACCATCTCAACGCCAGATTTGGCACAAACATGGGGTCAAATTTGCCCTTCCAACAAACATCAAAAAGTGTAACTCCTTAGTACCCTCCCTCCTTCAAAACCGCCATAAAAGAACACCTGTCTGCAATTCCCCCCCCCCCCCCCCCCACACACACACACACACACACATTTAGTACATAAATATGTTCATTGTTACTATTGTTAATGATGTCTTGTATATTATTTATTGTATATCTTTAATTGAATTCAATACACAGGACCACAATGGCCTGAGAAAAAATGAAAACTGTTTTCCAACTGTATTCAATCAATCCTTCACTGTAAAATCCTCCACTTTTATCTAACTCTGAGCATGTAGGCTATAAATGGAAGCAAATGGACCCATATTAAGGGTCCATTTGGTTACATTGTGTAGTGAGAATAGATCAGTATGGGTCCCGAATCCTAACATCCTTTAGCAGGGGATCCCCCTTAAAGACCCCTCCCTGTGGTCCCCACGACCCACGTTGAACGGGAACAGAACGGATTAGGATATTAGTGAAAAAAATAATATGTTACCAACACTGAAACCCACTTTCTATAAGAGAGCACGTACAGCATTGTTGAATAACAATAACATAAAACGTCTGTAAATCTTAACAGTTACGCGTAATCATTAAGTGGTGAACAATAGGTTTATGCGGCGCATATTCTATTATTCTCGGAAGGACCGGCGTTTTTGTCAGACACGCAGATTTGGAAACAAAACCGAGTGCCTTGGTTTGACACAAAAGTAGCATTAAATGCGCGCGACATGATGTATCCATGATGTATCAACACGGATGCAGGAGGAGGATAGTGCCGAAAATAACCGATCTACAAGCTCACAGTGAGCCTCGATGTGACGCGCCGTGAGCTTGTAGATCGGCTATTGTCGGCACGCGACACCGTCGTACGGAATAATGAATATTACTAATATTACAATGACTCTAGACTCACTGTATGTAAACCAACATAGAGTAGGTTAGCTATGGCCACACACACACACACACACACACACACACACACACACACCGGGCCGGGCATAGGAACAAATAGCCTACTTACCCTACAAAAGTTGCAGTCGCTGGAGGACTCGACAGGACAGGAGACACTGAGCGAGAGAGAGAGAGAGAGAGAGAGGGGGAAAGATTGATTCGGAAGAACCGTTGTCCTTAACACCATTAAGCCGGTGAAACAACTAACAATAGTCTGACTGACTGCATGGGAAATCCTGCGTGGAGTGGAGTGGAGGAGTAGAGTAGAAGAGAGCCGAAACAGGGAAAACAAAATGCATAAAGGAGGACAAAACAGTGCGCCTTGGCGGCGGCTGGCTGGCTGTACACACTGGTGGTCTGAGGGCTGAGGCGGCCTGAATACATTAAAAAGTTGAGCTATTCAAGAAGAGGAGCCCCCTCTTTAGCTCGGGACTCAGTCGGGACGGGTCTCTCTCTCTCTCTCTCTCTCTCTCTCTCTCTCTCAACGAGCATTGTTGTTACCCGGTTTAGGATGGATGACGTCACTCTTCAAATGCTCCCGTGACCGCGAGCTTTCTCCTCTTGCTCTTGCGCGCGCGCCCCGTGCTTGTGCTTGTGCGTGTGCGTGTGTGTGTGTGTGTGTGGGTGTGTGTGCGCGCGTGCGTACGCGTGTGTGTCTGTGTCATTCGTGTTCAGATTAAAAGTGTAGGCTATTCCCCTCAAACAGTGGTTCACAAACTTTGTATTTATTTCAACTCAGAGAATATAGCCTACAAATGGAACCAAATGGACCGGTTTACAGTAAGGTCCATTTAGCTCCATGTGATGTTTGTAGAGTAGACCTCAGACCTGTACTCAGAGAGAGGGTTACAGACCTGTAGTGTAGGCTACTGTAGGAATCTCTCAAAGGAACCCAGAATGTCCCTTGTCAGACGGTGACCCCATATTGCCATAAAGTGTCTTTAGCATGAGTTTTATTTAATAGAATAGACATACCTCTTTCTTGTTGCCTTCAGAAGATAAGAGAAGAGAAGAGCTCCAGACAGTGAACTTCCAAGGCAAGGAAACAAAAGCCTATAGTCTCGTCTCCAGGATTTAGTGTGCAATAATAAGGCAAGTTATGTTGAAACTGCATGTGTCACAACAACACATCATAGTGAAGCGTGTTGCAGGTGAGAACATGTCTGGGCTGCAGTCTGCTCAGGGTGTAATGCTGTAACACATATATCATATTGTATATCTAATCCATTTATCTAGTATAGGCTATTATCCAGGCTATATATCCAAAAGGGTCCCCAAATGACAGTAAAGTGACAATTTAATACCTTAAAAAAAATTAACAAACTACTAATAAGAACTGGTCAAACATTGGCCAAATAATATAAGAAATATCTATCTATCTATCTATCTATCTATCTATCTATCTATCTATCTATCGTGTATCCAAATATATTTGATTGATTGATTGAAATATTTATTAACAGTTTGCAGAATTACAGTACATTTCAAGCACAAACTCAATACAAAGGCTGTTAACTGTGAGTGGACGACCCAATTAAGCATTACACTTGTTTACAAGAGGGTCCACCATGTTCAATTCATCAAAACATTTAGAGACGTACAAATAGACACTTCTATATAGACAAAGAACAGAACAGGAATTCATCATAATGGAGGTAAAAAGGGAAAAGAAACATATACAGTGAGGGAAAAGGGGGGGGGGGGGGGGGGGGGGCGGTGGGGGGGGATTCAGATTTTACGGGGGCCAGTTTCGAATTGCAGCCATCCATAGGTGCCCTTTGAGAGCGGTTTTGAAGGAGTCAAGGGATCTAGCGACATCTACTGGAAAACTGAGTCAAGTTCCTACATCTGTCTACAGTTACATGATCCACAACCATTCACTTGAACTGTAACACAACTGACTTTGTGTTCCTAATTTATTGGGGTGCATTTTTATTTTTTAATCAACTAACTATTATTTAAACTTTATTTAACCAGTAAAAACACATTGAGACTGCGTGTCTCTTTTACAAGTGGGAACTGGCCAAGAGGCAGAAACAAAATGTATGTGTATTTACCATTCGCCCAGGACCTGCAGAGGAATGCAGAGTGGGAAGTTGCTCAGATCAGCAGAGTTAAATTAACATTGATTTTACAATATCAATTGGGGTCCCAGAGATAGAAATGCCATTAAATGGGGGGCCGTAGCCGAATTCACGTCAAACCTGGGGTCCTTGAAATTAAAATGGTTGAAAATCACCGTTAGAGCCATAAAAATGTTCTCTTTTGGGGGGCCTTGGCATATATTTTCTAATGTGGCATGGGGGTCCGCGGGGGTAATGCGTGTCGATTTGGGGGTCCTTGACATGAAAACGTTTGGGAACCACATGGTCTACAACATGTATTGCATAACCGGAACGGCATACGACCCCACCGGGCATTGCCCTAGTATCCATTTCCATTTCCCACAAATCCCTGAATGAGTGCACAGTACATGCATATCTGTCCTTCGCGGCCACACATCATGTTTGAGTTCCACACGGATCCATACTGGCCTCCAAATAGGGTCGGGTCGGGTGATCAGATACTAACTGCACTCACCAAAGCCCAAAGGTATTAAGGTAGTCTGCCAAACATGGCTAAATCACAGGTGACATCATCAGATGTCTTCATGAAGCGTGTATAGAGTAGTAGATTGTGGAGTATAAAACATCTGGTCTGTCGGTCTGTCAAGATGGATTCTATAACTCGGGCGTGGGAAGCAGAGCGAGTGCTAGGATGATGGACAGTATAATGGATCCCATGCGGGGCTTTGGGGTGAGCGCCACGCACTACCTGCAGACTAACTACAAGGGTGGCTTCTTCCTCTGGGTGTCGTGGGCGTCGGACCGTAGAAATACCTTCTTTATATTATTCCCCCTTTTGTTCCAACTGCGCTCGTCGGAGGGCATCAAGCTAATCTGGGTGGCCGTGATCGGTGACTGGCTCAACTTGGTATTTAAATGGATTTTATTTGAGGGGAGACCTTACTGGTGGGTTCACGAGACGCAATACTATGCCAACCACACCCTTGCTCCTCACATTGAGCAGTACCCTGTGACGTGTGAGACTGGACCAGGCAGCCCGTCCGGCCACGCTATGGGAACTGCGAGTGTCTATTACACACTAGTGACCTCCATCCTGGCCATTATGACTGACAAGAAACACAGTAGCGAAAGATCCACGGGCCAGAGCTGGTATCTGAAGACCATTCTGTGGATGGCGTTCTGGGGTATCCAGGCATGCATCTGTCTTTCCAGGGTCTTTATCGCAGCTCACTTCCCCCATCAGGTCATACTTGGAGTCATCATGGGTATGATTGTGGCCGAGGCATTTAATAGGATCCAGTGGATTCACGGTGCCAGCATGAAGACTTACCTCTACGTCACCCTCTTCTTGACCGCTGCCATCATTGGCTCCTACCTGCTGTTCAGGGAACTCGGCGTGGACCTGCTGTCGACAGCGGAGAAGGCCCAGAGGTGGTGCGCGAGGGCCGAGTGGATCCACGCGACCACCTGCCCCTTCGCCATCCTGACGCGCAGCACGGGGACCCTGCTTGGTCTGGGCTTGGGCCTGCACTCTCCACTCTACACCGAGTCCGAGCGCAGCAGTGCCCTCGTCAAGGCCCTGTGTGTCATCACCTCCATGGGCCTGCTGCACCTGATCGACTCCTTCAAGCTACCCCCGCACAACAACGGCCTCTTCTACCTGCTGTACTTTTGCAAGAGTGCTGCTGTGCCTCTGGCCACCGTCAGTATCATCCCATACTGTGTCTACAGCTTTGTTCTATCATGCACAGTATATATTGTGCTTATTTTTCATACTTTCAGGTACTTCCTTGGCCGGTAGGCCAACCCACTTTCAATTATTGTGTATATATATTTTTGATGAAAATTTGAAAATGATTTAATTTGAAAAAAATAGAAGTGAATGGCAGTCAGCTCAGACCCACTTTCAATTATTGTGTATATATATTTTTGATGAAAATTGTAAACCACTCCTACAACTGGCTTTTTTGTGCAGAAAAAATGAGCATGGTTGCTATGTTCAAAATAATTTCTGACGTAATTAAATCACACCCGGGTGAACTGGATGACCGTAGCGACCATGCTCATTTTTTCTGCACAAAAAAAGCCAGTTGTAGGAGTGGTTTACAATTTTCATCAAAACCCGGGTGTGATTTAATTACGTGGGTGAACAGGGTGAACATAGCAACCATGCTCATTTTTTCTGCACAACAAAGCCAGTTGTAGGAGTGGTTTACACCACTAAAAAAAAAATAGAAATGAATGGCAGTCAGCTCAGACACCCTGCATGGCCAAATTTGGAGTTGTGACACAACTCTATAATTTGGGAATTTAATATGATCTCAGCCCAGTGTCTTACCTGAGACCTCATGGTTTGAATTTGGTTTCTTTATACTGTAATTTGGTTTAGGATGCGATCAACACCATGGGCCCAGGCTCCAGCTAGATTCCTTGCGATTTCTATTCTAACCCATTAAAACTGGGAAGGCATCTGTGTAATGTTAGCTATTAGCAACATACGTTTAAAAAAAAAAACTCCTAGAATTTAGAACAGTGGTTCTGCTGGAGCTAATTGGCTGGCCAAGGAAATGGGAACCAGCTTTTTGTTTGCAGAAACAATCCCCTCAGGTTATTTATTCCATTTCATGTTTATCTAAAAAAGTTCATGAATGTATTATGTATTAAAACGGTAAGGGATTTGCACTATTTACAGTTTAAGATTGAAGAAGTTAGAGAAACCTTAAGGGTGAAACTAAACTTTAATTGAGAAACTATAAGGGGTGGCCAGAGCTCTGGCTCAGTCGGTAATGTGACGGCCTGCGAGTCCGAAGGTCAAGGCTTGGCAGCCTATTGAGTACTGTCTATGGACTTTTAAGGTTTGTTTAGGGCACTAAAATGACGACGTGAGATGTCAAGTGGCCAATATAAATACACGGTATACACCTTGTGACACACCGCATTCATGTCTCGTAACGTATATGGAGACAGTGAATCTGCAATCATGTGGCAGCCACAAGTGGGTGCCCCTCACTTCACATAAGTGTGATGTTTGAGTGCGCAAGCCCCTCCAATGCACGGCTTACCGAAATTACATCATGTGGAAGCCAAGTCTATGGACTTTAATGTTTGTTTTAATGCACTAAATGATGCCACGAGACATCATATGGTTGATATAAATACAACTCATGAGTAGTTTCGTTTCATATATTAATTAACACTAGGCGTTCATGTCTCGTGGATGATGATGTCAGCCTTTCAGCAACACCACTAAAGCACGAGAAGGAAATCCACTTTTCAGACCGTATGACAGTGGAACTGATCGGGGACCACAGCGTGAGCCCCTCACTTCACACGAGTGTGATTTTTCTTTGAATTGTGAAGATCGCCTGGAAAGGAGCTATAGCTTAGGTGCTTCGGGCTTCTGGTTAGGATGCCTCTCGGGCGTCTCCCTAGGGAGGTCCTCGAAGCACGTCCCACTGGGAGGGGACCCTGGGGCAGACCAAGGCGCAGTTGGAGGAAACACATCGACTCACTGGCCTTGGAACGTCTCGGGATCCCCCAGGAGGAAGTCACTAATGTTGCTCTGGAGAGGGACGTCTGGAACACTCTGGTGGAGCTGTTGCCCCCGCGACCCGACTAGATAAGCGGTTGAAGATGGATGGATGGATGGAACTGTGAAGATTTTGTAAATATAAAAAATAATACAATTATTATTAATAATACCAGCCCTGTGCGTACAGTACACTGCTTTAAAAGAGCCTTTAAGGTATGTAACCTGATGGTCTGACGCTGACTTCAGGATACGTACATTCTATCCTTCTGCTGGTTATCACAGCTAGAGACTGCCTAGCCTCTGTCTAGGCCCTAGACTCGAGGCTGAGAATAAGGCTTTGAGAGCTTCCAGCTTTGAGAACATCAAACTCACCTAGGAGCTAATCTCCCAAGAATCCACAACATATCCAATACCAACTAAGTCTTATCAAAGTGCGACAGAAAGATTATTCTGTGGGACAATGAAAGTAAGATGAGGATCTCACCTAGCTAGTCCATGGACTACTATAGACTATAGTCCATATAGTCCATGGACTATATGGACTATATATACATGGTTCACATGGCGCTCGTGATTATGTCATGTTTCAGGGCTAGATCTCACCAGACCAGGAGATCACCCTGAAAGAGGGAGACCAAAGAGGTTGCCATTTGGGAAAGTCAAAGCCTGGAAAAGCCTGAAAATATAGGAAATCGATCAACGTGAATGTCAGTGGAAAAATAACTTGGGAGGAGGGAGAGGCAGAAACATAGAAGTGGCTATAAGAGAGAAACACTGTCACCTTCAGGAAGCAGCGGTACGTCGTCACAGAGGAGAACATGGACATCTCAGATTCCAGCTGGGTCTCATCAGCAACAAAATGGCAATGGAAAGAGAATCGTTGGGGCTTGAAAAACGGAAAGGGGAAATTCATCAGCTGGATCCCATCAGGATGGATGCAATGAAGTAGAGATTTAATGAGCTGCAGTTGTGATACAGAAAGGAGAAGAGGAGTTTGTTGTAAAGAAGGCTGTAAGAAATAGAGGGGTGGACAATAACACCCCATTCAATCACCTTAGGCTAGATATAGGGTGTGAGTCATATGAGTGTGTGTGTGTGTGTGTGTGTGTGTGTGTGTGTGTGTGTGTGTTCTGAAATCTGAAGTGAGGGGCTCCTTTGGGGGGCACCCACTACGTCAAAAACATGCTAGCCTATATTTTCATGTAGGCCTATTTAGCCATTAGGAATTACCCTTTCACTGCAGCCATAATAGAATGAAATAGCAGTTTGTGTATGACTCAGCCTTCATGGTATTATTGATGTTAGCCTACTACAAATAACTATGCCTCTTACTGCAGGACAGCCTTTCCAGTGAGCAAACTATAAATATAAATATAAATATTTCAAAAGCAATTATTTACTGAATACTGAAATGGAGTCTGTGCACGTCTATAAACAATGATACGAGATTCATGTTCTATTTCTACTCATTCTGTTCTTTACCATCTCTCATATCTTCCGTCACGTCATGTGTCCAGTACTGTATATATTCTCCATGTGTGTAATAAACTACAGAACTTGTCATGTGATACTGTGGCTGCCTGGTGTCCTCCTGTTCTCTGAGCTCAACTGAACTGAAGAGGGAGCCTCTTAGGACCACATGAAGGGTAACTAAATTCACAACAGCGACCTAACTTAATCTACGCACGTTTCCGTTGTGTGGCAGTCATTAAGTGTCCATTGCACGTCGTCTAATGAGATCGTGTTATAATTCATAGTCCAGAAAAAATTACATGCACACAGGAGAGTATACACCATTCTGTTAAAGCCCATGTGCCATAGGGCACAGCATAGGCTACGCCTTGCACCATGTGCTTGTGTACTCAGACCGACACAGAGAGACTGCGCATCTGTGATACTCATGCATGGGAGAGAGCCTGTTTGTTCACTTAAAGCCCATATCTGATTAAAGGTAGGTAACATGCTAAATGTGACAACAAACTCTGTGCCTCTATGACGCACACATACCACATGGACCAGAAACAAAGAGATGGGCAGAGAGAGATTTCTGCATCCGTGTAATCCGCAGGGAGGACCCTTCTGGGACTGTGCTAGACAATAAGTCATTACCGGCCAGTGCCACTCAAATGTCAAATGTTTTGTTTTGAATTGCAAGCAACTTTTAAGTGTTCTTGTTTTGTTTTACACTTGATTTATCCAGATTATATGCCAAGGTTGTGGCATAAGCATTTAAAACCCACAGATAAATTTACAGGACTACAAATGAAGTATGTACAGTATACTAAAATAGAAAAGTAATAATGTACAGTGTGTGATTGTTAAGAAATATTTGTATGCTTAATCATACCCATGTAAAGCAATGGCTGTTATTCTACTGGGGAAAAAAGGAAAACCGAATGAAAGCTGACAGATAACAAAATGTTTAATTTGAATAAATGATTCATAGTGTTTTAATTTGGCATAACAGCTTGTTAATGTCATTGTCACAATATATGTGTGCAATTAGCGTTGGTGATTTTAAATCCGTCATAGATAATAGTGCAGGTCATACAAAGTAATAAGTTAATGGTAAATCATCATTTATGGTAAAAGACTGAGAACAAATAATCTGGACATTGTCCATCCATGTACTGTTTTAAGATGTAATGAAACATTCCCTTTGCATTGCAACTCCTACTTCTGTTAGCAGGTCCCTTGACAGTACAGACCTGGCTCAACACTGTGAGAACTTGTTTTTGTTTGTTTTTAAATAATACAAATTTTTACAAACTACAACAATGGACAAGCGAACTACAGTAGATGTAAAACTGTTGAAAATTGTCATTTCTTTACAACCTCATTATTGCACAATCTTAAAGTCAGTATACGGAGAAACCGTTATTATTGATTGCTACAAACTAATGAGATTAACGAACAAAATGCCTGCTTTTACAAATAATCTGTTGAGAAAATATTATGACTGAAATAATGTCCTGCAGTAGCCTAGTATAAACCCACAATTTCCCCAGAAACTTTGACAAAATAATACAAAAAAAAGCAACATTCTAATTACATAGAGTGGATAAATCCCCGGAATTTAGAAAGTACAACATTGCAGCAGCGGTTCATCTCATTGCACAAATCATTCCTCAAGCCAGTTGGGACGGCATATACAAAAATATAAAAGGTTGGTTTACATACTAAAGGCATTCCCTTCCGTCTACAGTACACTGAACTGTCATATCGTCGCTGTCGTGTGGAAACCCATTTAGGCCTGACGTCGAAATAAAAAAAAAAGTCTTCTGAAAGAATATATGTTAAATTTTCAAAGATTTGTTCACGATTTTTCAAAAATAGCAGACCTACAAGCTCGTAGCGCGCCACTCGGTGGCGCGCTATGAGATTGTAGATCTGCTATTTTTCAATAGCTAAAGGGTTCCCGCCCAGAATGGGTTAAAATATTTTTTAAATAACATAATGAAAACATCGTGACGTGTTGGGCGGTGGTAGAGTGCAGTTTTCGCCAATGTGTGTGTCACTCTTGCACGATGAAGTGGGGCATTAATGTTGAAATATGGAGACATGAGGTTTCTACCCAACAGTGACGATATCACACAAGTTATCATAAACATGAGATGTCTGTGGAAAGTCTGACTAAATAAAAGTTGTTCATGAAACACAGATAAAACCTCCAGTTAGAGATGAATGTGATCAAGATAAAAACATGATCATAATTATGTCTACGTTATTAGTGCAATTATATCAACAGTGCATTACTGTTCAGCTACCCAAAAGTCAACTCCTCTCTGTCTCAACTCACACAAATGTATCGCTCATAGCTAAAAACAAAATTACAAAAAACACACAACAAAAAACACATGTAGTTCCTAGAAGTAAGTAGAGCTAAGGACCATCCTTTATGGGGAGAGATTTGTTTAAAAAATATTTGTAAATCCAATACCAAGATGCACAGAGTGTGCATTGTATGTGCATTCATCAAATATCACCTGTGTGTGTGCATTTATCATTAAATATAGTGTGTGCAAACTGTGCATTCATCATACAATATCATTTGTGTTTGCAGATTGCAAAACACATTTGTAAATTGTGGAATATTTGTGCATATTTGGATTTACAAATAATTTTGATACAAATCTATCCCTATAATCCTTCAAAAATGGAACGCATTCAGAAACCTCATCGCAGAACAGAATTCCTAAGAGTAAAGCCGTTTTATACTCATGTCAACAAGAATAACAGATTCTCAACACTTTTAGTTTCAGAATGTGTAATACTTGTTGCCCAACTACTGTCTGTATTGAATAGGCGAAATCATCTGTTATCAGCACCTTCGAATAGGGCCAATATGGCCATACTGGCATACTCACCATAGCCTGGTCAAGGTTTCCCCCTGGTGGACGTGTCATTTCCAACTATTGTCGGTGCATGGAACTAGGAGCTACTAATATATACTATTCTCTGCCTATTGGGACGTAACTCGGACGGCGCTGAGTCGGGTCTGGTGGCCGTCACAACGCTCGGCACGGCGACTCGCTCGGCTAGCGCCTCGCTCGGCAGTGCCTCACGTAGCTCAAGGCCACCAGACACGGCGCGCCTCCGTCAGGACATCAGTGATAATGACAATAGGTGATAATGACATAATGAAACAGTGAGTATGCCAGTATGGCCATATTGGCCCTATTCGAAGGTGCTGATAACGGATGATTTCGCCTATTCAATAGAGAGATAACAGTCGAATGGGGTGCAGTGATAAAACAGACATATAATCAGGAATATAATCCTGCTGTACATCAGTAAGTAACAGTAACAGCTCTGCTCAATTAAATTACGCCAGTGCCACAATAAAGTGTGCTGATGTGGGCATAGGATCGTAAACTGGTACTTGGAGTAGATGATAAGAGTTGCAGAGTCACTGAGCCCTGGACACGCAGACATCCTCATGATAAATGCAGTGACATCTCATGGTGTTTGGCAGTGCGATCCAAGCAGGGGCTGTCGCTCAGCAGCCGTGTACTGAAAGGTGAAACCAAACGAGAAAGAATAAATGCACACATTCAACTCAAAGTACCATCAAAAAGCGATGTCTTGAGGTTAGAGCTAAGATCTAACCTCATTATATAAAATTAACACACTATTTAACTCACTCGGCGCCGAGATCGCCTTTTGACGCGTCCCGGTCCAAACACCCTTTGCACAGAGTTTGCCATTTGATGCCTTTTTTTTTTAATATCAATTGATTACGGTTCACAACTGTGTCCTGTACACGCTCATAACACTCCGGCTGCGGTGCGATTAAAACAAGCTTGATTTGTGTTTCCGAGTGAAATGGCTTTTGAACTAAGAGACTGGGGGCAGTTCTGGAGTAACCTTTTCAGACACCAGATGGGGGTGTCGCTGGTAAATCAGTTAAGCTGCAATCCAGAACGTATTTGAGTGAATAAAACACTATTTGACCAATCTGTGCAGTAGAGCATGTTAATACAATACAATAGAATACAGTAATACATCTTGCAGTGGTTGGAAGTGGTCTCTCTGATCTTTGAGAAATTTAGACCCAGTGTCAAACACTACAGGATGGTACTGCCCGAAGCTCAAAGTGCAATATTTCCCTGACCAAGTGTTTCCTACGACAGCCAGCAATAATCAAATGTACTGAACCTGTTATTTTTCCTTTTGGGCATGCATCTTTAAATTACTTTTCCATTCTCTATAACCTGTTATCATGTTAAAAATGCAGATTTTTGGCATAATCTGTCGAGTTTATCCTGAGTGGCTCTACGGTATATATTAATAATCAATCCGGTTTATATTCAGGAAGTCAGTCAGGAAGTTCATGTGCAAATAAATCATTCTGTATTATTAAAGATCAGAAACCATTGCCAACCAATTGCAGTCTACCTCAGGGATGTAGATAGAGATAATTGGGGTAAATGTGATACTGGAAAAATGCTTGATCATACTGTGGGACACAGAGAAATAATGTGACAGGAATGTATTAAGATATCGGCTGTCGGAACAGAGTGAGAAAGGGCGTGAACTAACGGAGCTTAGACACAGAGCATGTGAGGTCAGATTAATTCAGCAAAATGTAGTGAAAGAGACTAGTACCGTGTTGCATACAGTAAATGTTACTATTGCTTATAAATGTGTTATTGTTTATGCTTAAAATGCTCTGAATACAGTCATAATGATACGCTTATGCGGTCGCTATATCTGTGAATTAATAGTATGTATTTGTGTTTCTCTCTGTTTCAGTTTATTACCTATTTACAGACCGTCTCATCTCGTTGCTATAATGTTTAGCTAAAAGCAGGCCAATTGTTGCTACCAAAGGCTAACTGCTAGAAACACGGGTCAGGATGGCATAGGTATTTACTGTACACAGTATAGTAGAAGTATGTATGTCACGTGTACGAGTGTGTTTACTAGTTAATAAAATGGCCAAAAGACAAGTGGTTGTTTGCGGGCGTTATTACAACTTTTGAGTGTGTTCGTACGAGTAATAGCATTAAGGTTGTGTGGGTTAAACCACAGATTACAATCTATTCTCTGTCTATCCCTCATGCGGAGGGAGAACCAAGTTGAACAAAGCTATGAAAAGGCTAAGTTTAATTATAACCGTACAATTTCCATGACCACCAAAGAAATTTGGAAGTTCTCACCTGTGGTTCCTTCTGCCGACACATTAGAAGCATAAAGATTGCTCCCAGGAGAATGCCAAGACCGATGAACAGGAATGGAATGTTGAGCATTATGTTCTCCTCAGCGACAACCACCAGCACCTTCTTGGCTGACTGGCCATCAATAACAACACTCTGGAGAGAAGATAGGAAAGGTTAGCTCTATAACAGAGAGTTAAGGCATTAGGAAGCTCATGACAAACCTTCTCATGGGGAGAAGGCTTCTTGTTTGTATCTCACAGGTGTGAATTTATTGTCGGTGTTCCGGAAGTTACTCTCTAGATTATCGTGGAACCTTGTATGTCCAAAACCATTATTTTTTTAGGAAGTGGAAAAAGAATCTCCCACTTAAAGACTTTAAGCTGCTATAAGCAATACTATGTCAACATTTTAATGACCTTTTTATTTTGTTGGTATTCAGACAGCCAGGTAGAACGCTCCCAAAAAAAGAATTAGTCTCTGTGACACATCTAGGGGCCGCAATCTGCATTCAAAGATGTTCCTAGAAGCTTTGTCATTGGTCGAAAAAAAAACCGGTCGCAATGACTAACCAATCAGGAAGCAGATAGGGAAATTGACCCCTCTAGATGTGTCACAGAGACTACATTTTTTTGCTGGTTGTTTGAATACCAAAAAAAATAAAAATAAAAAGGTCATTAAAATTTTGAGCAATTATTATTGCTCATAGCAGCTTTAACCTTTTTGTGCCTTTTGCCTGACACTCTTACAACTTTTCTTTCTTTCCTTTTCCTTTATTTATTCAGGGAAGAACGAACGAAGTAGGTAATTAATTTACAAACAAAAACATACAAAGTTAAAATATGAAGATACAATATTCTGGCTCAACAGAAATTGACATCGGCTCAACAGAAAATAACTTTAATTTTGTGCACATGTGCGTGCGTGCATGTATGCGTGTGTGATGAAACTGGCTTACTTTACCTCATTGAGATAAACCACAGGTAACACCACTGTTCTCACATTTCCTGTTTGGCTAAAAGCAAAATAAATTAGTGTTACTGTTGTGTGTATTAATGACAAAATGCTGTTGCACCATTAGAAATTTCCCAGCATGGAAGTGACTGAGAAGCGATTAAATAAGCAACTGATTATTATTACATGCACTGCTGCATACATACCTAAAGGCAGGGATTTTCTCCAAGTAGACGTTGATCTGTAGCCTCTTGGCTGCCTGCAGTATGATGCCTGTAAGCTGTGGTGGTATACAAATACACCTTGGTTATCGTCTAGGTCAACGGTATGATGCCTGTAAGCTGTGGTATACATCTTGGTTATCGTCTAGGTCTATCAACAGTATGATGCCTGTAAGCTGTGGTATACATCTTGGTTCTCGTCTAGGTCTATCAACAGTATGATGCCTGTAAGCTGTGGTATACATCTTGGTTATCGTTGAGAATGCATTGGGCGTTTAAGTTAAATAACTCCGAAACTACAAATCATTTCAAAGTAAAAAGTTCCAGCATGTGTCTCCACAGTAAGCTGAATTATAAAAAGTGTGAATGGAGTTTCTAGGTAAAAGTGCTTTTTTGACGTGCCAATATCTGCCATTGAGCCCCATTGTGAATTTCTCAAATTTGAAAGCACTGTATTTCTAAAACTATGAAACATGTCAAAGATTCCTTTTCAGGCAAACATGTCCACCGTAAGATGAACCTAAATAGGTTTGAATGGGGTTTCTAGGTGTAAGTATGTAGGACTAGTAGCATGCCAAAGTTTGTGCTATTGCCATTGAGAATGGGCGTTTAAGTTAAATACGGGGGGGGGGGGGGACATATTTTGACAGCAGAAACTGTCATAATTTCTCCCCTCCCTATTCCAAAGCCCCCCCAGGTACATTATATATTTAAACTATTTTCAGCAATGGTACACTTATTTTTTCAGTGTTTTCATTGTTGAGCTGGTCATTTTGAAAGTAGATCTCACGTCATAAATGTGTGGGCACCCCTGGTCTAGGTCTATCAACAGTATGATGCCTGTAAGCTGTGGTATACACCTTGGTTATCGTCTAGGTCTATCAACAGTATGATGCCTGTAAGCTGTGGTATACACCTTGGTTATCGTCTAGGTCTATCAACGGTATGATGCCTGTAAGCTGTGGTATACACCTTGGTTATCGTCTAGGTCTATCAACAGTATGATGCCTGTAAGCTGTGGTATACACCTTGGTTATCGTCTAGGTCTATCAACGGTATGATGCCTGTAAGCTGTGGTATACACCTTGGTTATCGTCTAGGTCTATCAACGGTATGATGCCTGTAAGCTGTGGTATACACCTTGGTTATCGTCTAGGTCAACGGTATGATGCCTGTAAGCTGTGGTATACACCTTGGTTATCGTCTAGGTCTATCAACGGTATGATGCCTGTAAGCTGTGTGGTATACAAATAGACCGTGGTTATCTCCTAGGTCCATCAACAGTGCCTTGTGTGAAATATTATTCCAGTGAGCTACAATACAATTGGCCTATAATATTTGGGCTAAAAACTTCTCACTTGAATATTCAGCAGCATTTTGATCATCAATACATTTTCAAAATGTATGTGGCAAATCTATTTATTGTGGTTTCAGCATTTAGTTTAGCTCGCCTCGGTAATGCATGATTACATTTTTTAAGATGGTCATTTCTTTTTAGTTGGTTAACCTCCGACTAATGACTGTAATGACTGAAATGTCTTGGTGTTTCCAAGATTATATTAGATATCTTAACCAATATCTTTGGTTATCTGTACTGGGTACAGTGGGTATCACTGCAGGAGAAAACAACCTTTCAATGTTAGGATACTACTCTATCTAGTGGTAAAAGTTCATGCAAACAATTGACTGCCGAATGGATACAACAAGAGAAGGAACATTTTTCTTTCATAGTTGCCTCACTGAGTTATTGCTTTCTGAGAATGCAGATTGTTGTTTCAAGGAGGTGTAAGTGGAAGAAAAAAAACATTTAGTTAAAATGTTAAAGGTGTTTGTTCAGTAACAGGGGTTGTATTATATAGAAATTTCACGAAATACCTTTCGTTTATGGGTAGGTTTCCTTCAAAACCTAGCTGCAGAACATTATTTTATGTACTCCCAGGACAGAAAATTCTAGAATTTTCGCTGTCCTGGGCTCTAAGGGTGACGTAGGAAGCCACGCCTATCCCGTATAGATACCTGCGTGGCTACGTCAGCCCTCATTCAACTTTTCTTCTGCTAAGCTGCGAGAACGAACTTTAACATTCCAGTGTGTGCAGGGTAATATATCTCGCAAACTCGGCCGAGAGATTAATTCTTTAGGACCGTGAGATCTCTGGCACACTCTCGAAGCAAACAGAAGGATACTTCTCGAGAAAAAAAGCCGAACTTCGACACAAGTGAGTTCTAGGCAACTTGTTGCTACGCTAGCTTGTCGGAAAAACAGCTCGCGCCTCTTTTTCTCTCTCGCTAAAGCTAGCGTTTGTTAGCTTAAAGCTATCGATAGTTAGCTTAGCGCTACTAGGCAGATACGCCTGTGGTCTACTATTACACGCCACGAGGAAGATAAACCTGTGGCTGTTAAACACTCGGACTCCTCTCTCTACAAGCAACCATGTCGCTGACGAGGGAGACCCAGCCCGGGGAAAGACGCCATCGAGGACAGCCGGTGCCCGCCGACTGTCAAGAAGGCCCCAAACAAAAGACGTGCTCCACCTGGGGATGCGGGAACACGATGTCGGGCAAAGACGGGCATGACGAGTGCATGTATTGTCTCGGCCTCACCCACACCCGTGAGTCCATGGAGGAAATCGGTCCCGTTTGCCTCCATTGTGAGAAAATGGACGACGACGTCCTAAACAACAGGCTCGGACGTGTCCAAAGGTATTATGACAACTTTGCCGCCCACGGACTCCGAGAGAGGAGCCCCACTCCTCCCCCGCGACGAGCTCGCATACAAGTCCCGCCAAAGGGGCTTTGGCCCCGCGTCACCGGAGAGGGACAACGAGCTACCCCGAGACAGAGGCTCGACTACTCGGGCAACAGAGCCCCAACCGGAGCCTCTTCTTCAAGAGCAGCACCTGCCGGCGCTAGCCGAGACAGGTACGCTACTTCAGCCTCTGCAACCAGGGCTCACGAGGCCACTGATTACGAGGCTCATGGCGCGAGGCCAAGGGATACCTTCGCACCGCGCCGCTCTTCCCCAGCTCCACGTGCTCGACAACACGTCGTGCAGGCCACCATTGAGTGCCCGCCCAGACATACAGCTAGACGCAGACAGCCTGCCGTTGCACCCAGCTATATGGTGGACCGCCTGGACCCTTCCCCAGACCGCGCAATGTCTCCCGGTGGGGAGCATTGGACTACCAGGGAGGAAGGGGAGCTTCGTGATGACGAGCTCCCTTCCTTCCAGGAGCAACTCCAGGACTACCACGTCCTGGACGAGGCCTACGCGGACGAGCGAGATGGCCATGATGACCTCTCCCCCGGGGACTACGTCAGCACCACTCGTCGCCCCTTCGACGACCTGGATGCCATGGACATACAGGAGCACCAGCAAGCCAGGGCTCCTGTCCCCCCGCCTCCTGTACCCCCCATGGATGACTCCAATATTTACGAGATATACAGGAAGGCTAGTGCACGTTGTAACCACACATGGCCTAAGTCAACTGTCAAGGTACTACCATGGGAAGGCAGGACTGATGAGTCCGCCCCCCCCCCTGCACCTAGAAGACAGAAGCTCCCTATGGCACAGGGCTTCGAGGAGGCCATGATGCACGCCTGGGACGAACCCCTCCTGAAGGTGGATTTTCCCAAGGCCAGCGCCAAGGGGCCCAACGACATACCAGATAAACAAACCCTCGCCATAGACTTCATGCCAGCTATGGACAAGGCTATAGCGGCCTACCTGGCCAACCCTGCAGCTCCTAGAGTGGATCACCACGTAAAGGAACCGCAGCTCCTGTCCAGCAGCGTGAGGGAAGCCTCAAAACTGAACAAGTGGCAGTATGCACACATGTCCTTCGTGGCGAAGGCCCTCAATGCAGGAGCACTTCTCCAGGGTTCCATGAAGAGCCTCCTCATTGAGATGGGACAGAAGTCCATTAAAGTCCAGCTAGCGGAACTGCCAGAAGACCTGGCCGAGTTACGCCGCCTGAATCACGAGATGGCCACCCTCCAGAGGGACTCCACTCTCCACAACGCCAAGGCAATGGCATGTTCCATCCTCCAGGAGAGATGGCATTGGGTCGATCAGACCAGCGCCATCTCCCTGGAGACAAAGAAAGAGTTTGTGGCTGGAAATATCCACCCAGACAGTATGTTTAAGGACGCTCTGGCCAAGATGTCAGAGACCATCCAACAGCTCGAGTCCTCCACCAAGACGATGAAGGCGCTCGAACCGCTGGCCAACCAGGCCGCCCCGGTAGGCCGCCCCAAGGCTAAGAAGGCACCCTGGAAGGCCAAGACCGATGACAAACCCAGGTCCCAGGACCGGAGCGGAGATAGACAGCGACAGCCTGCAGGCCGAGGCAGAGCAGACCGCCGCACCTCTCCGCCGCCCTACAAGGCCAGGAGCGCTCCCAGAGGCCGAGGCCAGGGGAAGCGCAAATGACCTGCCCGGGCCGGGTCATCTTCCCCACCACACTCAGAGTTCAAGGCCAGAGGTGGGGATCACAGATCTCACCTCAGAGCCTGCGCTGAAGCGCTTAAGGGGGCCTGTACACAGTGCTGTGAGCACCGTTGTACAGACCCCGAAAATTGTTATGTGCAATTCACATGTGTATGTTTTTCCACGTTGTTCAATAAAGAAAACAAAAAAACAAAAAACACAAAAAACAATAAAACCAACTCTGAAGGGCATAGGCCCAGTGGGAAAGATAACCCACACTGTGACAGCTTTAGCTGTCACAGGCCAAGAAATCCACGCCAATTTTTTCCAAACTCAATACCGAAAAAATTCACTAGAGGGAGACATTTCACACAAAGTAAGTCTTCCCCCAGGCAGGCCATGCACCACGCTGACAAGCACAGGGAACCCTTTGTCACGTCATCTGTCACAATGGCGGATATCCGGGGCTTCCCCGTGGATAATCCGTACAATTCAGACAGGATACAGGCTTCAGTTCGCCTCGAAACCGCCCACTTCCAGGAAAATTATTTTCTCAGAAGCGAGCGGGCAAAAGGCCGCCATTCTGCAAGAGGAAATCAATTCATTAATGCAGAAAGGCGCCATCACAGAGGTGGCCCTCGACCAATCAATGAACGGTTTTTACTCCCGCTATTTCTTGGTAAAGAAAAAGGGGGGCGGACTCCGTCCCATTCTAGACCTGAGGGCATTGAATCGTCACTTAAAAAAGCTGCGATTCAAAATGCTTACTCCACCAGTCCTCCTACGCCTAATTCGCGAAGGGGACTGGTTTACGTCTATAGACCTGCAAGACGCATATTTCCACATTCCGATTTACCCGCCGCACAGAAAATTTCTGCGCTTCGGGTTCAGAGGAAAAGTGTACGAGTACACAGTCCTTCCCTTCGGAATGTCACTGAGTCCCAGAGTCTTCATAAAGTGCACCGCGGCAGCTATCGCTCCGCTCCGACAGCAAGGGATCCGTCTCGCTACATACGTAGACGACTGGATCCTACTTGCAGACTCTCCACGAGAAGCACTGTCGCACACACATCGTGTGCTCAGCCACCTCGACTCGCTTGGGTTTATAATAAACCACGAGAAGAGCATGCTTATGCCAACACAGTCAATAGACTTTATAGGCATAACACTGAACTCAATCTCTTACACGGCCCGCCTGAGCCAAGAGAGAATAGACGCAACACTGCAGTGCGTGGCGTCATTCAAAAGGGGACGCTCGATTCCTTTTCATGCATGCCTCCGGATGGCGGGGTTAATGGCCTCTGCGGTCTATTTAATCCGCCTAGCAAGGCTACATATGAGACCTTTCCAACGATGGATAGGCTCTCTACATGTACCAATGCACCGTCGGCACCAGAAGGTAACAGTAACATCACAATGCATACTAGCCCTTCAATGGTGGTCAGACAGGAAAACCCTCTCAGAGGGCGTCCCCATGGGAAAGCCTCTGATCAGGAAAGTCATCACTACAGACGCCAGCATGACAGGCTGGGGAGCCACGATGGAAGGACTCACAGCCAGAGGTTTATGGTTGGGGCCACTACGTGCCCTTCACATAAATTACTTAGAGCTCATGGCAGTCTTCCTCGCCCTGAAACACTTCGAGCAGCGCATCCTGGGTTGCCATGTCCTAGTCAGGACAGACAACACCACGGCCATGTGCTACATCAACAGACAAGGTGGACTCAGGTCCCCTCGTCTTCATCAACTGGCTCAGAAACTGATCCTGTGGTGCAACACACGCGTCCTCTCAATAGTAGCGTGTCACGTCCCAGGTCTTCTGAACACAGGGGCAGACCTGCTGTCCAGAGGACCTCTCCGCTACTCAGACTGGTCACTACACCCTCATGCAGTGGCCCAGGTCTGGAGCAGGTTTGGGAAATCCAAGGTGGATCTCTTTGCCACAGAGGAGAACACGAAGTGTCCCCTCTTCTTCGCAATCAGGGGACCATCAACGTTGGGGCTAGACGCTCTGTCACACCAATGGCCCAAAACCCTTCTCTACGCCTTTCCCCCGCTATCCCTCATCAGCCCCACTCTGGACAGAGTGAGGACTCAGGGTCTGAAGGTGCTCCTAATAGCCCCGTCGTGGGGGGTCTGGAGGTCGGAAATAACCCCTCTCCTCTACGACCAGCCGTGGAGAATTCCCCTTCGAGCGGATCTCCTCTCTCAAGCGAGGGGGGAGATCTTCCACCCTCACCCCCAGGACCTAGACCTATGGGTCTGGCCCGTCAAAGGGTGATGTTGACTGCCGTGGGTCTACCTCCGAACGTAATCGAAACGATTCAGAAAGGCAGAGCCCAGTCAACAAGGGACCGTTACGACACAGCCTGGCGCGTCTTCGAGCATTGGTGCTCACGAAGACCAGACCAAACAGTCCCCTACCAGGCCTCAGTGATCGACGTCCTGTCATTCCTGCAGGAGCTCTTAGACAGCGGTCTAGGCCTCTCCTCAGTCAAGGTCCATTTGGCGGCAATCTCCGCCTGCCACCCAGGCTTTGATAACCAGACGGTGTGGAAGCACCCGCTGGTAAAACAATTCATGAAGGGTGTACGCAGGGAACATAGGACATGCAGATCCCTCGTTCCCTCGTGGGATTTGTCCCTGGTTCTAAAGGCTCTGGCTACAGCACCCTTCGAACCACTACAAACCGTGAGCCTCAAGCTCCTAACCCTGAAGGTGGCTCTCCTGATCGCACTCACGACAGCAAAAAGGGTCAGCGACCTACATGCGCTCTCGATCTCTCCAGACTGCATGAGGTTCGATGAGGGGTCGACCAAGGTCACCCTAAAGGCAAACCCCGCCTTCATTCCCAAAAATGCTCTCTCAGTGTGTGTGCCAGTGAACCTACAGGCTTTCCATCCCCCGCCGTTCTCCTCTGACGAAGACAGCAGGCTTAATTGCCTCTGCCCAGTCAGAGCTTTACGCATATACGCGGATAGACTGGCTCCCTTCAGACAAGGAAGCCAACTCTTTGTGTCCTGGGGTGCCAGGACCAAAGGAAAGCCCGTCACGAAGGTCACTATCTCTAACTGGATAGTGGAAGCCATCCGTCTGGCCTACACTAGCCAAGGCGTGGATTCCCCTCAAGCCCTGAGGGCCCACTCCACAAGAGGTGTGGCAGCTTCCTGGGCACTCTACAAGGGTGTCTCCATTCAGGAAGTCTGCACAGCAGCAAGCTGGTCTACACCCTCGACTTTCGCCACATACTATAACCTAGATGTGGCAGCGCCTTCGCTAGCGCACGCGGTCTTGGGGGCCGCTGCTCAGTAAAGCATCAGGGCAGCATAGCGCTGCCTCCTGCTCTCCACAAGGACTAGGTTCTGGACCCAAAAGGGTCCGAGCCCCTCCCAAAAGGTTTACCTGGGACCCACTGGAAGTTCAGGTCACGGGAGTTCATAAAGTCCCATAAACGAAAGGTATTTCGTGAAATTTCTATATAATACAACGTTAAAGGTTACTTTAGTAACCACGGTTGTATATATAAATTGAACGAAATACCTTTCGTGGAACGCCCTTCTGTTCTCTAAAGCAGAAGAAAAGTTCCGAATGAGGGCTGACGTAGCCACGCAGGTATCTATACGGGATAGGCGTGGCTTCCTACGTCACCCTTAGAGCCCAGGACAGCGAAAATTCTAGAATTTTCTGTCCTGGGAGTACATAAAATAATGTTCTGCAGCTAGGTTTTGAAGGAAACCTACCCATAAACGAAAGGTATTTCGTTCAATTTATATATACAACCGTGGTTACTAAAGTAACCTTTAACGTTTTCCCCATCTCTCCGGCTCTTTTTCAGGCCAGGATACCAATTTTAGGAAGTCATTTTACATTATATAGTGTCCAGATTCAAATGTCTGCTTCTGCTTATTTTGTGTTTCTCCAATTTCACTTGTTTATTCTGTATCCTGTACGAGTTCTCCTGATTAAATATAATTGGTAAGAGCTGGCGAGATGGGGAGATCTGTGTTACTGAACAAACACTCTATAACACGCATTGGAATATAGAGCTATTAAACACATTATTTAACAACATTTAAATAGGGATCCAAGTGATACGGTGCAGAACGGACTCAATATTCAATTTGAGGCTGCCATTCTTTCTAACGTGGCCCTCATAAATCCAGTGATGTAAATAGGTTTTCAATAAAATGGGTCCCGGGGCCCAGGGGTGGACATTTTATGAGTCAACAACGTTAGAGTACAGTATTGAGTACTGTACTCAAGGTCAAGGTCAAAGGTCAAAGACCCTATACTTACCGGGTGGATGTCAATGGCAGTCTGGTGCTGGTCCTTGTTGGGTTTCATCCCAAATACATCCTCTGCAAATCTTTCATCTGCCTGGTAGAAATGTGGCGAGGACATAATGATTGGAGCACCTGAAGAGATAGCAAAGAAGAAGGTGTTCGTATTTAATGATCAGGAAACACAACAGACGTGATTGAATACTTAAAAAAGAAAAATGTATTCTTTTGACATGCTATGTACATACTGTATAGTGCCTTGGATAAAGGTGCTATATAAATGCACCATTTACCATTTATATAGCAACAAAATATCTTTGTAAGTTTTTAATAAATATTTGAAGTTTTTCCAGAAAGATTAAGAAGGTGTTTTTAGAATCGGCCTCAGTCCATGGAAAAAAGAATAAAGCAAAAAGAAGGGGTTTCGCATAACTTTTTTCTTCTTTTTTTGGTGATGATTCCCTCACGGGTGAACATCATTTTAACAACCAACCGTATATTCCATTTAGTAAATCCACTAGTTGACTTGGTTGGTACTAGTTGACCGTTTGTGTAGGCCTCAAGATCAGCTAGAATGCTAGATTGTGGTCACCAATGTACACAGTTTTAAATGTACAAATATTATTAAAAAAATAATAATATATAATATATATATATATATTTTTTTTTATTACATAATAGGTAGTTGAACAACTAGTCGACTAGTAAACTAGGCAACTAGTCAACTAGTAGAAATCACTAGAAGTGAAAGCCCTACCTTGTTTACATGCACTGACATTGAGCAGGCCAGAGCCCAGGCAGTTCCCTGCAGGGACACAGAAGCCTGCATTATCTGGGTTTACTGTGAGGTTGGCAAACACGTGGCTTGGTGGTACGAAGCGGTAGCCAGGGATCCCCTTCACAGACACGTCCTCCGTGTACAGCGCGTACATAGACCTTGGGGAAAAGAAAGGGAATTTGATTAGCCACATTCATTCTGGTGTCCCTACAGTTGGGTGCCACCGATATTGTCCCTTATCATTTGACCCATTTAGGCCTGACCTCAAAATTTTAAAAAATCCTTTTAAATCCTCCAGTTTTCTGAAATAAATATTTTCACGATTTTTCAAAAATAGCAGACCTACAAGCTCGTAGCGCGCCACTCGGTGGCGCGCTATGAGCTTGTAGATCTGCTATTTTTCAATAGCTAAATTATAACATAATGTTTAAAACACCAAAAGGGGTTCCCGCCCAAAATGGGTTAACTGTCCTTTTGCGCAGATCACGCAAACCTCAGCAAAAAGAAAAGGACAATATCGATGGCCTCCAACTGTATGTTTTTTATTTTCATAAATAGCAAAAATAACATATCTACAAGTTCGCTGTTGCGAGCTGGTAGATCAGTCATTCCTTCTGTACATTACATTCTACTGGAATCAGTGTTTTTTTTTTAATTTAGAAAGACATTCATCTGGCCAAAGTACTGCATTCTTAATATTTTCGATTAAATATTGGAATCACCAATGAGTAGTGCCCACTTTTTTCAAGATTTGCAACATTTTAAGGCGATACCTCTGCTTTAATTACTGGTTAACTTCTCATATACCGGTAGTCCAAGGTGGGTAGAGAATCGATTTACAGTATGTAACTTCACTGTTTAGTGTTTATTTTGTTTATTTTTACTGTGATATTTTGCAGTTGTTTTCTGTGTAATAGCTTATACAGTGTATTTAGCTTTTGATTTTCTGAGAAGCACTTTGTGCACCCCAATTACCCGGGGCGGCGGTGGCTCAGGGGTAGAGTGGCTGGATGGAAATCGCAAGGTTGCCTGTTCGAACCCAGGCTCCCCAGAGTTAGTGTTGAAGTGTCCTTGAGCAAGACACTGAACCCCAAACTGCTCCTGATATGCTGGCTAGTGCCTTGCATTTCTGCCGCCATCGGCATCGTATGAATGTGTGTGTGAATGGGTGAATTGATGCACCATTTACCTTTTTTTTTTACCGGTAACCCTATCAAGCTCTTCACTACCTAATTCTGTATTTAGTTGGTATTTGAGCAGTGCATTGTCTGGTCTCTGTATGAGCAATCAGAAAGAACCAGTAGCCTATGTTTACTGTAATAACTTAAGCCTCAAGCAGTGCTAAGCTGAAACTTCAAGAGGCAAACTCTAGCCAGCATTGCTACCAGCAAGGATAAATCTGTGTCCTTAATCTTATATCCAGACCTGGATAATATAGAAGGATATATTAAGGATGGTTGGGTGAACTGCAGCAGCACTAGGCAGCTCAAATAATAACACTAGGCCAAAGATGGGCCAAAGTTCAGCAAAAAAGGGGAAAGTACATCAAACTGAAAAAAGTCCTATTGCAATTATTCTCCAAAGAATGTATGCTCAGCCTTAAAATCTAACAAAAAAAGAAAGCCACTCAATATCTTGCTGTATTCATTCAAATTATTATTATTAATTGAATTGTTTTAATAAATCTAATTATTAAAAATTTGAAGCATAATGGAACAACAATTGGATGGCTCAAAAATGTACATAATCACAGCATCATGGATGTCAACATAACAATAATTTAAGGCATAGACATTTAAAGAGATCAAATAACATACCGGTAGGTAGGCTTAAATACTAATGTAATGGTTATTCATATTGTGCAAGAGCGTGTTATAGTTATTTTATACTTCACACGAATACTTCATAGAACCCACCAAACACACCTTAAAATGCACCATTATGCAAAAAATAAATAAATAGAAAATTGGTCCTGGAATTAAAGGTTATCCGGCGAGTTGGCAGAAGCCTCCATTCTTCTGGAACTTAGTCCTGAATGTGTGTGGCATAATACACTTAACAATGCCTCACTGTGTTTTGTTTTAAGTCTGGGAACAGTTACAGTGGTAGATTATACCTTGACGGCTTTTTATTTTCACGTGTTGGTTGACACCTTATTTCTGTGGCTCCCGAGCCTGCAGACAACAACTACCAAAACAACGGAACACGTACCTGCAGAGATCAGAAGAGAACATGTACAGTGTCTCATTCTTGGCGATGATGGGATGGAACGAGGCCCCATTTGTTCCATTAATCATGTTACACTCATCCGTCGTCCACCAAGTCAGGTTGCTGCATACATAGAATACACACAGAATATATTATAATACAATATCATTAGTTTAGCATATATATATATATATATATATATATATATATATATATATATATACCCTGCACTCTTTGATTAGTTTGCTTGGCTTGTTCATATTTGATTTTTGCAACACCTAGTTTGACAAATGGAAACATTATTATGGCTGCAGTGGCCCAGGAGGTAAAACGACTGAGTGACTGCCTCCTGGGAGCCGGAAGATTTCTGGTTCACTCCCGTTTGCATGTCAAGTGTTCTTGAGCCAGACTGAACGCCTAACTGCACCCGATGAGCAGGTTGGCACCTTGCATGGTGGCATGGTTGTGCCAAAGCACATTCTGAGTGGTCGGAAGACTAGGAAAAGTGCTATATAAATTCAGTTAATTTGCATTGTGATTGGAGTAGGCTAAATAGGCTACATTAAAGTAAAGTTATCATTCTATTTCTGTTTACAGTGGTGTGAGATAAACAGACTGTGCTAGAATCGCCTCACGTTCTAAATACATTCGCGGTATGCATGCCATCGTGAATAGTTAGCGCTGTACAGTTTTTTTTTCCTCCTTTGTTTACCCAGGGTAGTAGCCGAGCACAAGTGCTCATTTTCAGCAACGCCCTGCACATAGAAACACACAGACAGACACACACATTAAAACCTGGGAGCTGACCAATACAACTAGTCTTATACTAAGCAGCTCCACTGGAGCAGTTGGGGGTTCAGTGCCTTGCTCAAGGGCACTTAAGCGGTGTTGGATGAGTGATGACCAATCACTTCCCGACCCAGATTTTTCATGCCCATCCGGGGAAATCGAACCGGCAACCTTTCGGCAACAAGGGGAGCGCCCTTGTTGCCGAAAAGGTTGCCGGTTCGATTCTAACCCTTAGGCCACCACTGATGTTGATTATTTGCTTGTTCTTTTAACCGTTAGTTATTGAAGAGTATCAACTACTGGAGTTATAGACAAGGTGATAGTTACAGTACATGGTGCTGGTGGGGAGAAATATTTTCAAATAATTTACCTTTTACCATTCCATGTGTCTACTCGTGCAAAGTCCTTGTAGTTCTGCTGACCAGTGAAAAACACATAATCTCCATCATTTGTAGCATTAGCCTAAGAAAGAAAGAAAGAAAGAAAGAAAGAAAGAAAGAAAGAAAGAAGCATTGCTATGAATTACTGGATTGAACAGTGATTTCATCTGTGGTTGAGTTCTTCATATAATGAATCAGATATTTCTTTACTATACTTTATATAGCTTCTCTATATTAATTTGTCATATTCTTATACGGTAATCATATCATCATAATGTAAAATAATATAACATAAGAGCTGTGAAGAGAAATTTGGCTATAAACTTGGCTATAAATTCTTGTGATTACAAATTAGCATTTTGTTTTCTCTTGAAGAATGGTTTGGACAAGCAAAGTCCATTGTGTAGACAGTACAATGTGTATTATATTATATATTAATATAATTAATTATAGTATATTATATATAGTATTATATATAATATTATATATTATACAATGTGTATGCTTGAAGCAAACCTTGTAGAAGAGTCCAAAGACGGTATCCAGATCATGTTGAAAAACCTTCAAAGCTTTAAGAAGTGCATCCTCGTATCCCCACAGTAGCTCTCCGACTGTACGGGTAGTGAAGAGGTCAGCCTTGTTAGCCTTCATTAAGGCAGAGATGAACTCAGTCTCAATCTTTAACTTGAACTTGAATGTCTCCATCACCGTCTATAAATAGAGCAAATGAATGAAACCATGTCTGAACAAAAGATTGTGAAAAGTAAACCACTCTGACAATCAATATATTTGTTCAAAATGACTCACAGTAGATTAAATAATATTCTACAGTAGCCATAACTTCACTCAGTTACATTATTTTCAGATGGGGGTCCGAGGCCAATTACATATCATTTTTGGGGTCCTTGACATGAAATATTGAGCACCAATGATACAGAAACATGGGTATTTCAGAAAACTGTCAGGATTTAGAAGACATTTTTTAATTTTCGACGTCAGGCCTAAAAGTTGTTAAAGATCACACTGTGTATTTGTTACAGTATCAATAAAACTGACTGTCTAGTGTCTACGCACCATGGCAGGGACGTTAGCCGTCCTGATGAGGTCACTCTCTGGGCCAGTGGACATGTCGGGCTGGAATATGTAGGTCTTAGTATTGACCGCTGCTACTTTAGTACCGTTGTCCAGGAAGGCCACTTGCTCCATTGGACGGTATTCCCTGTATAAGAAACCACGACAGTATTATTGAGATGTTAAAAACTTCAAAGAGCTCATGGAATCATAGACTGACAAATCCATTATAGTTATATTATGCCTTTTAAAAGATAGATATATCCATGAAGTGTTATCCTACTATAAATGCGCCACGTCTCTGTGTGCGTGTGTGCGTGTGTGTACGGTTGTAATGCACGTAACTCAAGAACCGTTTGACCCACCAACTTCAAATTCGACACACGCGTTCCACACAGTGCAGTGCCCGGTATCGAGTCGGTCGGACCCACGGTTCTAGTGTTGATGAATGTGCGATTTAAACAAGGTGAGTGTGGTTGGTTGGTTGGCAGACCAACATCATTCTCCAAAAGTTGTCATTAAGTTGTCATGGAAAGTCCCAGCCAATATCCCAAACAAGTGATCATCCAGAATGATATAGCTAAACATTTACAACATTGGAATGTTTAATATTGTATATTAGTGTTCAAATGAATCTGTTACGCTACCCCAAACATTTCCCATGGCAATGAGTTTTATATATCCTATACAATAAACAAGGCGCTGTACCGCACTGCCAATCCACTGATGGATTGGCAACCATATATGGTGGTGTGACGGACGCGAGACACAGGCTTTCATAGTAAATGCGACCAATAATAAATAATGTTTAATGCAGTAAACGTTAAAAGTTGATATTTACTTACGACCCAGGAAAACAGTGGTCTACTTCTGTTTCCCAAACAGTGGGTCAGGACCCATTTGTGGGTCACGGGCCATGACTCGAGTAAAAATCACATCCTATTTATATTTTAAAAGATTATTCTTAAAACATGTATACATAACATTTGTATAATTTTAAAACAAACAAATCTAAGAAATTCCATGAATTCAAATAAAATAATAAATTATTTCTTTCCCATGTCCGTATATATACGGACCCTGACGCTAGGGGACGTCATATCCCAGGTCCGGGGGCGTGAACGCGTATGGTGGCACCTGGAACTGGGATTTATGCTAACAGCTAACCGCAATAAATTAGTTAAAAAGTAGTGAAAATAGGTGATCTTCTACATCCCCAAAGGGGGACTTGAGCTATTTTACAATTCCCTGATTATCTCCACACATTTGGATTTGTTTATTGGGGCCTAAAATGTAGCGAAGCAGTGGAAGGTCACCAGTAGTCTTGTGACAGGAAGGTCACCAGTATGATTAAACGGACTGCTTGTGAAAGTAGCCCACGACGACCATGACGTGCTCATGACTAACCCCCCAAGTGACCAATGCCCATGCCCATGATGAGACCTTAGTTTGCAAACTTTGCATTTAGAATATGAACTCTCTGGTGAGTGGTTTTTGTTCCTCATTTTGTGAGACTCACAGCCCCCCCCCCCCCCCCCCCCCCCTTTCAGTAAAAGTGGTGGTATTAAACACAAACCACACCTTGTTTGGGGAAAAAACGTTTTAAGGTCAACCACACTAATGCAACTCATTGCAACTCAATGAGTTGCATTGCGAGAAATATCATAGACGGGATGATATCTAGAGTGTACATGAAACTGAATGTTTGAAAGAAAGAAACAAGATAAAATATATCTGTGTTTTTTAGTTTTTTGTTTGTTCATGAAAAATGAATACAATTTAAGTTAAAAAAAAATAAAAGAGTGTGGTTGACCTCGTCCCGTATCAACCCTTTGGTGTGGTTTGGGCTTTAGGGTGGTATACAGTATGTGTGCCTCTGCCGGTTGTGGTGGGCCGGTTTGGGCCAAATGTCAGGGGCGATTTTCTTTTCTTTTCTTTTCTTTTTACCCAGTCCAGCTCTGCCACGGACGGCCCTGCGCTCCTCACCTGTACGTGTAGGGTCCAATCTCTACCACGGCTGGCCGCTCTCCATCCAGGACCTCCAAATGGTTGGTCAGATTGAAGAAATAGAACTGCATGTAGACGGGTGGCGGAGGATTCTCCCAGGCTTCAAATGAATCCGTGCCATTCTTCAACACCACTTCCTACGTGGGGGGAAAAAGGCCATTCCTTCAGTTAAATGACAGACAGACTGCTAAAATGGTTACACGAAGAGTGGGCACCTCAATGTCAAATTTGATGTTTTGTCCAAAATGTAAAAAAACAAAACATGCATGCATGCAATGCCATGCGTATGCATACAATCATACATGCATATGTGCATAACAAATACAAGTTTTGTAGCAACAGTAGAAATATTAGACCATTAGTTGTGAAATGTTCAATCATGTTCTAATCATGTATACCGTTTTCAAAATATTTGTACTGTATTTTGAACAAAATAGACAATTTTACATGGAGTTGCTCACTCTTCCTGTTACCGCTGAAAATAGCCTCACATGACATGATCACATCATCGATTCATCACACATGTCACCCACGCTCCCAAGCTATTAAGAGTGTTAACTTAAATGTAGCTTTAATAGTACACTTAAGCAATATTCACACAATAGAGTATGTAAATATGTATTGTGTGCCTGTGATTTTAGTTCTGTGTGGACTGTAGACGTAATCAATGCTGTTACACACGTGTAGATTTCAATTCTGACATAGTCTAGAGACTAGACTAGTGGACCCGATACAACTTTTAATGATTAGAATTCTGTACGGAATGACGGAATCAGCATAGCATTTTCCCGGATAAACATGAATGAATCGAACAATATGTAATGTGTCAACATGCACTCGTGACAAGGCAACCTCCAACAGCACAGCCACACAGCGATAAGCAATAAGCTAGCAAAATAGCTAACGATCATTAACAGTTTTCTCTAAACAACATTGATTTTAAGTATTGAGTCAAATACATCAACACACAGCACACACTGCCTATTGCTGTCAGGCAGCAAGCTAGCGCCACTCACCTTCTTTACAAGTGAATACAGGATATCTTGGAACACATCAGAGAGGATTAAGGTAATGCCCGCTATTAAAATGAGAATAGCAGACACCCCCATGCTGTAGAGGCAACATGATTTCAACAGCATGTTGGCCACGAAGAGAGAATATGAACGTTATAGTTAGCAGCTAAACATGTACTGAAGTGTTCAGTGTTTCCTATCCTATCCTCTGCTGGAGTCACTGCTGCTGTGTTGTTGTTTTGACAGATCAGCACTCTCAGGAACCTAGAAAAATACCAATAAGGATGAGTCAGTGACGTAACGGGAAGTCTATGTCATGGGGATCATCCGGGGACCATCAGCCGATCTACAAGCACCATGCGTTACATTGCGTAGTCACGAAGCGACGTGTTGTGAGTTTGTAGATCGGATGCTAATCGTGCTATCTTCGGCGCGCGACACCCGGGCGTAGCATATACGATGACATCACCGACATGTCCTTTTCTAGTCTAGAAGGTTAACTGAGTGCTGCTCGACAATGACTCATGACCTAAATATTCTAGTTGACTCGATCTCGACGCACGCACGCACGCACGCACGCACGCACACACACACACACACACACACACACACACATACACACGCACACACACAATTCAAAGGGCTTTATTAGCATGAGAAAACATATGTTTACATTGCCAAAGCAAAAAGTGTAACAACAACGAAAACAAAATGTATACATGTACAAATAATACATTGAAAGTCAGATATACTCAGATACTCTCGATGCAAATAGTTCAGGAATACACACAGTGATAATAAGTCTTTATGGGTGGTTGTGTTCCAGTTTAATTGATATCCTTCTCCTATCACAGGAGCTCACACATCTTGCTACAGTCACGGCTGGCGTAATTGAAACGATTATGTAAAACAAAACAAAACATTGATTTACCCAACACTGATGATAGTGGTGTCAAACTAGTGTAGTCTATGAAGTTATATGCCATCTATGAATTATATGGAAAAAGTTGAATCTGCAACACTGCTTCATCTCTCTCAGCTAAAAGAGGTCCTTGGACATTGAAGATGCATATGTGTGTATCAAAGATTTATTGCTGACGGTCAAACGGTTCATGAGCAATGCTTGTTCAAAGTTTGCATTTTCAATTGAGTGCTATAGCGCCACCCTTTGGTCAATGGTTGTGGGCTTCACGTTTTCACTGTTTGGCATAACCCTTACCATATTGCCAAGTTTTGCAAAAAACGTTAAGCCAGAACTTCAATATTTGGCCTAAGAAGAAGAAGAGGAACAATCTTTCCAAAGGTGGCATCGCACTACAGGCTTCCAAACAAATTTCGGCCACTTGTATCCACGACCTTATTCTTCCAGTCATGACCCACAACTGCTGGGGTGGCTGTGATATATTCATCTTAAATCTCTAATCGCCTACTCAGTCAGCTTGCCCACCGAGAATGGCTCGTCAGCAGTAAAGATTGTTAATCCTTACACTTCATGACCCGGCCTACGGGCTTGGCCACCTAATTACATACAATACTTATAAAGTTATACACAATACACATATGCATTTCCAAAGATTTGTCTCCATACAGCCTGTCACTCTGGTTACTCTCTGGTCACATAACCCAGTCATGTCCCTCCCGTTTGTAATGCGGGAGCTGGCAAAAACCTATGGGAACTCAGATTACTCTGCTACAAGTAAGTAAAAGTAGCTCACAGTCAAAATGTTACCCAAGTAAGAGTAAAAAAGTACTTGCTTTTAAATCCACGTAAGTATTCAAGAGTACATGCTAAAGTACTCAGTCAGTACTTTACAGCCTTCCTAGAAATCTACTTGAGTAAAAGTAAAATATTTGTCTTTGAGAGTAAGTATCAAAAAAATCTCAAGTAAAGTACAACTCCTGAGAATCTGTACAAGTAGCCTACGAGTACTCAAGTACATTTATTTAGTTACTGTCCACCTCTGCTGACCGTTGTAGGCTACTGCGGACTGGTGTAAATGAGTGTTTTGTGTACTCTCCCTCCTCCCTACCTCTCTCTCTAGCAACCAACCAACAATGCTCAACTCTGCGCTAATGCTCGAGGCTTTTGCCCTAGTGCAATATGGAGGAATTTCCCCCCAAATTTAGCACAGTTCTGGTGACACCTGATCCACATTACATTCCAGGGTAAGTAAGGCCTTTTGCAACTTTGTTAATTCGAATAAATAGCATAATCAAGTCAGCCAGCAGGTGTTCTCAATTATGCAACAACACCAGTAGTCATAAAGTATAGGCACAAATCCACGATGTCCATCGACCGTCAAAAACTGTAAATTGTAAACAAAATATGATGCCTTGCAAAAGTCCCGTCTGGAATTTTGTAACACATGAATGGAACTGTAAGCCTAAGAGGCTATAGCCTACTACTATACATTGATTGATTGATTGATTGATTGATTGATTGATTGATGCTAACAGTTTGCATGAACAGTACAGTAGCCTTCAATACAAGGTCTGCTAAAAAGATTAATCAAAGAAAGCCTCTCAGCTTATTTCCAACAATGGGGTCCTCATGTAGGCTACTACGCACACACACACACGCACAAACGAACACACGCACGCATGCAAACACACACATATGCACGCATGCACGCACACACACACACGCACACGCACGCACGCACGCACACGCACACACTCACTATAAGCACAAACTGCCAAAAAGGTGTTGTGGACTGTACCTTTATGTAGACGTGTGTGGCCTCTTTAGCTACGCAGGTTACTGCCCACAGCTAAAGTTTCACCTGGGTGAGACCTATGGGCAGCTCACAGCCAAGCTGTTGACTAGTCCTGACATGATGACGCACTCCAATCGCCTGGTGCTCCACACGGGACGCTTTCCGTCCACGGAGGAGGACACGGGGCCACGGGACGAGATCTGGAGAAGCTTTCATTACGGAGGTCAGAGGAGTGTGCAGAGCGTCATACCTCCTGGATACACAGGTATGACACCCCACCCTTATGTCCAGGGGATTTTCTGTTTTAGACACCATTGTAATGTTCTTATTTTGATCATAACGCCCACTTTACTGAATGTCAAGTCTCCAGGTTTTCTCCAGAATATGTATGACAATTATTTATTATGACACTATGCCACATTTGGAGTCCACTGGTAGTAGTGGTTCTCAAATGTTTTATTTGCAAAGACCCCCTTAACTCTGAGAGTGTTCAAATGGAACAAATTGGAGTTACAGACCTGTTATGGTCATTCAGGGCTATCTGTGTTTCTGGTCATATTATTGTCCACTCATGTTGTATGTCCGTGGCAAAAATCATGGAATGTTGACAAAAATGTCCACCACCAGCCAAAACATGGTGATGACCCCTGATTAGTGCCTTGTTGTGGTACAAAAAGATGGATCTGAAAGCTCCCTGCGTGCTGTGAGCTTTTAGATCTGCTATGTTTGGTGCGTGACACCGTATGACTGGAGCATAAACAATGCTGTCTCGCACGCACGCACGCACGCACGCACGCACGCACGCACGCACGCACGCACACACACACACACACACACACACACACACCAGTGAGTGACACCACACACAGACACACACACTGTTGTTATGTAATGTTAACCGTTTCTCACAGGCTTTGTTCCCAAAAGCCGAAACTATTTTGCTCATACGTACGCCGAGACGTGCAGGCGAGCGCTCACTGAGTTCCAACGAGACCAGGAAGCCAGGGCTCATCTGCAATCAAAAGACCTGCCAGTCCTCTACAGCCACCCAGAGTTTCAAGTAACAACTCTTTCAACACGCGCACGCATGCACACACGCACACACACACACACACACACACACAGACGACACCGAACACTTGCTGACATCACACGCCTAACACACAGGTGTTTAATCATTCATGGTGGAGATAAAGTGTCAGTTAATTGCGATGTTAAGTGCCTTTCTCTATAAGAGTAAATCCAAACCGTAGAGCTTTCCAATCAGACCACTCAGATTGAACCATTTTGTGTCGAGATTCACAATGATTAGATTATTGTTGATCCTTTAATGTGGTGGTACAGTATACGCAACGATAAGGTAGGCTACTGTAAGTCCATGTATCGACCCCCCCCCCCCCCCCCCTCAAAGGCCCAGGTACCGACCACTCCCCTGAGAGCCATCACCACACAGCCGTTCTCTTACAAGGCAGAGTCTCAGAAGGATATGGGATCACCGTACTTCATGGATGACACAAGCCCGCACAAGTACTTTATTTCAGGTACAATGTATGAGATAGCTTTATGTTTGAGTTTTTGGTTGTTACTTACTGAGACATTCCATAATAGCTCACGGACTGATGTCTGTCGATCTGTCTGTCTGTCTGTCCGTCCGTCCGCCCGTCCGTCCGTCCGTGTCCAGGTTTTACAGGATATGTGCCAAAAGCTCGTTTCCTGATTGGCACAAGTTACCCCATTACCACTAACAAGGCACTGATCCATTTTGGAAGGCAGTTCCGAGGCGAACCCACCACCTCCCTAAACATCCCAGGAGAGATCTGCACCCTGCCTCCAATTCCCACGGTGTATTCCTCCACACAGGGTCTGATGCCTTCCTACACAGGACATGTGCCAGGTATTTTTCATTATCAACACTTATTGTACTTACTGTACGAGTAGTACAACACATGATATAAGTATTATAATATTGTCTGTTAAGTTGCAACTCCCTTTTGGAACACATTGAAGTTCTCTGTTGTTCTCTGTATGTATAATGATGATAACCACCACTGCCGTGCAAGGTTTTGTTTAGCAACTTTGGATCAAATTGTGGGTGAATCTATAGCAAATGTTTTACCACGATATGTTTTAATCGTCAGCCATGTCTAACTTGATGCCATTCTACAGGATACAAATTCCGATATGGACGTACCTTTGGTCAACTTACCCACAACGCGCTGGGGATGGGTGATGCTCGGAGGAAGATAGAGGGAAGATCGTAGTGTGAAAGGCCAGCAGACCACAGCAAGATTACACCAGATCTGAGGAAATTATATTATGAAATGAGTCAAATTGCATGTACTTATCATGAATAAGCACTGGATTCAAAATAATTTGATCAAATATATAGCAGTGTTGACATTCTATTGGGTTCGTATGATTTATTGTGAGATTTCTGTAGAATTCTGTGAGTATAACGACCATGTATGCTTACAGAAGACTCCACAATACAGAAAAGACAATCAGACATAGGCTATAGACAACGCAATCTTTATTTAGGCCACTCGGGACTCACTAGAGGATGCATCCAAACGTTGAGGGAAAAAAAAACATATTGTAGTAAAGTTAAGTTATATTATTATTATAATTATATAGTTATAATTTCACTTCGTTTAGTTTATTGCAGGACACTGAAAATCCTCATCGAATGAATGACAAGACAAGACAATTTATCAGTCCCCATTCTAGCTTATTACTGTTCTTCTATCAAAATGTACCTGACAGTCTATATTCCTGAAACGACCACATGATGGCTTATATTTGTGCAACGTCACACACCTCACAGAGAGACATACATGTACTGTACAGTCCTAACAATTCCACACATTTAAAATTCACCTGCAAAAAAATAAATAAAGCCAACTATTCTATTTGTATTCTTTCATAAAAGCGTCAAAGAGGAATTTGGGAAAGTGGATTTGGAGCCTCTACTGTAGCAAATACGTTCAGCACCTGGCTGCAATGTTTTCCATTTTCTCATGCACATACATTTAGCCATGCTTGGAATTACAGCAGATCAAAACAGGTGGCTAGAATTTAGTTTGCTACATGAAGGTGGTGAAGGGCATTATTTGGGTACTTCCAAGAATTATTGTTTGTTTGCAAGAGTGATCTTCATCTTTAATAGAACCTTGTGTTGTATTGTACCAGCTCAGTGGCCTTGTGGTTAGAGTGTCCTCCCTGAGACTGGGAGGTCGGGGTTCAATCCCCGGCCGGGTCATACCAAATACTCTAAAAAATGGGACCCAGTGTCTCCCTGCTTGACACTCAGCATCAAGGGTTGGATTGTGGGTAAGTCCCTGTGACATACTAGAGTCATGTCCAGGGGGTGTACACTTGTACATCAAGCTGCCTCACGCCACAGAAACAGGGGATAGGCTCCTGCCCTATGGGCCTCATGGCTCGGCAAGGCTACTTTTGTGTTGTATTGTTATAATATGTGTACCTGTCCCTGATTAAAAGTGCAAATATTGTCTGCCATCTTTATCAGTTGCTCCTTGTGCAACAACTAAATCTGTGACCCGTTGGATTCTGTGACGTTAAGAGGGTGGATGAATACAATCACAGAAATAGTAGTAACACAAATTCCTAGCTATTTCCTTTCTATACTGTATTTGCAAAATCTACTTCAATCTTGTTTGTTTACTTTATATGCTACAAGTGCTATTTTGAGACCTGTTTCATCATAAACATGTGAGAGAATGTTCATGGATATAGGTACTACTGGCCAGCAGTGGTTCTCAACGTTTTTGGCTGGGAACCCACGGAGATGCTTTGGCCATGTCAACCCCCAGGTTGAGAACCCCTGCTGTATACAACCCAAGCTTCCAAAAGTTCAACATCACTTCAAATGAGAAAGTACAGCAGAAGAGGGGAATCTATAGATACAGGACATGGATTGTTTTGTACAACAAGAATGGTACTAGGAAGTCCTAAGGCAAGTGCATTTTCAGTGACATCATTTGATTGAAATGTATACACAGGGTAAATGCAGAAGACAGCAGCGTAACCCACAACATAATCATTTAAGTATCGTATTCGTCCAGAGAGCTCGTTGCACGACACAGCAAAATCTTACCACTCATGCTCAGCAGTTCTCATGACAATTCTATTGTTTGTGCACCATGAGATTACTGAAAAAATCTTTGAATTTATTTTTAATAGATTATTATTATTATTATTATTATTACTAGTAGTAGTAGTATTATTATTAGTATTATTAGTATTAGTATTATTATTATTATTATTATTAGGCTATTGCTTTATTGGGAATGCTTCTTGATAGTGTTGTGAAATAATAATAATTAAAAACTAAATGTGGGGAAACAAAACAAATAATAAATAAATAAAAATGTGTCCACGACTCACAAATGTGTCCTCCTGACCCACTGTTTGGGAACCAGGGCTTTAAAGTAACATGGACTAATGATCGTGCACATTTTTAAACTTTTCTATACATTTTTTGGTAAAGTGTATGTAAGTCTTCCTCTATCTTCCGTCTAAGAAGGTTTCAGGCTGGTGTGTTCTGTGTTGTGGTCCTAGACGTTTCTGTCCAAGTCATCAGCTCCATCACGGAGCACACAGATTGGGCCAACAGTCCCAGTTGGGACCTGTTCAGCTGCAGCCACTCTGAGGGTCGCCTATACAGGTACAGAGAGAGTACAGGTGAGAGAGTACAGGTACAGAGAGAGTACAGGTACAGAGAGAGTGCGACAGAGAAGCTATTTATTTTTTTCATTTTTTTCAATGTATTTTTATTGAGGCTCTGAGATTTCACAACTGTTCAATCACAATTCAATGTATATAGAACCACACATTTTTCTTTTTTCAACATAGCATAGGAAAACAACAAGAACCACAATACGGACATTACAATGCACAGACAAAAAACAAACAAACACAACAAAAAAAAAGACAAAACGAGTACACCAGTCTTGACATGATTACATTACAGGTCACCAGAGTCTTTGTTATTCACTACCGTTCAATAAGGTACATTGAAGCGCAGTCTAGAAGAGTCCACTGTATCTAAGACTGGTTCCCATACCTTTGTGAACCCTTCCATGTTATCACGGAGGAGATAAGTCAGTTTCTCCAGAGGAACGAGAAGCTATTTATATTGGTACAATTATACGCTTGGCCCAGGCGGTGGCGTAACCGTCTGGGCACCCGACTGGTAATCCAGTCGCAGTGTGCCGCGGGTTCGACTCCCGAGCCCGACACGGCCTTTACTGCATGTCTTCCCCCATCTCTCTCCCGTTTCCTGTCAGCCTACTGTCTGTCCCTTCAAAAACCAATAAAAGGCGTAAGCCGCCAAAAAAATATCTTTAAAAAAAGAAAAAAATTATACGCTTGCCCGTTTTTCCTCCCGGAATGTTCCTCCCCAGCAGTGTTGATTTCGTCGACTAATACTAAGATGAAAAATGTTCGTCGACTACCTTTTTTCCCCTGACGAAAACTAAATGGAAACCAAATGAAAACTAAGCCATGATGACTAAAACCAAGACTAAATAAATACAGTATATTGACAATTTTGTCAACAAATAAAAACTAGACTAAAATGTTTAAAAACTCCACTATGCGCCTTCCCAAATGTGTGTGACCAAAATAGCCATTTAGGGGAAAGCGTGCCAACACGCCCATGACCACTCATCTTTTCATTGAGTCACAACTGACATTTTTTAAATGTCAAAGTGTGTGTAATCTACGATCTAATTCGAGCTTTCATTTGGTATATAGATTGTGCGTGTATGCCGTCTCGAAGAAACGGTATCAAGCGAAAAGGAAAGTTCGGGAAATCGGGTTAAACCCCATTTGCTGTGCTATGGGGTGATGAAACTGAACACACGTGCTGCACGAGCAAAGCATGCATGGGTGAAAGCTCCCTCCCACACTATGTGCTTCTGGCTAGGGGAAACACTGTATAAAAATATTTCTGAATAAAAACGTGTCACCGCATATATCTATAAAGAAAATGTAGTTACGTCACTGATAGTGCTCACCTTCTGGGCTGCTGCGTCCCACTGATGCTGCCTGACACCCCGTGTGTCCTGGTGGACGGATCCATGGCTGCTCCAAACAGCTTGGCCCAGCGCAATCTGCCCTGTGAGGGACTCTCATCCTGGACCTCAGCCCCCGGTGGTGTCACCGTGGGACTATCCCCCTGTTCTCGTCTCTCATCTCCACCTCGCCGAAATGAAGGACGCATGTCCGTAGAATTCTGGCAAAGGTCCTCCCCTTCGACCACCCCGTCCGCGAAGGCAGGCTGTCCCTGCCACCATTCGGGACTACGAGCCGACCATCGATCCCTGTTAGGCACTTCTGTTGCGCGATTCTCCTCCACTTGAGGCCGGTGGCACCACGGCTTCTGGGACGACGCTTGGAGATGCTGAACTTGGTGAGGCGACCCAGTTCGCACCGAGCTCTCATTAGCTCCGGCCTTTTTGTCGGCCTGTAGCAGAGGCCAGCTGGTCATTAGAAAGGTGGAGCAAGGAGGAACGCCGTACTCCTCAGAGCACAGCTGTCTGCTGTATAACAGGCGGGGCTCTAGCAGCAGGTTCAGGTCAAAGGGCAACATTGAGAGCGGCTGCAGCAGAAGTAGCAGCTCCTGGAATAATGGCTGGCTTTGCCCCTGAGACATGGGCAGGAAACCCCAAGAATGGTAGTGTGTTGTGACCACATCTGGGGAGAGGGAAGGAAGGAAGTGCATGCATTATGTGCAAAAAGTCAAATCATGTACATGTATGTATGTATGTATTTAGAGAAACTATGATAATTTTTGAATAGTGAAATATACAATATATAAATGACTACTCAAATACCTTTTTGGCTCTGAAGGTGACATAACCAGTATTCTAAAGCTCTCAGGCTAAAAGAGAGAGCAGGAGAATGTACATTAAAGTGATGATTGAGTCACAATGCCTCTACACACAGCAAATGCATTAATAATATCCTTCAATATTCTATGGACTGTTCATGTTTAACTAGGCTTGTTCAGCTCTTACTCTCTCATTTATTTATATTGTGTATATGCTATTGTGTATATTTACCTCTGGCTGCAACATAATTATATATCCTACAGTAACCATGGGAAGATGCTAATGTTGTTTTAAAATGTCTATGCCAGCTTTACACACTGCATACACTGACACACTACACACTAAATATGCGTTACACTTTTTTTTAACTTATTATAATAATGGAGGGTGACACGTAAAATAATGTGTATAAAAATGCAAATGCTCAAACTGCTATGCTTCCCACACTACTCATTACTAATCCTTGGGGTCCTGATGACAAAACCACATATATTTATTCGCAGACTGTACATATGAACATTTTATAACATATACAGTTTTGCCATCAGGACACAAGGCTGAGAGAAGCTATAGCATTGCAAAGATAACTTTTAAATCACCACTTTAAATCAATTTTTGTAAACATTATAAAATATTTTACATGACATTCTTATTTGTTGTGGTATATATACAAATGATACGTTTATTATGGCTATAATTGTTTGGTATTTTGATCAGTACTCACTTCAGCAGGCCCATGATGAAGGCTCGTAGCCGTATAGAGTAGTCTGTGAGCTGGGAACACTGATTGATTTTGGAGACCAGGCTGCTGAGGACTCGTGCACATGAACCTAGAGATTGTACAAAGATAAAGACATTTGAAGCAATAACGTATCAGTGCGTTAATCCCACTAGACCTGTACGTGCCCGTCGGCCACCGGCCTACTTGAGAACGATGCAACTTGGGAACCTAATAATACCCGTTGTCAACTTGTCATAGCAACCGTTTTAACTATCTGTCTGTGTCCCTTTTGTGCCCATACTGTATATGGAGATCTCTGTATCTGCCTGTTGCCATGGCAATCAATTGGCTGAGGCAGAGGCTGGGAATTGCCAACCCATTCAGGGTGGGATCGAACCCCTTTTGGTGTAGCTATTGATTTTTTTTTGTTGAAAAAAAGCAGATCTACAAGCTCGTAGAGTGCCGCGCTACGAGCTTGTAGACAGGAAAGAGCTTGTAGAATCTTTGCTTCTAGGGGGGGGGGGGGGGGGGGGTCCACAGCCAAATACAGATACTTCTGGGGGTCCTTGACATGAAAAAGGTTGAGCACATCTGACATAGAAACAGGTTTTTCAGAAAACTGTTATGATTTAGAAGCCTTTTTTTTTTTTTTTTTAAGAATCATCCTCAGGTCTAAATGGATTAATCATGGACACAAAATCATCTTCTATAATACAACTTTATTTATATAGAACCTTTCAAAAGTGTATAAACCCTAAATATAAACCTGTCTGAGTCGAGACTTCCACTACGCTCCAAGCGTGGTTACGACGCTGACCAATGATGACGTCCAGCTTGTGATCCCTGAGTCCGTCCTCTAGAATGTTCTGGACCGTTGGGCACAAGTGTTCTAGGACCAGACCAGCGATGGTGGGACTCCAGGAGCTGTTGCCCAGACGCATCTGTGGGATGATACATTCAGGGCTTTTGATTAACCACTTTCAACCTGGCCTCCCTATTTTGGGCATGTCATTATAGGCCAATTATTTTTTTTAAGGGGTGCACGATTATGCAATTATGACAAGGTCATATCTGCCGATACCGATTCTGACCGATTCCGATATTATACAGAGGACCACAATGGAAACAAGCCTAGGCCCTATAGGGGCTTGGCCCAAAGCCTGTGAATAAAGAATTCAATACATCAATAAATAGCCTATACACTACCAAGTGTCTGTTTTCACAACGTAAAAAGATATTACATCATATTTGATTTGGCTTTTGTTCTAGACAAGAGGTACTAGAAACTTTTGATTTATATTGAACTCATTGATGAATTTCATTTATTTTTTTCTGCTGAAAACCGATGAAATAATCTGTATTATTTTGAGACCGATATGGCATTTTTATGGCCGATTCCGATTATGCTACCGATTATATCGTGCATCCCTATTTTTTTATATAGCGGAAGTTATATAAAAAAATATAAGCTTGCAGCTTTTTTTTCAGATGTTTTTTTGCTATTTTGAAAAAAATGTTGAAAGTACAAAAACAGGGCGTAACCAGATGAACGCCAGCGTTTGGCTGGTCCATGCCATGCCATACCTTGTCCTCAGGGTCTCATCATGCCATGCCATACCTTGTCCTCAGGGTCTCATCATGCCATGCCATACCTTGTCCTCAGGGTCTCATCATGCCATGCCATACCTTGTCCTCAGGGTCTCTGCTGCTGCCAAAATGAGCCATGATCAGATCCACTGCCATGCTCACAGATCTCAACAAGCCTAGAAGACCATGGATAGAAAGGAGGTTTGGGTATAGGCAGAAATAAGCCAGAATGCAATGCATTATCATAGTTATACCTGACGTCCCTATATGGGGACAATAAATCACTATCTATAGTTCTATACTATAATTTACCAAATCTCTGTCTGTGTGTCACACTGTGGTTGGCGTAACTCGGAGTGTCCGACCGAACGTTCTCAAACTTGCCGTGTGTGTGTCTCATATGCTATTATGACCCCCGGGGTGTGCATTGAACGACAATTAGGACAGACGGACCAACGGTCCGCGGGGGTCTGAGAAAGACGCACAAATTCTAAATGTTAAGCTGACCTGTCGTCGGCTTAACTGATTGGCCCGAGCTTTGTGTAACGTTAAATGGAATGATATTGATATATGTGTTTTCTTTTATATAATATAAAAATAAATCAAACATTTTCATTACATTTCAAGAAATATAATAAAAAATGACAATACTTGGTGTCGCCATACATACATACAGCACCCGAATATGAAATATGGAACACTAAGTGATTACTTTTCATCTTGCTTGATGCAAAACAGTTCTCTGCAGCTATAGCGTGCAGCAGTGTGCATGATCTATATGAACTGCCATGCCCTACTAACTCTCCTTCCCCATCATCTCACACCGCCTCCACCTTCCCTGCAAAATGTCATGGTAAATTCTTTATGCATAGTGAGAGCTGTTGCCTATGGTGCTGCATGCTGCACCCCGCCGCTCGCTGCTGCTCGCTGCACTCGCCTCATCAGTGGCGTGCTCAGACATTTAGAGGGGCAGGTGCTCAAGTGAAAAAGGGGCACCTTGTGCAGCGCGTGGAACCGGCCGGTTGCCTTAATAGTGTGAGATTTATAGATTTTGTGGCCTAAATAATATATTAGAAGCTTTTTATCAAGAATTGAGCAATGTCACCATGGTCTACATACATATTTTTTCAAAAGGGCACATTGCTGAAAAGGGCATCAGCGACTGCCCACAGTAAATAAATAGACTATTTAGCTCATTCATTTCCCCCCATATCATGGCTCTGGTCTGAAATAACATTATTATGTGTATCATAAATCATCAGCACTGTAACCATTGCAATGTACCCCCGTATACCGTAACCCCCCCCTCCCCAACCTCACCCCCATCATCATCATCATCAACCCCCATCTCTCTCCACTCTCTGTGGTTGTTGGAGCTTACAGGCACTCCTCTCACATAGGCTAGAGAGCAGAAGAAGGCTCAGCCAATCACGTTCAGGCAGAGTTAAAAATAGGTCATGTTTGAGAGAAAGACCCTTCGGGGTATTGAAGGCATTGCTACAGTACTCTGAGTTCTTCCTTACTGCTGGCTCTTTATAACATCTCACATCACTGCACTGCCACAGTGGAAGGCTTCCATGACTCCCATCCTTTTGATACAAAATGTCATTCTTGTTCTTTAACATGTTGTCGTCCACAAAACGTTAAAGGTATATATTCAGTGATTTGACTTAATTCAAATATCACTTATTTTTTCTTTTTTTCTGGATAATCCTCCCTACTATAGAGTGTGCTGACCATATAAGGAGTTCCTCCCTGTCCCCAGTGAGCCCCTGGGGTCAAAAAACCCTAGTTTCAGTTTTGGTGGCGGGTGGCAAAGCCTTCATCCAATCAGGATGAGAGGGGCCTTCCTCCAATCATGATCGAGTGGGGTGCACATGCTGTTGGCCTGTTGCACTTCCCCCCACTGTAGAGCGTGCATGTGCACATTTTGTTACCGGGGCGGACTGGGTGGTTCTCCAAATCACCCAAATCACTGAATGCTCCTTTAAGAATGTGATATAGGTAGCATGTTGTTAGACAGATGATGAGATGCTAGATGTATTGTTCACCTGCTATCCAACGTTCCCTCTATCTACCTTGTTGTTTATGATTGACTATAGAGCTCATGCATATCGACAAAACTTTTTATGACATTTAGTCGACTGAAACTAAGAGACTTTCACTACATCCATGAAGAGAAGGCTTTGGATGCAGTGAAAGAGGACATTAAGTTAGTTGGTGTGAGAGAAGAGGAGGCAGAGGACAGGGTGAGATGGAGGCAGATGATTTCGCCGTGGCGACCCCTGAATGGAACGGCCGAAAGGAAAAGAAGAAGTCAACTAAAACTAGTAAAAAAAACTATTCAGATGACTGAAATATGACTAAAACTTAACAGACTATGACTAAAACGAAATCTAAATTTGCTGTCAAAAAACATTAATTAAAAAAATTAATAAAATCATAATTTCATTCACTTCGTTATATTTAGCCCTGCCGCAGACATCGGCTGACTCTCACCTCTCCTCTGAAGGTGGCTGAGCGATAGTGAGTCATAAGAAGCATCGGGCGAAAGGCAGAACTCCACTGGCGGCCTGTCACTCAGGATTAAAGACTCGCGTTGCTGCTGCTGACACTGCCTCTGGTCTGTAGTACCGGGCCCCCAAAAGTCCTGCCTCTGCTGTGGCTGCAGCCCAGAGATGGTCAATTCGGAGAGAGGGCTCGCTAGGGACAAAGAGGCTGTCAATTTGTCTTGGAATAAATGAGACTGCGTTGTCTGTGCTACTGATGGACATCGTGGGGTCTTACTTTGGGGCTGTGGAGTAATGGGCGGACAGAGGGACAACAGCAGGGTTGGAACACGGCTGGGACTAGCATCTGCCGGAGATGGCGATTGAGACAGCGCCGCATGGTAGGAAGAACTACGGATGTGTGTTGGAGTGTGATGTTTTTTTGGTTCTGTGCTGGCATGGGTCTCTTCTTCAGGGACGAGATTAATAAGGTCTTGGCAGGTAGCAACTGGCACGAGGCGGGGCTGATTTGGGGCCGAAGCTGTTGAAGTGTGGCTTGGTTTAAAACTTAACGACTTTAAAACATCGCTGGGTTGAGTCGTTCCCGAGCGCGTGCTCGTGTTGTCCCGGCATGCATGCGTCTGACCCACTTTTGGCTTCGGGCTGGAGTGAGTTAAGCTGATCTGCGATCCACACGGGCTGCTCTGTCCTTGGTCTGTACTTGTGTGGCTCCACGTGTTCCAGTGACTGGAGCACTCTGGACTGGACATGCAGGTGGAACAGGTGTCGGAGCTGGACGGTGCCTCCAGCAGGATGGGCCCGTGGGTGCCCAGAGGCGATGGCTGGAGGTAGGTAGACATTCCGCTGCCTTTGCCCTTGCCCTTGCACCCCAGTTGGCTGCTGCCAGGCTTGCTAGTACCCCTCTGGCTCATATATTGATCGAGAAGAGAGCCCAGCTGAGCCTGCGGAGGTTTGTCTGGCGGGGTTAGCAGCACACAGGGCCGGATGGGCAACGAAGTGGGCCTCTGGGCTTTGCTGTAGCGCACCACTGGAGTAGCCGACGGACATGTTCCTGGTGGTGAGTATAGGCAGGGGAAGAGAGGAGAAATATGAATAAAACATACACATTCTCACAAAACTATTCTTCTACCGTACATACTGTCCTATTCCTTCTCGGTCACCTACAAAGTTTAGTTGTCAAATTTTATAGTTTTACAAAAAAAGAATAAAGTCTGCACACGGAGCCATGCTTCATCTAGTCTGTCTCATTCTCATTCATTCTGTTTTTCCTTTATTTGTTGACGATGGGTTCTCAGATTGTGCTTCATCAGACCTGATTGGTGTAAAGGAGCCAATACATTTAAGCTTTGGAGCATGCGTGACCCAGTGTGCAGACTTTTGGCGGGATTTTCGGATTCTGACCTTAGCCCAGCACCTGGTTCTTAGTGAGTGGATGTGTGCCTGCCTTATTGTTTGCTTCAAAGTTTATAGCTTAACCACATCCAACCCGGGATCCCTATTTTGGGCATGGTTCATAAACGGAGCTATATTTCATTATTTTCTTTTTTTGCTAATTTCACAATAGGGGAGCTACAGCCAGAGGCTATAGCTATATATATCCCATTTAGACCTGAGGACGATTCTACAAATGTCTTCTAAATTCTGTCAGTTTTCTGAGAAACCTATGTTTCTATGTCAGTGGTGCTCAAACTATTTCATGTCAAGGAGCCCCAAAAATATATGTAATTGGCCACCGACCCCCATCTGAAAATATGTAGTTCCAACCCCCCCCCCCCCAGAAGCAAAGAATTGAGTTAAAAACGTTCGCTCTGAAAGAATATATTCAAACATTTGGACCACATTTTCAGGATTTTTCAAAAATAGCAGACCTACAAGCTCGTAGCACGGCTATGAGCTTGTAGATCTGCTATTTTTTTGATAGCTAAAGTAGAACATAATGGTTAAAACACCAAAAGGTGTTCCTGCCCAGAATGGATATATTTGGGGGTCCTTGGCATGGGAATGTTTGAGAACGCCTGCTCTAAAGTATTGCCTTACCACGTCCCTCCGCTTCAGCCTCACAGTGATCCTGGTCCAGGGTTACAGATGGCTGGGCAGACACAACGCTGGGGCCTTGGCCTAGAACAGGGATGGGCACCCAGTTTTAGTCACCCGGAATGTTTTAGTGTTAGTCTAGTTTTAGTCGACTAAATATCATAAGATTTTAGTCGACTAAATCTACAGTTGATTTAGTCGACCGAAATGTATTTTGGCGGGCCTTGATGCTGTCGTAATGACTGTTCACTTGCTGAAAATAGCCGATCTACAAGCTTACCAGATCTGCTATTTTCAGCATGCGACCAAGTGTAAAATGACAAATGACATTTTGTTTTTAGTTTTAGTGGTTGAAATCAACACTGCTGCCTACTTACACGAGGCTCTCCCAACAGGGCTGGTAAACTGGGTCTTACTGGCGTCACAGCGAGCGTAGTCAAACACAGTATTGCTCTGTGCTGAGGATGAGGTTTTGGGGCTTTCCTTTTGTTGTTCATCTTTTTCCTGCCAGTAGAGGAAAAACACAGAAATATTCAGACATGCAGAGTAGCACAAATATCCAGAGTAGGTCAGAAATACTGTACTAAGTGAATTAAGGGTGCCATGCTACTTTTTTTTTTTTTTTTTTTTACAAATTGTTTACAGTGATTCACCTTGGCACATTTGATTTAGTTTTGCCTTCCATTTTTTTCCTTCTTCGTCCTTTCGGCTTGTGTGATGTTGGTTTACTTTCATTTTGTAACTTCTATTTAATCAGGGTACAACAGGGCCCTGAGTCAGTGGATTCATATCAAGAGGTTTAGCAACATTAGCGTTTGGCTCTGTCTGAATAGCAGCTGGACCTAATTATAATCAATTACCTGGGTTGTAGCAGGTTCCATTTACAGTAACAGTACCAATATTATTATTGTCTCCACCAGGCCCAATTTGGGGAGAGTATGTTTTGCACTCCGTCCGTGTGTCCGTCCGTGCGTCCATCTGTGTACAGCTAATCTCTGGCACGGTTGGCCCGGTCGATGTGTGCGCATATGCACATTCCCACTAGGCAGGCAGAGGAAGAAATGCCACTTGACATTTTTCACATCAGCCTCATGGTGGCACTATAACTGGCCCATTTGTGTTTTTACCTATAACTAACTTTGTATGCACACTCCCTACAGGTCATGGGAAAACCTTTGACCTGCATTTTTGTCTCCACCAGGCCGAAGGCATGGGGAGAGAGTATGTTTTGCACTCCGTCCGTCCGTCCGTGTGTGTGTGTGTGTGTGTGTGTGTGTGTGTGTGTCCGTCCGTCCGTCCATCCTTCCGTCTGTGCACAGCTAATCTCCGGCACCGTTAACCCGGTCGATGCCAAATTTTGCATACACACTCCCTGGATGCCAACGATGAACCTCTGCCCCAAATTTTCCAGAACGGCCTGTTATAGCGCCACCAGGAGGCCGATTTGTGCAAAACAAGTTTTTGGACAGTACACCTACAGGTTTTGTCCAAACATCACGCAAATTGGTACACAGTCTCTCTAGAGCCATTCAACGAAGCGGGTCTTTCAGATTTCTCAGACTCCATCCTGATTGGCTAAGATTGGCTTCCAAAGTTCGCAGGAGTGCTCAGTTTCAAACAAAATGCTGCAAATCATTAACACATTGTGTGATTTCCGTGAAATTGTGCACGCACATTCCCACTAGGCCGAGGAAGAAATGCCAAATGAACATTTTCAACTCAGCCTCATGGTGGCACTATAACTGGCCGAAAAGTGTTTTTACCTCTTACTGCACGGATCTGTGGATAACTTTGTATGCCAACTCCCTAGAGGCCAAGAAAGTGGAATTTTTCACATCTGCTCTTTATAGCGCCACCAGGAGGCCGACATATGTAAAACACATTTTCTAATATTACTCCTTCAGATTTTATCCAAATTTCACGCAAATCGGTACACATGCTCTCCATAGTCATGTGATCAAGACGGGTTTGTTTGATATCTCATAATCCACCCTCATTGGCTACAATTGGCAGGAGTAGCCCGCTTTGTACCCGTTTTGTACAAATTGCCACAACTACTCAACGCAGCGTCCGATTGTGGTGAAACTGTGCATGCATATTCCCACTAGGCTTTGGAAGAAATGCCACCTGACAGTTTTCAAATCAGCCTCATGGTGGCGCTACAACAGGCCAAGCCGCGTCACACACACACACACACACACACACACACACACACACACACACACACACACACACTCACACACACACACACTTATATTGCTCCTAAACATTTTGCCAAACATCACACACACACTCCTAGCCTCCTGGTGGAGACCTGTGCCCAGAAGGGCACTTTTTCTAGTTCACATCTGCTCTTTATAGTGCCACCAGGAGTCTGGCTTCTAAATGCAAAACATTTTTTTTTTTATATTAATCCTTCAGATTTTATCCAAATCTCACACAAATCGGTACACATGATCTCTATAGTCATGTGATCAAGATGGGGCTGTTTGCCCAGGCGGTGGCGTAACCGTCTGGGCACCCGACTGGTAATCCAGTCGCAGTGTGCCGCGGGTTCGACTCCCGAGCCCGACACGGCCTTTACTGCATGTCTTCCCCCATCTCTCTCCCGTTTCCTGTCAGCCTACTGTCTGTCCCTTCAAAAAAAAAACAATAAAAGGCGTAAGCCGCAAAAAAAATATCTTTAACAAAAAAAAGATGGGGCTGTTTGATTTCTCATATTCCATCCTGATTGGCCAAGATTGGCTTCCAAAGTTTTCAGTTTTATACAAATGACGCAAGTCATTAACACAGCGTCTGATTGCGTTGAAACGGTACACGTATATTCCCACTATAGGCTGAGGTAGAAATACCACTCGACTTTTTCCCAAAAACTCTCCTATCCTTGTGGAGACCTGTGCCCCGAGGTGATTTTATTTTTTGTGTTTCATCCTTTTGACAAATATACAGTATGTCCATGTACAGCATATGCATTTTCGTCAATAAAAACATCAATCAATCAAATCTACAATAATGATTTTGTATCAATGTTTTTGTTTTTTACAATCCCATTACCTTAACTTCGTGCTTTTGCGGTGACTCTTTCCTTTGACCGGAAGACAAACAGTGGGATGGAAGCAGGTTGGGGGCGGGGCTGCCTCGTGGGGGGTGTCCATCAGCACAGCTGGGGACAACGCTGGACCAGGCGGGGCTGGGTGACTGGGAGGGCGGGTCACACGTCACCAGTTTGTAGTACTTCTGATTGGTGCCCGTGGCCAGTGTGGCCTGGCTCTGGAGACAGGCATTCAGGTCCGACGCCTCCAGAGAAGAGGACAGAACCTGGGACGGTGGTGTAAGTACATTTACCTTTACAAGTACATTTACTTATTAACCCATTTAGACCTGAGGACGATTTCACACATTTTCTGAAAAACCCATGTTTCTATATCAGTGGTGCTCAAACTATTTCATGTCAAGGACCCACAGAATGATATGTATGTGTAGGGCGACCCCCATAAGAAAATATGTTGTTCCAGGGACCCCCCATAAGCAAACATATGAGTTAAAAACGTTCGCTGTGAAAGAATATATATTCAAAGGTTTGCGCCACGTTTTCACGATTTTTCAAAAATATCAGATCTACAAGCTCATAGCGTGGCACCGAGTGCCGCGCTATGAGCTTGTAGATCTGATATTTTTCAATAGCTAAAGTTTATAATAACTAGTCCTTACCCGTTCTGAATATATGAACAGCAAATGATGTTCAGTGTGGTGTCGAAACAGCGCGTGTGTTCACGTCAACATGCCCCGTCCTAGTTGTTTTCCCCGTGTGGGTCTGTTACACGGAATTTCCCCGTGTGGGTCTGTTACACGGAAAAGTGTGTCCGTCCCAACATGCATTTCACTGGTGACCCGGAAGCCGTCCCAACATGCATTTCACTGGTGACCCGGAATAGGACAGACACACAGCGATAGGTGAATTTAGTAATGCTGGTTAAAACACCAAAAGGGGTTCCCGCCCGAAATGGGTTAAATAAGTACCAGCGTGGCCTGGCTCTGGAGACACGCATTCAGGTCCGACGCCTCCAGAACCTGGGACGGTGGTGTAAGTACATTTACTTATTAAGTACTGTTACCTATAAGTGCAATGTCGAGGGTATTTGTACTTTACTTGGGTATTTCCAATTTCCAATGCTTCTCCTATACGTCTCGGACACAAATATTGTACTTTTTACTATGTTTTATGTGAAAACAATAGTTACTAAGTTACTTTGTAGATTTGGATTATTATTACAAAACTATACATTAACCACTTCAGCCCTATACAGTATACATATTTCGGCCATTTGAAAATACCGATCTACAAGCTCACAATGCGTCGCATCATCGCAACGCATTGTGAGCTTGCATATCGGGCTATTTTCAAAAGATTTGTATACATTTGAAAACATGAAATGGAACATTCTGCATAATCAGTACGTTTACTTTTGCTCCTTTAAGTACATGTTGATATACCATTACTTTTGTACTTTTACTCAAGTAAATGTTGAATTCCGGGCCTTTTACTTGTAACGGGACTATTTTCTACATTGCAGTATTGGTATACTTTTACCACTGACCTGGGACAGTGGCCCCGGGGGGTACAGGTTACAGTTGGTGTCGAGACCCCGGAAGGGGGGAGACTGGCGGGCCGCAGAGGGCCCCATATCCACCTCTGCTTCCAGGGGAGCGGAGACCGTCCAGTCCCCCGTTTTTTGGACGTCCGTATCGGGGGGAGTCTGCTGGGAAACAGGCCGGAGGTTTAGGAAGACCGATCCATCCGCCGGCGGCGAGAGCTGCATCGCATGGCTGCTGAGGTCACGAGGGACCGAGGGGTTGCTGCTCTTGCTGTAGATGGTGCAGAAGTTCACCAGGACGCCGTCGGAGCTGTTACTGGACGAGTCACTGACAGACTCTGTCGTGTGCCCGTTTAACATCTCCGAGCAACATTTGTGTTGGCCGGCATTGACGCAAGACTTGTGATCCTTCTTCGTCTCATTTAGTCTGGCCCACTCCTGCTCTCCGCAGTCCATTAAAATGGCACGTGATCTCCGGACGAGAAAGCACTGGCATGATGGGAACGTGTCCAGCCGGCCGGTTTGGTTAGAAAGCCAGCCGCTGTCCAACGGACCCACCTCTTTGCCCCACACGCCATCCACGTCCGCACGACGAGGCGTCCTGGAACGACTGGAAGCATTGCTCAATGCCCAGTTAGAGTTCCCGTGCAGCACGAAGGAGGAGTCCTCGTGGTATTTGTGCAGGTTGTCTCCCTCGCTGTCTTCATCTTCCTCGTCCTCGTCTAACTCGGTACAGGGTAAGAAGGAGTTGCGTGATCGCAGACAAGCCCTGGCACCAGAGCTACCGTTCCTCCCGTGATGATGGGAGCTGATGTGTGTAGTAGGTGGCACCGACGCCTCCTCCGGCGATGAGGAAGCAGAGTTGTCCCTGCCACTGCTGTCACTGGCTCCTTCTTCCTCCACTCTGTCCTCTTTGAGGCTGCCGTCGCTGCTGGAAATGTTCCTGCGGCTACTAGAAGAGGCGGGCTCTCTGTGGAGCGAGCCCTGCTCCGGCAGGGAGACGGCGCGGCCCGTGGTGCACAGGCGACCCGGCTTGTTCGACGAGCCGCATCTTCCTGCCTGGATAGGAAGCTGCCAGGCGGAAAGCTGAACAGGGAAGTGGCACGCTATCAGGGTGTCCCCTGATAGGCTGGAAGCCCTGATCATTGATTAGACTTTACGATGTGTCATAATGGTGTTGGTAGCCGTCTTCGTGGTTTTATTGGGAGAACTACCTGAATGGGACAGAAATGCAACGCTCAATAAATATTATCGATCACAGATCAAATTCAAAGTTCAACGTGTCTGGTTAACCAACCATGAAATGGTAAAAACACTTCATGCTTAGTAGCCTAAACTTGACCTGAGTAAACCTGATCTCTTTGGCGAAAATAGCAGATCTACAGGCTCCCAATGTGCTGCGTTCAGAATCATCTGATTGGAGTCCTTGACATGAAAAGGTTTGAGAACCACTGAGCTGGACAATGCAGTAGGATATAGGATATTATTCCAAATTAAAACTATGAGAGTTTCCGGCCGTGGGCTGGGGGGGCGGGGGATCCGGGGGCCTCTGGCCAGTCACTTGGTGGCGGGCTGGGGGTCACCGGAGCTTCTGTCTCCTCGGGGTGCGAGCAGGGGCTGGATGCAGGCCGGGCTTGTGACAATTAATGTTATATATCTGCTGTATATTATGAGTCATGTCTCCTGCTGTTCCCTGCCTTGCCTTGTACTGTTTGGAAAATGCTGTATTTTTGAAGTTTGTCAAGCTGTTTTTCTTTGGATTTCTTTTATTGTCTCTGTTTTTGTTATGTATTTACTATTTTTGTTTTCTTGCGTTCACATTTATGTTTGATTTCTGTTACATTTTTTGGAAAAAACAAAAAAAACTATGAGAGTTCATATTTTGGTGAAGAGTGTGGGGCAATGGCTTCTTTATTCTCATAACTGTTGAACAGGTTGGGGAAGAGAAGATAAATGTTTGTTGTTCTAAGGAGGCTGGGGAGTGGGGTTGAAATCTTAGGACTGCAGCAGATGGACGGACAGCTGGCAAGCCTGGCATAGTGTTGGCTGTGGCAACTGGCAAGGAGTTGTCTAGAGTGGACTGGAATCCATGTGCTGACGCATGGCGCCTGAACTGGCCTTAGCGTTCTTGTAGTGATACTAGTGAATATATGAATGAAGTGAAAGGCTTGCGTTTTGAATTGGCTTAAGCCTTCGGGTCACATGGTATACTGAACATCCCATTCATGCAAATCGAACATTTTCTTCAAGATACACCTTTTATTTTCAAAAAACAAAGGTTGATATCAGTGCCCTATTATATAAAAGACATGAATGATGAATGAATATCAACATCCTAATACATCCAAATTATGACAGGCAATTCCTCCTGTCAAAATATGACCCCCCCAGTCAAAAAACACTTAATAAAATTAATATAAGCTTTTTATCAAGAATTGATCAATGTCACCATGGTCCACATACTAAATAAATCTTCAAAAGGGCACATTGTTGTCCAGAGGGCAAAGGTGCTCTAGCACCACCTAGTGTCTATCTGTGCACGCCACTGAGAAGTACAATGGTATACTGGGGGAAAAGCACAGAACAGTTAATGAGTCAGTCTGCGTCCCCCAAGTATAGCCACCATCGCAGCACAGGACACATCTAGTCAGTGTCCTGACCTACAACAGTAATGTCTGCACCCAGCCTTCAGCAGCACAGCCTACCCTCCAACAACATGCAACCATTATCATGAATACCCTCTTCCCCTCTTCTTCCTGCATGCCTGGGCCAGCAGCCGTCATCCACAATTACGCTTAATTCAAATTTTAAGCTATTTTGGCCGTTCGACACCGCCGTACAGCGAACGATTCAGGCTTTCCTCGGCTGTCTCTGCAGACAACGAACGGTTCAGGCTTTCCTCGGCTGTCTCTGCAGACTCTGCACTGCATGTAGGGCAGCTCCACTGCAGAGATCCGCTGCTGGCACAGCCCAGTGTTCTACGTTGCCTTAATTAATGTAAAACTTTTACATTCAATTAACACTCCTTTTTTTGCACACAAAATGTGCTTCCCTATTCATGAAACTTTTGTTTTATATTAAAATATATATTTTGATTAAATAGATAAATACATCAGTCACACATTTGATGCATGTATACCAGTAATGTTTCTTTATGTATTATGTGTTAGTGAACAAGCCATGCTTCAAACTATAATGACAAAACAATGTTTTGCTTTATCAAAGACATTCTGGCCTCTTTCCATTGGCTCCCTGTTAAGTTTAGAATAGATTTGAAGGTGCTTTTTTTTGTTTTAAAAACACGTCACGGCCTCTCGCCCTCCTACCTCTCTGACCTTATTGCAAGCTGCTGCTGGTCGAGCTCACGACTTGTAAGAGGAGCAGGGGTGATTGTGCTTTTGCGGCTGCGGGCCCCAGGCTCTGGAATATGCTGCCTGTTCTCCCTTGCTTTTAATTAGCCCTTCGCTAAATCCCACCCCAAAAAGCGATTGTCCAATGCCAATCCAAATGGTTTAGCAACTGTTGCTATGCAGGTCAAGCTTTCGCCACCTCATAGCTGTCAATGTTATTTTGCATGGCTGTGTTCTTGAACATTTACACGGCTTTTAACGTCTGGAAAGTTACACGACTGACCCAACCAGGTGATGGCAATAATACTAATGATCGTCGTCTTGCCATGCAACATGAAAATTCCTGTCGGGTGGTCATCAAAGGTTCCTCTGTCATTTCCTCATATGTCTATAGTTTATTTAAATAATGTCATGCACATTTGCCCAGTGCATAGCCTACTGCAGGCCAGAGGCGTATCTACAATAAGGCGAGGGCAGGCGTCCGCCTGTCCAAATCCATTTCTGGCCTGGCCAAAATCCATACAATGAGAAAAGAGAGAGGACAAAAACAAGACCTGAGAACTATTAGTGCACAGCCGATTGGCCGTTGCGGTAGAGCGCGACCCTCAATCACCCATTGGAATGTAAATGCATGCCTTTCAGCCTTTGTATCCTACTTGTGTGGCAGGTATATCTCTTTGAAAACCTTTAGTGCTACGATAGTGCGCGTATGGGTTGGGAATTAGCGAAGGGCTAATTTCACCTGATCTCTCTTCTGTGTCTTCTGATTTCCTGCTCTGTGCTATTGCATTCCCTTGTTTTATATGTTATTGTCTCTTCCATGTCTCCTGCCTTTTTCTTTTATCATTACTTTATATTGCTATGTTCTGTTGTTGTTGTTTTTTTACCCTGTTCAGCACTTTGGTCAGCCTTGGCTGGTGTAAATGTGCTATACAAATAAAGTTTGATTTGATTTTTTTGATTGATTATTGGAGGGAACTGAAGGCTACTACAGTAATTAAAGTCAGACCAGATTTGTAGATAATGGATGATGATGTGTGTGTGTGTGTGTGTGTGTGTGTGTGTGTGTGTGTGTGCGTGCGTGCGTGCGTGCGTGCGTGCGTGCGTGCGTGCGTGCGTGCGTGCGTGCGTGCGTGTGTGACTGAATGTAGAAGACACAAGGTTGCAAATCTGAAGTAGCTCATTTAGGTGGTCTAAATGAGTGGCTGTTCAAAGGTTCTGGGCCTCAATTCAAGTTTAGTAGGCTAACATGCAACTATCCATCAGTCTAGGACTGTCAAACTGTACTATTAATTTGGTCATAAATGGTGAACAATCTTTTGCAGATGACTATGAAGAGGCCGGGGAGCCTTAACACTCACAACAAACTTCTATAATGGCAACAGTCATGCATGTCCACTTGCCCTCTAGTTTGTATATGGACCCAACGTACAGTAGCACCATTATATATCCATTAGAGCTTGCTACAAATGTGTTTATTAATCCACATATGGTATTTTGTTCATGCTAAAAGACCCAAAGGAAAGTATATATAACACAATTTTACAATGAAGCTAATACGCCTACATTTGGTGATTTTAATTCAGCCATTTTCACCCTTCACTAATCTTCACTCATAATGACTTGCCCAAACTATGGACGCCAGGTTGAAAAAGGTTAAGATAACCTCGGAACCAACCATACTGTAGGTCTACTTATTAACAAAAGCATGCGATTAAATTATCTACTGCCAGTGAGAGAGGATATATTTTCATAAATAAAAGTTCAACTGGGTCAGAGCTGACTATAGCCACTGTTGTGGGCCGACGATAGATGATCTGCAAGCTCACCACACGCCACATCCGCAAGGCGTTGTGAGCTTGTAGATCGGCTATTTTCGGCACACGACACCATCCATACCACGAGGTATAACTCAGTCATTATAGAGACTGAACCAAAGGGATGTGAGCGACTGATGAATCCAACGACACAAATTTTGTGCCAGATCAGATCAGCCATCACTGGACATTTATGTCATATCAGATCAGCCGTCCTGCATGAGAGAGAGAGGTCATTGCTCTAGTCTAGTCTAACGGGACCACGAGACTCTTCCCGATGTCCATCCTGCCTGCTGCCCTCTCGCTCGCTGCGTGTTAACTGTGGTGGACCGTGGGCTAAGTAGGCTACTCATACTGACCCCGGGGCAGACCAAGGTGCAGTTGGAGGAAACACATCGACTCACTGGCCTTGGAACGTCTCGGGATCCCCCAGGAGGAAGTCACTAATGTTGCTCTGGAGAGGGAAGTCTGGTGGAGCTGTTGCCCCCGCGACCCTGACTACGGATAAGCGGTATAAGATGGATGGATGGAAGAGTATAGCATTTGTCTTTGACATAATAGTGGCGTTAAAGTCATAAGTAGGCCAAAAAACACAAATACTCAAGTAAAGAAGCTACAAATACTCAACAATGTAGGTTAAGTACAGTGAGTGCTCAAATGACTGTCCACAGTCCCAGAAACCTATTCTCAGTAATGGCCAATGGCAGGACAGCACATCAGCAGCAATGGGGAATGTGACATTCATTCGGGCAAAGACAAGAATGCCCAAATGAAAATGCCAAATGTGATGACATATATATAGTAGGCATTCTAGGCAATCATGGTCAACTAAAAAAATATAGCCTATTTTGTAAGGGGCAACTTGTTAGGCAGATGAGAATACTCCTTGGAGATGTGCCAATGAACAATGTCAAATGAAATAAGTATCTTTCTCTCCTTCTCCCTGTGGTGCGCGCACGCACGCGCGCGCGCGCACACACACACACACACACACACACACACACACACACACAGTCTGCATGTGACACACAGCATTTCTTCCAACACACACATTTTGCCGTTCAATAGCTATGGGGACTGGACTGGAGTATATGGCTATAGGCTATGTGACGGCCGACAGTGACACATCTTATTATTAATAATGTATAGTAGTAGCCTAATTCACAGCTTACCTTTTACATACAATTACATAGAGAACCTGCAAGAGCGCATGCAGTCCGCACTGCCGTTTGCAGCACCACAAATAATTATGCACAAACATGACTTCAAATCCTACTTCAAAGCGTTGCAAGTTAAAGCGCTATTCCCGACCCGTTGACCTCTACCACATTTTCATCATTATCTCGTTCATTATTCATTAGCCTGCTTACCCTGTGCTTAGTGTGCTAGAGAGAGATTAAATAAAATCATAGATATAATAGCCATGATATAACTGGAATCAAATACCCACATCATGCCAAATAAACATGCAGCATGTCCTATATCTATGAACTATTTAACATCCTTTATATAGATTATCTACAAGCTTTTGACAAGCCATGAGTAGCCTATACCGGTGACAAGCGCTCGGATATTCCCTCACCTCGATCAGCACATCTCTTCTCTGGAGGATGATAAGGTGGTCCACGGACCCCACGCTGCTCCTTCAGGAGGATGATAATGTGGTCCACGGACCCCACGCTGCTCCTTCTTCAACTGGATGATAAGGTGGTCCACCGTCCACGGACTGACTCCACGCTGATCCAGAGTTCAGACAGCCTGGATGCAGCTGGACGGACGGTACGGACCTCGCCGGGTCTGTCGGAGACTCGGAGTTATTGCGTCACGATGGCTTTAACCAATGATCGCAGAGCCTGTGTCAAGCTCAGCGATGAGATGGCAAACATAGCGGCTCCGTCTTTTTAGCAAATCTAGAACTTCCTGTTTGAGAGCTAGCAAATTTAAGACATCCGGTTGCTTTCAGAATAAAAGCGTGATTAATTAAATAATTATTACATTACATTATTAGTATTATTATTACATTACAGTTATTGTGAAGACACACATTATGTTTCTGTGTAAAAATAAGTAATGAAATAACGTAAAAAAGTTATCTAAATGGATAAATGCCCAAGTCTATGCACTGGAGTGCCCAAGTCCATTCACTGGAGTGCATGGACTTTATAAAGTGGATGCTGGACAAAAATCCCTTCTATGTATCGACTAGTGTGACATATGCACATGTCCGGGGAGACCTCCTCTACAACACCACACCGTCCGCTAAGCAGCAGAGATGTAAAACAAAAATTGGCACGCCATACAGCGAGGTGAAAGGTCACTGTTTTTTTTGGCAAATCTAAGCTAGCAAATATAAGACTAAAGTGGACGCTGGACAAAAATCCCTGCTATGTATGGACTAGTGTGACATACACACATGTCCGGGGAGACCTCCTCTACAACACCACACCGTCCGCTAAGCAGCAGACGTGTAAAATAAATTATGGCATGAGGTCAGGTAAAAAAATATCCCATTTCCAGACCAAAATGAACTAAAGTGGACGCTGGACAAAAATCCCTGCTATGTATCGACTAGTGTGACATATGCACATGTCCGGGGAGACCTCCTCTACAACACCACACTGTCCGCTAAGCAGCAGAGGTGTAAAAACTAAATTGGCACAACATACAGCGAGGTGAAAGGTAAAAAAAAAAATCCCATTTCCAGACTAAAGTCAACTAAAGTGGACACTGGACAAAAATCCCTGCTATGTATCGACTAGTGAGACATACGCACATGTCCGGGGAGACCTCCTCTACAACACTACACTGTCCGCTAAGCAGCAGAGGTGTAAAAATTAAATTGGCACACCATACAGCGAGGTGAAAGGTAAAAAAACATCCCATTTCAGACTAAAGTGAACTAAAGTGGACACTGGACAAAAATCCCTGCTATGTATCGACTAGTGTGACATACGCCCATGTCCGGGGAGACCTCCTCTACAACACCACACTCCCCGCTAAGCAGCAGAGGTGTAAAAATTAAATTGGCACACCATACAGCGAGGTGAAAGGTAAAAAAACATCCCATTTCCAGAATAAAGTCAACTAAAGTGGACACTGGACAAAAATCCCTGCTATGTATCGACTAGTGTGACATACGCACATGTCCGGGGAGACCTCCTCTACAACACTACACCGTCCGCTAAGCAGCAGAGGTGTAAAAATTAAATTGGCACACCATACAGCGAGGTGAAAGGTAAAAAAATATCCCATTTCCAGACTAAAGTCCATTTAGATAACCTTTTGAATGTGAAGTGGTCCTTTAAAAATCGGCCAAAGCCGTCATCACAATGTGATGCAGCACATTTGGGCAAGTGGATATGGCCGAACTTAGGCCAAGGAGTGTTTTTTGTGCAAAACCAATGCTTGGAATAGATTCAGAATCATGAAAACCTCCTATAGTTTGACATTTGTCACATACTACTTTTTGATTAAATTTTTCCTTATATTGGTTGCCTATGGTGTGGTATGCAAAAATGGCCAAATTTGCCATGTTTCCGGCAGAGCAGAGCTCCCATTCTGTGGACTTTAATGACCAAATTAATAGAAAAAAATCACACCTGTGTGAAGTGAGGGGCGCTAATATATTAAAGTCTAACCCATGTTGCTATGATTAGGCGATGTAATACAAACGGTGTCAAAACAAACATTAAATTATCATTATTGTTTATTTAATGTTTGTGTTAGGGACAAGATGACGTAAATATTCCCTTAAACATTGAACTAAAAACAAACATTAAACCATAGGAGGGTGCCCCTCAACAACACAAATAAAAAGTATGTCATCATGACATCACAGGTTAATCTCTATTCCTTGAGCTTTTGGGCCTGTGGCTCCCGGGGTAAAAGGGTTTCAACTTGGATGCATGCAGATAGCATTAAGACTTAAGTTGCTTGTGGCTAGCGGGTTCGTCGCTCTGCTCCAGCTAAACTATTGATAGGAATATGAACCAACCAAGTGGAGTCCACCTCGTTATACTGGAGTTTCCACTGCATATTTATCTCAACATAAAATATGAAGACGGAGTGATTTTTATAGTGCTGTCTTTTTGATTACTGTCAACTTCCTCATGTGTTGTTCAGCACAATAGTTTCTCCTTCTGATTAAAAACTGTTTAGAGGCAGAATAAAATGCATTAGACACGTCTGAATGTGGATTTATTCATCACTATGCATGTAAGACAGTGAATGTGAAAGAATAACGGCAAGTCGCCTCATGCACTTCAACTTATTGTATTAAACTAGATATTGGCCACACTAATTCAAACATACTGCAGCTTTCTTAAAACAAAAAATGAGGAAAACTAGGTAAGCATGCAGGTTTATAAAGTACAGTGTAGACTAGAACATAAATAACTAGAAAAAGTGCCCTTCTGGGCACAGGTCTCCACCAGGAGGATAGGAGTGTGTGTGTGATGTTTGGCAAAATGTTTAGGAGCAATATAAACGTGTGTGTGTGTGTGTGACACGGCTTGGCCTGTTGTAGCGCCACCATGAGGCTGATTTGAAAACTGTCAAGTGGCATTTCTTCCAAAGCTTAGTGGGAATATGCATGCACAGTTTCACCACAATCGGACGCTGCGTTGAGTAGTTGTGGCGATTTGTACAAAACGGGTACAAAGCGGGCTACTCCTGAAAGGTTTAGAAGCCAATCGTAGCCAATGAGGGTGGATGATGAGAAATGAAACAAACCCGTCTTGATTACATGACTATGAAGAAGATGTGTACCGACTTGCGTGAAATTTGGGCAAATTCTGAAGGAGTAATATTAGAAAATGTGTTTTACATATGTCGGCCTCCTGGTGGCGCTATAAAGAGCAGATGTGAAAAATTCCAGGCAAAGGTTTTGCTTTGGCCTCTAGGGAGTTGGCATACAAAGTTATCCACAGATCCGTGCAGTTAGAGGTCAAAACACTTTTCGGCCAGTTATAGCGCCACCATGAGGCTGAGTTGAAAATGTTCATGTGGCATTTCTTCCTCGGCCTAGTGGGAATGTGCGTGCACAATTTCACGGAAATCACACGATGTGTTCATGATTTGCAGCATTTTGTTTGAAACTGAGCACTCCTGCGAACTTTGGAAGCCAATCTTAGCCAATCAGGATGGAGTCTGAGAAATCTGAAAGACCCGTTTCGTTGAATGGCTCTAGAGAGACTGTGTACCAATTTGCGTGATGTTTGGACAAAATCTGTAGGTGTACTGTCCAAAAACTTGTTTTGCACAAAGCGGCCTCCTGGTGGCGCTATAACAGGCCGTTCTGGAAATTTTGGGGCAGAGGTTCATCGTTGGCATCCAGGGAGTGTGTGTGCAATATTTGGCATCGACCGGGTTAACGGTGCCGGAGATTAGCTGGTCACAGACGGAAGGACGGACGGACGGACACACACACACACACACACACACACGGACGGACGGACGGAGTGCAAAACATACTCTCTCCCCATGCCTTCGGCCTGGTGGAGACAATGACACATTGAAAAGATGCTGTAATGTAACAGAGTCAGATATTCACAAGGTAGTGCAATAGGTATTCACAATGTTGGTGAGAGTCATTAGGAGGAGCAAATAGTGACCACAAGGGGGTTCCACTGTGCCTCAAGCCTGTAGGCTCTCAGGAGCAGGACTGGTAACAGGTAGAAGGAAGGCAGTGGAGCCTTTTATTCAACAGGGTGCTCCTTCTAACCCAGCAAATAGTGAGGTTTTGTGTGTGTTTAGGTGTCATTCAACACATTGTTGTTAGTTTAAAGCTGCACTCAACATGCAATACTGTCTCTGTCCAAAATCAGCAAAAGTAGCAGTTCTACAAGCTCAAAAGTCAAAACGCATTGATTTGCGGCGTTTTGAGCTTGTGGATCTGCTACTTTTGATGCTTTTGTGACACTGTTGTATGACCAATTAGGTTGTTAAATTACGAAAACAAAAAACTGATAAGAGGTTTCTGCCAGAGAGGTTTCTGGCCAACAGCAACGATATATCCTCCCTGGGATTTGAATGTGCATCCTACAGCATGACCTCACTTGACCAACATTTCCTAGTGGATTTATCAACTCACACCTGTGTTGAGGAGGTGCTGACCACACCTGGTAGCCTATAATAATGTTGCACAACTCTTAGCTCACGATGCAAACATGTGGTTAAAAAGGGACAGCAAACCAACGTGTTGATGGAAGCGTTGGTTTCCTGTACCTTTTCAAATACATGTTTGCATCGTGTGTGTGTGGCCTCCTCCTCAAAGTGGCACTATACGTATGTATCTCTTTATTATGAATATATGGGCATGTTGTCCAATCTGTATGGTAGAACATGTTAATATAACTTATACAATTGGGGCGCTTGTATTTGGTCTCCCTGCTCCTCTATTGAGATATTTAATCCACGATGTAGGCATTTAGCACATGAAGGGCCACACACGAGTCCCACAGTGTGATTACTTTGGGACCCAGTTGTAAAGCTACGGCTGCTATCGTAGGCTATCGTATGCCCACTCTCTGCACACACCCTGATTACACGCCTCACAGTGTGACGCCTCAAAGTCAAGCTTTCTTTTGAAGTGCTCCTTTTTGGCCGGCATTGCATCGTAGAACTCGACCCCGATCTTCTCCATCAGGTGATCCAAGAGGACGTTCATATCGGCGGGGGAGAAGCGCGCCTCCTCCATCGGGGCGTCGCTGCACTCCTTGCAGTTCTGGCGTAGATGCCTCACCTTGACGGTTCCCTGGCGGCCCAGCAGGCGCATGTGGAACACCACCATGGCCCGGCTCGTCGACCAACATCTCCTGCACTTGGAGCAGCTGAACCTTTTTAAGAGAGAGGATCAATGTTTTATTGTTGTAACTGACTGCCGGTGTGCCAAACACGAATTTCCATTTTATGTAAATTTAATGGACAATAAAGTTTTCTTTATCTTTTTATCTTTATCAATGCATTTGTTGTTGTTATTGTTGTTGTTTTATTGATATGTTTTAATGGTTGCCAAACTGGGGGTCGGGACCCCCACATTATTTTGGGGGGTCTCCAGGCGATTATAGCTTAATGTGTAACATTGCTTTCTCACTCAACAGTAAAATAATAATAATAATAATAATAATAATAATAATACAAAATCCAGTAAGCTAGTGCATATAAGATATCTGCACATCTATAAAGTGACAATGAAATTACTATTCAATACCAAATTGGCCAATTTGTCAAAATAGCTGATCAACAAGCTTATATATTATTGTATTTTCACAATGTTTATCTGTGGAGCCCAGTCAAACTTGAATGCCTTGAATGTTTGTCAGGGGGGGTCCTCAGTTCAAATATGCTTATTTTGGGGAGTCGCATCCTGAAACGTTTGGGAACTTTGGTTTTATTGACATAGGATATGACCATGCTGTACATATTGGCCATGCTGTACATATTGGCACACACACACACACACACACACACACACACACACACACACACACACACACACACACACACACACACACACACACACACACACACACACACACACACAGCCTAAATAAGAAAGTACATACTGTATATAGGCCACTGACCTTGCAAATGCATCCTTTTCATATTCATCCCAGCCAAAAGATGGTTTGGTCGGCACAATACTATCATCAAACTCCAAACGCCAAGGCAGACGCCAAGAGTCACCTAGGTTGAGCTTTGCAGCCTTTGCCTGGAAAATGCGCATCCAATCCCCTGACATGATTAGATTGGTTATTATATATATTATAGAAAGTAGGTTATTGTGTAACTTCTCCAGGTGTGTGTGGGTGTGTGCTGTCTGCAATTACTGCATCTTATTATAAGCACTCAGGCAGTGCACTGTTGCCAGATTTTGTGACCAGGTCTATGAGTGGTTGTGTTTTGGGGAAAATGAAACTAATAGATTTCCTTAGGTTTCTGTTTCAGTTTCAGTTTATTTTCTCATGCTGTCTGCATCATAAATTATATTGCTGATAATAGAAATTCTATTGCTAATAAGACAAATATGCCTTAAAACATTATACATGCCCTCTACAACAAAAAATTAAATAATAAAAACACCTTAAATATTTATTTATTTCATAAATAGAGAATCTTTCACTCAATAGGAACTGCTCCTGTCGCAAGTTGATGATGTCATAATTATGTCCATGTGTGGTCTAGCCCTGTGGAATATATGGAATGCACATGCTAATAAAAAATCACACCCGTGTGAACTGAGTGGTGCAACTACACATTTATTGTTATAGTTACTGTCAGTGACGTCACATACTAACCATAGCAACCATGCTCACCCGTACAGGCACAAACACACACGGGTACTAACAAAGCCAGTTGTTGGAGTGGTTTGCACCACTCAAAAACAACTTAATACTTCCTATCGTTAATATGAGCATCAAAGCAATATTTTAAATACTTTTTATTAGCACGTGCATTCCATTTATTCCATAGGGCTGGACACACATGGACATATGACATCATCAACTTCGACAGGAGCAGTTCCTATTGAGTGAAATATTCTCTATTTATGAAATAAATAAAATATTTAAGTTTGTATTATTTTATTTTAGTAATAGAGGGAAAGTATAGGCATATAATGTTTTAAGGTATATTTGTCTTATTAGCCAGGGATCCTTTTAAGATTAAACATTTGTCATGGGTTGAATCAATATTAACAATCAGTATTCTAATGAATAAAGATATGAATTATTTCTGTGATTGTGTGAGTAATTTACATTTATTTTTCCTGTATAGCCTATTTGTCTCCCAGGGGAAAACCTAAAAACAGTTCAACTTGTTGCATGGCAACAGCATCTATAATAACACCTGCAGGCCTACTCTAGTCTTAGGCCGGCTTTAGACTGCAGTCACATAAAGTCAAATCCGATTCAAATCCGTTTTATTCTCAAATCCGATCTTTTGGCCCGGTCATTCACACTACCGTTTGCAAGTAACCAGATCCGATCTGTGCATTCAGACTGATTTTAACAACTCAACGCAAAGCCGCCCTGCATCGACATATCTGCTTTGGTTACCGTGGTAACCAACAACAATCTAACAAAAAAGTTAGGAGCGCACACAGTAGGGAGGTGCTGACCACGGGAGATAAACTTTAAAATAGAAAGGTGAGGTCGCACAGCTCGTAGTCCCGATGCCAAAAATATTTTTTATTATACAATACATTGAGAAACAAGTATAACTGCCGTAGCAGACAACACGCAGCACCTCCGGCACCGTTTTGATGCCAAATTTTGCACACACACTCCCTGGATGCCAACGATGAACCTCGGCCCAAATTTTTCCAGAACGGCCTGTTATAGCACCACCAGGAGGCCAACTTTTGTAAAACACATTTTTTGATATTAGGCTACTCCTCCAGATTCTGTCCAAAAATCCTGCAAATCGTTACACAGTATCTCTATAGTCATGTGTCCAAGACGGATCTGTCCGATATTTCATATTCCATCCTAATTGGCTAACATTGGCTTTCAAAGTTAACAGGATTGTGTGTGCGTCTGTCCGTCTGTTCAAATCAAATCAAATCTGTTGGCCCAGTCACCATGCTGCACCTGTGATTTTCATTTTTGAGTGGTGCAAACCACTCCAACAACTGGCTTTGTTAGTACCCGTGTGTGTTTGTGCCTGTACGGGTGAGCATGGTTGCTATGGTTAGTGTGTGATGTCAATGCACCACTCAGTTCACATGGGTGTGATTTTTTACTGACACCAAGTTTAAAATAAGAATTGAGTGCACAGAATATCAATACGGAGCAACTGAAAAACACCTTATTTCAATGGTAGTGGATGAATAGAGAGGATTTTTGTCCAACCACGAAAGGGCAACCAATGGGTTGCGAAGAGGGGCACAACCACGGGCGGGACTTGACAATGGGTGAATTGACCAAAGTGCTGTACAGGGTGAGATAAAAAACATCAACAATTAATACCACAATAACAACAACAAAAAGCATCAACAATTAAAGCCACAATAACAGGAGTGCAACAAAACACAAACATTAGGTGCGATTAAAAGCCAAAGAATAGAAGTGTGTTTTAAGAAGTGATTCTAAAAGACTCAACATAGTTTGCATTTTTAAGTGGTGCAACCACTTCCTTTAGTGACTATGTGTGTGTGTGGGTGGGTGGCTGTCTGGCTGGCTGGGTGCGTCTGAGCACGAAAACAGCATGGTCGTTTTTCACCACCTGTGCGCAACCTAACACACACACAAACACACGCACATATTAACTGTATATATGGTGATTTCGGGTGTGCCAGTACAGTACATGAATTATGATGAATTTCTGTTCTGTCCTTTGTCTATATAGAAGTGTCTATTTGTACGTCTCTAAATGTTTTTGATGAATTGAACATGGTGGACCCTATTGGAAACAAGTGTAATGCTTAATTGGGTCGTCCACTCACAGTTAACAGCCTTTGTATTGAGTTTGTGCTTGAAATGTACTGTAATTCTGCAAACTGTTAATAAATATTTCAATCAATCAATCAATCAATACAGTACAGTGACAGTACAGTACAGCACAGTGGAGGGTACAGTAGAGGGACACGGGGCGGCTCGCCGGAATCGGGCCGGCACCTGTGCGCAACCTAACACACACACAAACACACACACATATTAACTGTATATATGGTGATTTCGGGTGTGCCAGTACAGTACAGTACAGTACAGTACAGTGACAGTACAGTACAGCACAGTGGAGGGTACAGTAGAGGGACCCCCACACAGTAACTCTGTCATTTCTCAACCGTTTGCACCAACTGCAGGCGCTTGAGTGATGCCTGGTCGATGCCGACGAGGAGGGAGTTGCAATAGTCGTGTCTGGATGATATGAAAGCGTGTATTGCCACTCCCACAATTCCAGAATTCTGTTTAATGCAATCAACTCTGTAATCAGCCCACTGCCCAGTCAGCCTCTGGAGGCCTCCTCAGAAAGGTGTGAGGAGTTCCTCCTTCACTTCATCAATAAGGTTGAAGGAATAAGACAGAATCTTCCCCCAGTTCCTAGAGCCCCTGATAACTGTCCACCACTACCGTCCCGCCTCACCTCATTTCAACAAATTTCACTAGCAACACTCCAACAGACAATATCACAAATGAAATCTTCCTCATGCCCATTAGACATCATCCCCACCACATTTCTGAAAGAGGTCCTCGAAACCATTGGCCCTGATATTTTATCAATTCTAAACTGTTCCCTGGCCACAGGCGTTTTCCCAAGTAGCCTTAAACACGCCCTGGTGCAGCCCCTACTGAAAAAACCTTCCTTGGACCCCCTCATCTTAAACCATTTTAGACCTATTTCAAAACTCTCTTTTTTATCTAAAGTTTTAGAGAAAGTGGTTTCTAACCAATTGATTTCTTTTATGAATTTTAACAGTACGTTTGAAAAATTCCAATCTGGTTTCCGCACCCTCCATAGCACTGAGACTACTCTTTTAAAGGTCACAAATGACCTACTCCTTGCGGCTGACTCTGGGGACTGCTCAGTTTTATTTTTGTTGGATCTCAGCTCCGCTTTCGATACGGTTGATCACCACATTTTAATAGAGAGACTGGAGCACTGGGTTGGGATTAATGATCTGGCACTCTCCTGGTTGAGCTCCTACCTTAGGGGTAGGAGTTTGTCTGTCACTATTGGAGAGGCCTCCTCCTCTCGGGCCCCCTTTACCTGCGGAGTCCCACAGGGTTCAATCCTAGGGCCACTCCTTTTCAGTATTTATATGCTCCCCATTGGCAACATCATTCGCACCCATAATATAAACTTTCACTGCTACGCGGACGACACCCAACTATACTTCCCATTAAAACCCGGCTCCGGCAACATGTCACCTCTTTTGGCCTGTCTCTCTGACATCAAAGCCTGGATGACACAGAATTTCCTTCAACTAAACCAATCCAAAACAGAGATAATTTTATTCGGCCCCCCTACTTCAACTCTCCTATTACACTCACAACTTGGTTCCCTTTCCTCAAATGTTACACCTGCAGCCCGCAATCTCGGTGTGTTTTTTGACTCAGACTTAACTTTTAATAAACAGGTAACAACAGTCGTACAATCATGCTACTTCCAACTAAGAAATATCGCAAAAATCAAGCCTTTCCTGTCACCTCCGGACCTCGAGATAGTCATACATGCCCTCATTTCATCACGCCTCGACTACTGCAATTCCCTCTACTCCGGCCTTATTAAGAAAACCACATCCCGCCTACAGTTAATCCAAAATTCTGCTGCCCGACTGCTTACCAACACTAAGAAACGAGACCATATCACACCAGTACTTGCCACTCTGCACTGGCTGCCTGTGAGCGCCAGATGCGATTTCAAAATTCTACTCCTTACATATAAAGCCCTAAATGGGCTGGCCCCTACCTACATCTTCGAAATGCTGTCCCCACCTAGATCGGAACGCATCCTCAGATCATCGGAGAGGGCCCTACTTGAGGTCCCTAGGACGAACCTAGTCACCAGAGGTGATCGGGCTTTTGCCGCCCGGGCGCCCAAATTGTGGAATGCTCTACCGGTGCATGTAAGGCTAGCACCATCTGTGCCTGTGTTCAAGTCACTTTTAAAGACTCACCTGTACAAAGAATGTTTTTTACCCTTTCTATAGGAGACTGTACATTTTTAAACTGTTGATATTTTTGTCTTTTTTCCCATTGTGTTTCTCGCTTTTAAACTTGTACCTTGTACTGTACAGCACTTTTGAGCATTGCTCTGAAAGGTGCTATATAAATAAAGTTCATTATCATTATCATTATCATTATCTCCAGCTGTTTAGGTGGGAGATATGGTTTTACCGTGACCAACAGTCGTAGTTGAAAAAAGCTGCTTTTAACTATGGAACTAATGTGTTTATTGAGTGTGAAGGTGAAGCCAAGGTTTTTGACGGAGGAGCGAATGTTTGAGCTGAGGCGAGGGTGAATGGAATGGTGTTATTTATGTATGGTGTAGTGTCAAGGCCAAAGAATATGACTTCTGTTTTGTTTGAGTTCAGTTGTTTGTTGTTATATAATGCTAATCTCCGGCACCATTAAAGGAGAATTCCATGCTAGAAGGCTTTCTTAACTTTATTTGTAGTTGTTACGTCCCCACCAAAGAGGTCCAGGTGTTATTTGTAGTTGTTACGTCCCCACCAAAGAGGTCCAGGTGTTATTTGTAGTTGTTACGTCCCCACCAAAGAGGTCCAGGTGTTATTTGTAGTTGTTACGTCCCCACCAAAGAGGTCCAGGTGTTATTTTGTGCAAAAGCTCCTTATTGGCTATTTCCCCTACCATAAGCCCTAACCTAAATGAATTGCATTTAATTGAATGGGAATTGAATGGGGCTATGGGGTGTTGTGCTAATTCGCTTATTTCCATCGCTCAAAATTATAATTTCTTTGTATATATCCTCTCTTCATAATGTAAATAGTATCCCAAGCGGCACACTTTACTACTTATTTCGATGGAAATAAGCAAATTAGCACAACATCCCATAGCCCCATTCAATTCCCATTCAATTCAATGCAATTATGGTAGGGGAAATAGCCAATAAGGAGTTTTTGCACAAAAAAACTCCACTTTGGTGGGGACGTAACAACTACAAAGAAAGGTAAGAAAGGTAAGAAAGCCTTCTAGCATGGAATTCTCCTTTAACCCGGTCGATGCCAAATTCTGCACACACACTCCCTGGATGCCAACGATGAACCTATGCCCCACATTTTCCAGAACGGCCTGTTATAGCGCCACCTGGAGGTCGACTTTTGATATTACTCCTCCAGATTGCAGCATACAATTTACATGAAATCTTTCATGGACTTTTCTACTAGGCTGAGAAATATATCCCACCCTTTTCACGTTGGCCTGTTATAGCGCCACCTACAGGTGGATTTTTGCAAAACACATTTTTGGAACAAAATGCCTCAAATCATCCAATTGCCATCCAAGGCGTAAGAAGAAATGGCACCCTTTTCACGTTGGCCTATTATAGCGCCACCAGGAGGCCACAACCTCATCTGCCCTGGTGGAGACCTGTGCCCCGAGGGGCACTTTATCTAGTTTCATGGGTAACAGGAAGGGTGGGCACCAAAACATTCTGGGCACTAGGGAAAACTGGGCACCCAAGGAACAGTGGGCACTAGGGAAATGTGGCCACCAAAACAGATTGGGCACAAGGCCTCGGAAAGGTGGACACTACATACCCAGTAGTCTTTGCCACAATTACAATAATTATTTTTCATTGGTTGCATTGACATTTTTCATGTTCTGTTGTATCAATTATAATTTATTGACAAATATTTAAGCATGTTCTAATCATGTATACTTTACTTTACATTTAACCTCTTGAGCCCATTTCCCCCACCGGCGGGGCGATGGCTGTTTACCTCTGAACAGCACTCAATAAATCTAATCAGACCTAATCAATCTGCAATTGCAATGTTGATTCTGGGGATTTTCCTCCTGGACCCCCTTATAATTATTTTACATTGAGTTGCCGATGTCCCTAGTGCCCACCTGTTACCGTTAGGACACTACAGCGAGTCAGACAGTCTCAAAGGCACGCACCAGTCGAGCATCATGTGAAACAACAATGTTTGACGTGCAGGTGTGTGCTGGAACCAGTGAAGGGTCCTGGTCAAATTTGACCATGAAGAAAGAAAGAAAGAAAGAAAGAAAGAAAGAAAGAAAGAGAGAGTTTGAGAACCACCGGCTTAAAAAGACTGTCTCGGCGTGTCTCGCTGTATTGCTCAGGCTGCATTTTCGTCCAAAATACAGGGAAATTGCTACTGCAGCACAGCCCCCCCTCCTCAAAAAGGGCCAATAAAGTAAACATTAAAGACATGTAGTATAACTAATAATTTATCAAAAATGTTAATGCCTTTTTATTTGTATTCAGACAGCCAGCAATATAGGGATGTATAGGGATATAGTCTGAATTAAAAATAATAATAATTTTTAAAAGTCATTACAATTTTGATATATTATTACTTAGTTATAGCTACTTTAAATAAAGCTCATGTCATAGTAATGTCTCATTTGCCGGTTTAATGGAAACAGATCATATCTTAATTACAGCTGAAGGACACAAATGATTTATAAAGGAAACCAGATGCCCAATTAGCAGGTAAATAATTTTTTCATGTTTTGTATATAAAAAACTGTTATTGCAAAACTGGAAAAACTAAGAAGCACCCTCCCTTCAAGATTGGAAATCACTAATGAAATATTGAGAAAACAATGGCGGAGGACAGTCATAAAGAAAACCAATTTAACTCTCTGTGGAGTTCAATTTATGAGGCTTTGTAGGAGGAGTGGAGCCGCTGAGTCAACCTGTGCTGGACAACCTAAGGAACCTGCTGTGTGTGTGTGATGTTTTGTGTCGTTCCCTTCTTGTTTCTTCCCGCATTTCCCTCGTGTGTGTGTGTATATACGGTGTGTGTGTGTGTGTGTGAGAGAGAGAGAGAGAGAGAGAGAGAGAGAGAGAGTGAGAGTGTGTGTGTGTGTGTGTGTGTGAGAGAGAGAGAGAGAGAGAGAGAGAGAGAGAGAGAGAGAGAGAGTGTGTGTGTGTGTGTGTGTGTGTAAGCGTGAGAGCGAGGCTGAGTAAGAATGAGGTGTGAATGAGGTGTGACCTTTGCCCCCTCGGGGCACAGATCTCCACCAGGGCAGGTGAGGTTGTGGCCTCCTGGTGGCGCTATAATAGGCCAATGTGAAAAGGGTGCCATTTCTTCTTACGCCTTGGATGGCAATTGGATGATTTGAGGCATTTTGTTCCAAAAATGTGTTTTGCAAACATCCACCTGGTGGTGGCGCTATAACAGGCCAACGTGAAAAGGGTGGGATATATTCCTCAGCCTAGTAGAAAAGTCTGTGAAAGATTTCACGTAAATTGCATGCTGCAATATAATATCAAAAAATGTGTTTTAAAAAAGTCGGCCTCCTAGTGGCGCTCTAACAGGCTGTTCTGGAAAATTTGGGGGCATAGGTTCATCGTTGGCATCCAGGGAGTGTGTGTTTAAAATTTGGCATCGACCAGGTTAACGGTGCCGGAGATTAGCTGTTAACAGACGGACGCACACACAATTAACTTTGAAAGCCAATGTTAGCCAATTAGGATGGAATATGAAATATCTATATATATCAGTCTGTCTTGAACACATGACTATAGAGATACTGTGTAACGATTTGCAGGATTTTTGGACAGAAGCTGGAGGAGTAATATAAAAAAAAATTGTTTACAAAAGTCGGCCTCCTGGTGGCGCTATAACAGGCCGTTTTGGATAATTAGGGGCTGAGGTTCATGTTGGCATCCAGGGAGTGTGTGTGTTCAAAATTTGGCATCGACCGGGTTAACCCATTTAGGCCTGACGTCGAAATTAAAAAAATGTCTTCTAAATCATGACAATTTTCAGAAAACTGAAAAACCTCATGTTGGTTCTCAATATTTCATGTCAAGGACCCCAAATATTATATGTAATTGGCCGCCGACCCCCATATGAAAATATATTGTTCCAGGGACCCTCCCCAGAAGCAACTATTTGAGTTAAAAACATCTGAAATAATATATTATATTCAAAGATTTGCGGCACATTTTCACGATTTTCCAAAAAATAGCAGATCTACAAGCTTGTAGCAGGGCACTCAGAGCCGCGCTATGAGCTTGTAGATCCGCACACACGCACACGCACGCACGCACGCACACACGCACACACGCGCGCACACACACACACACACGGAGTGCAAAACATACTCTATCCCCATGCCTTCGGCCTGGTGGAGACAATGAAAAAACCATTGGGTGGGTGAAGCCATAACTTTACTGAAATACGTAATGTTTAATAATTCTATTGTTACGTAAAACCATTCCTTGTTCTTCCTTGACTACGATCATGTATTCAAGAATGTATGTAACCACTCAATCACCCAATAAAAACATAGGCCTAATTATATTAAAACAAAAAACAATTTCCCTTGTCTTGGAAAACCACTACCCAAAATCCAAAGTCCAAAAGAACATAAGGATTATAGACCCACAGCTCTCACTTCAGTGATTATGAAATCACTTGAAAGAATACTGTTACAACATCTTGTTAGTATAACAAAAGATAAATTCAACCCCTGCGGTACAGAGGATGCGGTTGTCACACTGGTCCACTTAATTACAAAACACCTAGATAAGTCAAATAAGAATCATGCAATGGTGCTATTCTTAGACTTTTCTTCAGCTTTCAATATAATACAGTCTGATATACTAGTGTCAAAAATGGTACAGTTGGAACTGAATCCATACTTAATTCACTGGTATGCTTATTTTCTTACTATCAGAGTGCAGAGGGTGAAGGTGAACACAGCCCTCTCCTCGGCACTAAACTAATGTTGGTGCTCCCCAGGGTTGTGTGAGCTCAGCTGTACTTTTCACCCTTTATACTGACAGCTGTTGTATTGAGGAATGTCATGTTAGTACAGGAAATCTATGGAAAATACAGGATCAACCTCTAACTAATTGCAAAAAACCCGAACTCAGCTGATTTTGCATCTTCAATATATCCTGAATAACAGAAAAAAAGTTGCCTGGAATTGTCTGAGGGGAAAGTGTTGAAAATAGCCTGTACAGTGTGGCCACCATTGACATCCTATTATAAGGTAATATTTTCTAAATGTCCTTATGCTTTAAGTAGCATGTGACATATCAAACTAGGGGGTTTTCATGATGCTGAATCCATTCCAAGCATTAGTTTTGCATAAAAACACGCATTGGGCTAAATTTGGCCATAGCAACTTGCCCAAATGTGCTGACCTCATTACATTTTGGCAAGTTGCTATGGCCAAATTTAGCCCAATCTGTTATTCAGGATATATTGAAGATGCAAAATCAGTTGAGTTTGTTTTTTTTGCAATTAGTTAGAGGTCAAATTACATTATTACTGGACTATGTCTGAATGTCGCACTGACATACGAGACCAATACATTCTAAAATACTCCGATTTCTCTCCTAGATAGTTCCAGTGATCCTGGACTACACCCCCTTTACACGAGAACGGTGTTCATAGAAATCGGCAAAATAAAGTATTGTTTATTTTAGACGAGAGTCTTCGGGGTGTGACCCAGGCAGTTCCAGACCAAGGCAGACCTTGCCGGCCCGATTCCGGCAAGCCGCCCGCGTCCGAAACGGTTGAGAAATGACAGTTACCGTGTAGGGGTCCCTCTACTGTACTGTACTGTCACTGTACTGACCCATAGGAACGCACCCAGGGTGCCGGCCCGATTCCTGCGAGCCGCCCCGTGTCCGAAACGGTTGAGAAATGAGTTACCGTGTGGGGGTCCCTCTACTGTACTGGCACACCCAAAATCATACAGTTAATATGTGCGTGTGTATTAGGTTAGGACAGTTAGGTGAAAAACAGCCATGCTGTTTTCGTGCTCATACCCAGCCAGGCACCCACCCAGCCACCCACGCACACACATAGCTCCGTAAGGGAGTGGTTGCACCACATCCCATGGCGTGCGCTGCCTCCATGACTCTGTGCTGCCTGTTAGCCTGTGTGTTACTCGATGCTTAGTAGAAAGCAGTTTTCATAAAGTGTGCGTTCTCGTGTAAAGGGTCAATACAAAATAAGAACGCAACGGGACTTTGCCGTTGCCGTCTGAAAGAGGCCTTAGAAGGCATTTGTAGGTTAAAGTAGGCTACATTATATTTTGTTGCCGATACTTTTACTCAAGTACATTTTCAATATGGTACTTCTACTTGTGTAACAGTGAGTATATCTACAATACAGTATTGATACTATTACTTAAAATTGATACTATTAAGTAAAAAAAAAAAAAACTTTGCCCCACTGATAGCCTGACATAACATTTCCCAATGTGTTGTTCACCACAAAGGACTATGAAGACATCATCAATCAAAACATCCCCAAAGAGTAGTCTACAATACTTTATTTATTACAAAAACAGCATTTGTTTTCTTCAAGAATGAAGTCCATCTACCCGGAACAAACAAAAAGGAGGAATAAGAAGGTGTAAAGTCTTCTTTTTCTATCTCTATTACTTAAACAATTTCTTAGATGGCAAATGCTCCCCACACAATTGGGAAGCTAGGGTTGAAGTTATTATACATACAAAGTAAAAAAAAAAAAGTTCCAATAACACATATTTGGTGGACCCCTGTAGTAACTCTGAGGGTAACAGGACAAGTCACCCCTTTTCTGTTTTCCTCCCGGAGGTTTCCCCAGTGAGGGGTGGGAGAGGCTGGACGGCAGCTGGACTTTGAATATCTCTAACTATAAACTCCGTAATGGGTCACGGCCAACAAAAAACAGCATTTATTTTTAGAATGAATCTACCCAAAAATTAAATAAAAAAAAAAAAACTTGAGAGAAAGGCTGAATAAGGTGTAAAGTGTTATTTTTTCTATTTCTATTAATTATACAGTTACTTAATATATGTATATTTTTTTATTTGCTTGCGTGTGTGCGCATGCACGCGTGGTGTGTAATACGAGTGGGAAAGAAAATGTCTGGGAGAAGAAATGATGGGTCAAATCTGCCATGCTTGACGGTGTGTGTGTGTGTGTGTGTGTGTGTGTGAGTGAGTGAGTGTGAGACATTTATTTCTGTTGTCTCTTCTTGGTGGATGAGGGTCTGGCGGGTGGAGGAATCTTCCTCTTCTTGCGTCCCTCCTCGGGTTCCTTGTGACTCTCTCTGTTCGCTGCAGGCAGACGAGAGGGTTACAGCGGTTACAACCATTTCGTCCATTCATCGCATGACAAAAACACATGCGTGCATGCATGTGTGGCGGGGTCTAAGCTTGTACCAGATGTAAGATCCCCCCCCCTCCAAAAGGCCAGAAATGAAAAGAAGGACGGTTAAATTGCTAAATGTCATCTATCTAGATTGCTAGATAGATGACATTTAGCAATTTAACCGTTACTTTCATTAAACTGCATGGTCTGCTACTTGTCTCTACACCAAACCTCGTAGCCGAAAATATCTAATCCAGACATGATGCCAGACGTTGGATATTGGCATGAGAACAACCAAAGCAGAAGCACATTTTTTGGGGGCCGAGGGGTCCCGCATGCCTTTTTTGGGGCATGTACTACAATACTAGAGGGAGCGAGAACAACAATCTGGTACCACCCACTTACAAAACAAACATGGGTAAATTCTCCTTCTACATCACTGCCACCCATGTGTGGAATGCCCTGACCCCTTCCCTCAAAAAATGCAAATCACTGGCATCCTTTAAAACAAGCCTGAAAATCCACCTTTCAGCCAAAGGGAGATGAAATGATCGCTCCTCCCTTAGTCAAGTGACTACCCCGCCACGTCTTTATAAGCCCTTTTCCCCCCAACCTGTACATGTCTTTTTTTTGGTGGTTGTTTGAATTCTGTTATTCTTAACACAATCAGTGCCGGAAGTCCTTCAAAATAGGAGCTCTGGGGTGCCGGAACAACATGGCCGCTTTTACTCGGAAACCCATGACCCGGAAACAATCCACTAAAAAAAGTTTACTTTACATATAGCTAGCTTACATTGCGATCGTTTTAGTTTATACGATATATGATCCAAAAAGCGTTCATATTTTGCGGGAGAGACGGATGAGGAGCAGAAATGAAGCGCCAGTATATCGATCAGTTCAACACCACGGAGAGCGCCCTAAATTAGGAGAGACGAGTCATTCTTTCCGCCGCGCTAACGGCTAACTCAATGATAAGCTAACATGGGGACAGAGCGGAGCATACGGTAGCCGAAAGGCGAACTGACAAATAAAGAAAAGGGAAAAAATTCAGAATATTCTTATCTCGCCCCGTATCATTGAGGATGCGCTAAGACGTCCTCACACGTCGGATGTACGCGTCGATTGGGACCCCTAGGACGTGCTGACACGTCGGATGGACGGAAACGGTTAATGTCATGATTATGAATGTTGTTTGACTATACTCTGTATTGTTTACATTTCTACCAAATAAAGGTTGTTTTTTTTTTACTACCTTTGGCCCCAATCTAGAAAGAACTGGACTGCCATGTTGTACAAATTAAGTAAAATTGGTTGTAATTTAAGAAAGAAAGAAAGAAAGAAAGAAAGACGAATATTAAATGTCTAAAGTTCTAAATCAACAATTAATTTGACAATATTCATAAGAGTCCTTATGGCTGTGTGTGTGTGTGTGTGTGTGTGTGTCCTTTTTCACATGTTTATTTACCTCTGACGAGCCAACGTACACAAACTACACATTTCGGCCAGATGGGCCTTCCTCAGCGTTGTGAACATGTGAAAAAGGACATTCAATGAATGCTGGCATTCCTTCTTTTAATTGAGTATCTTTGAGCCTTGCACCTACAATAATTCACCCTAAATTGGAGTGTTGCAGGTTTTCTGCTTCGGCAGTCTTTGTTTCACTCTCAGTCAGCACAGAAGTGTGTGTCATGCAGGTGAAATGGTAGAGTTCCTACCTGCTGTGGCAGCAGCCTTACTGAGGTTTTTCCTGTGTTTTTTGCCTCTATTGTGTTCCTCTTCTCCACTGAACTGGACCATCACATCACACACCTGTAGGAAACCATTCATACATTAATTAATCAAACCAATATCAACAATATGCTGCTATGGCGTCCGACAGTGCATTCGAGTTAGCGTTTGCAAACTCTTAAAGATGCATGTAACTTTGTAACTTTCCTCTTCTACCCTGGATTTTAACCCGGTTTCCTGTGCAAATTCTTTAGCAAAGCTTGCTTAGGGGATAAATTTAATTTCGCCTTTATTTTATTTATTTTTTTATAGAGGGACAGACAGTATAGGCTGACAGGAAATGGGGGAGTGACATGCAGTAAAGGCCGTCGGGATCGGGAGTCGAACCCGCGGCACACTGCCAGACTCGGACTACCGGCCAAGGTGCCTGAACCGCTGCTTGCCCATCAGCCAGATAAATGTAATCTGTAATTTGTGACAGACCCTGTGTCTAGGTGAGACATGACCTTTGACACAATCCAAATGTCTCAATGGAAGATAGCCTTTAGATTTTGATTAATCTTAATAATTCAACATAACAAATTGTTAAAATATAAAATTTAATTTATTTAATTGTGGAACCACCTACATTATTTTTTTTAAATAGTCCGTACATTAATAATAAAATGGTGATTATAGTAATATTATCACAGACATTGTTGAGAATTAAGAGTGAGGAAGCATCCCGACAAGGAAGAAGAGATTGCATACACACTCTCCTATATTATTATTATATTTAATTGGATTCATGAAGGAATAAGCCTTTGAAATGCCACAGATCAGATGGAATGGAAGTATGGACCTGCGGAGTTAGGGCTGTCTTTCCGTGCGTGATGTGGCAAACATCGTCCAATACGACGCTATGTTTTTGCTTGATATTGTGTGATATTGATATTGTGTTGCTTGATAGCATTTAATTGGGAGACAATAGAAGCACGGTTGACAGCATTTTTTTAAAGGTTCAGAAAAGACTGATCTATGGCAGAGTTAAAACTGCAGTGTTGTTTTATCTCTATGGATAGACGAAGCCAGCAGCCACTGAGGAGCAGTGTTGCCAGATTGTGTCTGAAATAAGTAACCAGGTCCATGAAAATAATCCCAAAAGAAGTGGCTACATACCAGGGGTTTGCAACTTTTTTTTTTAAATTACGTGCCATGTTTTTTATTTTAGGGATAGTCATAGCCGGGGAGCCAGCCATCCGAAATTTGAGAGGACCTGTGATGTCATGACATACTTTTTATTTGTATTTTTTCTATTCATTTGGTCATTAAGGTCCACAGAATGAGGTCTGCTCTGCTGGAAAAAGTTATGGCCATTTTTGTATACCCCACCATAGACAACCAATATAAGATATAAAACAAACAATATAAAACATTTGATACTTTAAGTAGCATGTGACATGTCCAACTAGGGGGTTTTCATGATTCTGAATCCATTCCAAGCAATAGTTTTGCACGAAAAACACTCCTTGGCCTAAATTCGGCCATATCCACTTGCCCAAATGTGCTTACCTCATCACATTTGTGATGACGGCTTTTTTTTCCCGCAATGTTTCCGGCAGAGCAGACTCTCATTCTGTGGTCCTTAATGACCAAGTGAATAGAAAAAAACACAAATAAAAAGTATGTCATGACATCACAGGTTAATCCCTTAACCGTTGAGCTTTTGGGTCTGTGGCTCCCCGGTGTGCCATATCAAGACTAATTTTAATGACAGCACATACAAAAATCTAACATATTTTGATTGTCCAGGAATATAACATGTTTCCTTATTTTTTTATATTTTCTTTCACATTGTTATAATGATCATTATTACTCAGAACAATAACCCACCGACCGGGGTCGACATATGCCCTTACTGGGCTGCATTCAAGACACTTGCCTTGTGTCTGAAGCTTTGATGGATGTGTTCTGCCCCCCTCCCCCCATCAAACAAAATGTTTGGTCAAACCATATGGGCTCCATTGGAAATGCATTGGAGCAGCCATTAAACACAGACACAAGACAAACACAAGACAGGTGTCTTGAATGTGTGAATGCAGACCAGTAAGGGCATATGTCGACCCCACCCGCTCACCTCCGCCCCACCCCCTCCTGGTGCTGCAGCCATCTTGGATACTAAACACAATATAAACAAATGGGAGAGGGGTGGGGCCGAGAAAGGCCCTTATTGCTCCCGATGTGCAGGTTGCATCCTTGCATGTTTTCCTCTTTCATCGGTGTATGAATGTGTGTGTGAATGAGTGAATCTTTTTAAATAGTTTATTTTAAACCAAAAATGCTCTCTCATACACTTATGCCACAATGTTGGCACTGGTACCTAAGGTTGCCTATAGCCAGCAATGCCTTCTCTGCTGGCCCACTTGCCTGATGCAGAAATTTATATTTTATAATAAGTTTTTCTTTTTAACAAATATTATATCTTATAATATTATATATACTATATTTATTTCGCTGCCACTGCACTGTTTCTCACTCAGACAGGCTGGATGCTCTGCTTCCATTCTGTGCAGGTACAACAGCCCTTGTTTTTTTTTTAACCAATGAGATTATTTTCTTGTGTTGTCTCCGGGTAAAATTCTCTACCGGGAGGCCTGCAGAAACTCCAGTGAATCCCCTTGCTGTTGAAATGAAAGGGAGCAATATAGAGATTGACAGGTTCCTTAGCCAATGAGATTTCGAGTTTGCCCTGCTGGGCGTTTTCTTTCAAGTACCAACGCCAGCTAGCTGGCCTTTGGTGACGTTAACGTCTTGCTTGGATCCCATCGCTGGGGGGAAATATTGTCAAATGAGAAAAGAGAACTGGGTGTTTCAAACTTTCTGCGCGAGTTCCCATATGTGGGTTGATTGAGGAGCTAAATAGATTTAACTCACAGACAAACGCGGAAAATGGCTGAAGGAGGAGAAGAAACAGATTTAGTGGTGGATTTACAGTCAAAGCATTTTTCGAGAAGGAAGGACTTCAAGAAAAGCTTGCAGGGTAGACCATTGGTATGAAGCAGGCAGCCATGGTAAGGATCTTTATATAATATTTATATACATGCGATCGCGATGCGACGCAGCTTATTGATGATTGATCGTTTTATAGGCAATGGTTGTGGACTTCAGGACTTGTGGTTGTCCGTGCTGACAGTGTGTGTGTGGCCGAGCGCTGTGGAGCCACTTGAGTGTGTGTGTGTGTGTGTGTGTGTGTGTGTGTGTGTGTGTGTGCACGCGCTGCGTGTGTTTAGTCCCCGCCGGTGGAGCATAGCTGGGATATTACAGAGCCTGATATGAGTGTGGTTCAGTTCCACCAATTTTGGCGTGGTTTAATGGTGTATAAGAACATATGACAGGTTGTTGGGGGGGGGGGGGGGGGGGGAGTTGAAGGCCTAGTTCATTTCGGCACGGCCCGCCACTGACCAAATGGACCCATAACAATCTCATGGATAATGGCAGCCATCAGCTTACAACGTAAACAAAAACAATAACTTCGGACTCAACAAAAATATTCAAATTATTTCACAATGCTAATGCTTTGTGTGTGAAAACATTTATTTTAAAAGTGGATATAGTTTTGTTTATATTATCCATGTACATACAAATGTGATCACTCTGACCTTTAAATGAACCCTCATGATGTATATGTGTAGTGTGTACATACAGTACCTGGCATATGTAAGTCTTCTTCTTGGGTTTCTCATAGTGACTCTCTATGTCCGCTGCAGGCAGATGAGAGGGTTACAACAGATGTAAATTCTCTTTTGTTCCACTGTCAACCAAAGCACTCAATAACAGATAACTAACTACTGGGAGAGTGCAATACTGCAATACCTGAACCTTGATATATTTGCACAGTGTGGGTAGGATAATTATTTTTGAGTGGTGTAAACCACTCCTACGACTGGCTTTGTTAGTTTACGTGTCTGTCTGTCTGTCTGTCTGTTCGCAAAAAATTAGCATGGTTGCTACGGTCACCCAGTTCACACGGGTGTGATTTCATTACGTCAGACCACAGCTGATCAGGCTATATAAGACCTTACACCACTCAGTTCACACAGGTGTGATTTTTTGTACTATGAACTGTGTATGTATGTATGTATGTATGTATGTATGTAATGCAGCGATTCCCAAAGTGGGGTCCGCGGACGCCTAGGGGTACGCGACGCATAGCCAGGGGGTACCTGAAATAATTCCCAGAAAAAAAAAAAAATATATATATATATATATATATATATATATTTTTTTTTAAAACTTTTTTTAACATTAAAATTATGTTAATCTACGTGGTAATTTCTGCCAAGTTGTGCAATAAACGTATTTTTTGTGTTGTTCATTGTGTTTCTCCCATGTTTGCTTTGGGCCAATAGCTGACATGATTACTAAATCTACATCAGTCAACCTGACAGTAACAGCAGGACGCATGCTGCAGAAACAACAAAAAGACTCAGGACACTTGAAAGGTTTCTGCGGCCGCTTCAGATGAGGGGGTACCTGGAAAAATGTCTACCCCTAAAGGGGTACCTGGTCCAAAAAAGTTTGGGAACCCCTGATGTAATGTATAACGCGGTCTCTTGGTGCCCAAGACAAATTTCTCCTCGGAGACAATAAAGGCTATTGAATTGAATTACAAAGGGTTAACCATTTCCTCCATAACCGCACAATAATAAACGCTAGCACCGCACACATACTTTGCCTATGCAACGATGATCACAGCTGTTTGTTCTCCTTGCCGAGATATTTTTTTATATTAGAAAAAAGACATTCAAATCAAATGATTCTACAAGTGCACAAAGGCATCTTCAGGCATCTCTGCCTCCGAGCATACAGGTGTGCATAAGACTTTGTTGAATATTATTTAAAGGGAAATTAAGAAAAAAGGCGAATAGCATTAAGCTCCGCACAAGATAGGGCCTTGTATCTCAGTTCTAACTAAATGAGACGCCTACATCCAGTCTTACCTTCAGAAGAAGAATCAGAATCACCATGAGACTTGACTTCCTTGGCCTTCTTGGATTTCGCCTTCCTTTTAGGAGCTCCTATGAACATAAAAACCTTTTAGTTTTGAGGTGTGCATAGTTTACTTACATGGTCGTGTTTCAACCCAAGTTTGTTTTGTCGTTTTTTGACTACTTAAAAGGTAAAGGAAATATGAGAAAAATCACACCCGTGTGAACTGAGTGGTGTAAGGTTTTATATAGCATGATCAGCTGTGGTCTGACGTAATAAGGTATTATATAGCCTGATCAGCTCTGATCTGACGTAATTAAATCACACCCGGATGTGATTTCACAACTGGCTTTTTTTGTGCAGAGAAAATGACCACGGTTGCTACGGTCATCCAGTTCACCCGGGTGTGATTTAATTACGTCAGAAATTATTTTGAACATAGCAACCATGGTCATTTTTTTATGCACACAAAAGCCAGTTGTAGGAGTGGTTTACACCACTCATTTATGCACACAAAAGCCAGTTGTAGGAGTGGTTTACACCACTCAAAAAAGCTGGCAGTGGGACGATCATTTATGTATTTCATCTGGCAGTGAATGAGTTTTAAGAGGTGACCCCAAGCTACAAGAGTCGGTTGAAAAAAATAAATAAAAATAAAAACTTTATCTGACCACGAAACCACGTTCACCCCCACGGCTCCCGGACTACACTTTGCAGTCATTTGGACAATATACAGTGACATCACATTATACTGCCTATATATATATATATATAGGCAACCACACTCCCCAGGATTTTGTTGTCAATGCCTGTGTGTGAATTCAGATCAATTGCTCCAGCCACAGAGGAGAAGGGAGCTATCACGTTACGAGGAGAGTGTTGCGCGATGTCTAATGACATCTCTCCCCCTCTGCTACTTAGATTTTATATTGGCTAATGTGGCACACTTGTTATGCAATGCTCAGCCAATGACAGCACAGACATTTCGTCCTCAAATTTGAGGACACAATTAATACAATTATTAGTTATTAAGATTGGGCCTCATAACAGGCACGGTGGCACAGTTGGTAGTGCTGTCGCCTCACAGCTAGAAAGTCCTGGGTTCGATTCCCCCTTGGGACGCTGTGGGTGCTGGCGGCGTGTTTCCTCCTCCGCGTCATCAGTGCCCATACCCTCTAGGTACCCTCACAAAAAACATGCAGTAATCCTGGTCTCTAAACTGCCTCCCCCTGGCCAGCCGGGACGCCTGATGGAGGGGAAAGGAACTGGTTGGAATAACGTGTTCCTTCCACGTGCTACGTCCAACCAGGGAAACTCCCCCCTGTCAGGTGTAAAGGAGCAACTTGGACACTCAGGCATGAAGGAAGCATGAGTTCAAGTCCGTTGCTCTCCCCATGTCCCCCATATATGGGGACTAGGTTGGCGGAGGGTGTGTAGAGCCCAGGATCACATTAGATAATTGACACAGGGGTGAAAAATGGGTTACAAAATGGTGGGATACAAAATATATTAGAACAAATAAAGATTGGGCCTCATGCGCCAAAAGGTTCCAAACCTTTCCTCTGACATTTCTTCCTAAGTGAACTCAAGTCAGATTCATGAAACGTTCTTAAAAGGCAGAATGTTCTTATGACGATGAACCCCAATCCTCGTAACTAGAAGGGGTGTGCCAGTTCATCCTAATTACCATAGGGAGCTGCCCCACCAATCCCCATATAGGGCATGGGGAGGCAAGTGTTTTGCCCAGGGGGCATGTTTTAGCATGACTCCATGGCCCTGCCTGCAGTTACCCCTGTGTGTGATTGCTGCACAGAAATCACAGAACATCAAACAGAAATACAGTTGAGAGAATGAAGTCCAGAATACCTAAACTAAGGGAGGGGGGATGATGTGGTGGTGCCTGGCTTCAACTCAACCGGTCTGTTTGGGTTGGATTGTAATGTTAAGGCCCGTCAAAAACTCTAAAGCAGTGCTTCCCAAACATGGTCATGTCAGGGAGTCGGACCCCCACATTGGCATGCATTCCGAAGACCCCCACATGGAAATACTTTCTGCTAGGGAATTTTTTTCAAGAACGGTTTCGAAAATAGCCAATCTACAAGTTCAAAATGGGCAATAGGAGATTGTAGATTGGCTATTTTCAAAGAATATAATGGGGTTAAAAGTGGTAAAACAGTTTTGCTGTGGACCGCCTGGAACTTCCTCAAGTACCCCTGGGGGTCCCCAGACCAGACTTTGAGAACCACTGCTGTAAAGATATGATATAAATAGTATTTACAACTGTATAATTGAAGTAATAATAAATCATAAATTATTTTTCCAAAAACAAAGCCTCCTTCTCCTCCCACACCCGCTGCTTATGGCTCGTACACACTGCCCAATATTTTCTCTAATTATGCTGTCGGGGACCATTTTTGGCGCTCGCCGACAAAACCTCCGATCTGACGCAAGATCGGGCTTTGATCGCCGAGGTTTTGCTCGCTGTGTGTGAGCGGCTCTGCGATAAGATACTAAGATACTGTAGCGCCGATAAAAGCGTTCGCCGACGCCTTCCCGACAATTTCTGAATATCTAGTAGGTTTGATATTTGGCTCTCTCACGGACTGGACATCGTACAGTATGAACTGGGTTGCGACCGCGTCCTCGAGAAGGCCATATTACAGCCAATGAGACCACAGGACAGCTGTGCTCACTGACACTCTGTCTGTCTGTCTGTCTGTCTGTCTGTCTGTCGGTCGGTCTGTCTGTCGACTGTATCGATAGATGATCATGATAATATATATAACCTTTATTCCTTGGGTAAATCGCTGTGTTGTACATATTGGTAGCTATATAGCGCAATGTTGCATTTCACTTGAATGATGTTGATAAAACCGCATTGGAATCAACAGTGCAGAGCAAACTTTTGGACCTTGTGCGCTGTGTGTGTGTGTGTGTGTGTGCAAACATACAGAGAGAGACATAGTTATTTAATGAAAATCAAGATTTAACGTCCTGTCTCGCTATACCCTATCACAAACATTTCGCCCTGTGTAGCCTTAGCCTGCACTATTCCTGTGTGGCGTGCACGCAGAGAGAGAGAGAGAGAGAGAGAGATGCGTGTCGGTCTCGCGCTTGTATCACGGTATCCTGCACGTGTGAGAGATGTCAAAATGAGTTGGAATAAAAAAACAATCACAGTTTGTGATCCCTTGTCGGCGATCAATCGTTTAGTGTGAAAGCCACAAAGATAATATGACTGCCGATAAAAATAAAAATAAAGATTCTTGTAGTGTGAAATACATAAGGATCTGATGACTCGCCGACAACTTGTGTAGGGGCCATTAGCCTCAGTCACAGCCGTGGCTGCTGCCCTCCGGGCCTGTCAGTGCCCCTGCAGCAACTGCCTCCGGAGTCCCCTGGGATAACATACCCCAACTCTGTCGTTGGAGGGCTTCCTCGCACGCCATATCCATTGTGTAGGGTGTCCACCATATCGGCTGATATGACCCTGCAAATAATCAGAGATTGGATATCGGTCATCATTTCAATATCGTGCATCTCAAATATTATCCAGAAATATGAAATCATTAGTGCACTTTGACCTGAGATCAGATTCTAAAAATGTCATTCTAAAAATGTTTTCTGAAAAAGCTATGTTTCCATGTCAGTCGTTCTTCGATTTTTCAAAAATAGCAGACCTACAAGCTCGTAGTGCGCACCTCAGTGGCTATGAGCTTGTAGATCTGCTATTTTTCAATAGCTAAAGCATAACATAATGCTAACACCAAAAGGGGTTCCCGCCCAGAATGGGTTAGTGCACTTTGACAAATCTGAAAACATCATTATGATCATAGCAGTAACCATATGAACCCCAGCATGCTGGGCTGGGGAACACGAGACTAAAATATAGGTAATAGCCCATGTCTGTATGTGAAACTGACTTATTTTGGATAGTAATTTATGATTCTGCTATTATTTATTATGCTCACATAAGCTATTCAGATGGGGTAGACAGTATTCATCAGGAAATAAGGATCTCAGGATATTTCCTTTTCTGTTTCAACAGTAAGTATGAGGACCACAAAATCATCATCTTTACCCATTGATTTACTTGTAAACTTGTGATGTGACATTAAAACTGATTCTGATCACTGCTTGATGGCACTCAAGCATTCTGTCATTTTTTATCAAATATAAATGAAAGAAAAGGAATACGGAAAATGCAGACTCAGTGTAGTCGTTCTTAAGAGCAATAACACAGTTAAGTTGTGACTGAAACAGGATCAGTTATTCTTTTTTGTATCTTTGCACCTCAGGAGTTTACTCACATATAGCACTGGCTTATTCACGTCAGTTAGAGTTTTGCATATTATTCTGTCAAAGCTATTCCAACTACTCACCTTCTTCCTCATCCTCCGCCTTGGTCTTGACCTCAGAGTCTAAAAGCCACAACACATACAGGTACATCAATATGACCACATTCCAACCCACTGATCCTGCATTAGCTGCCATCATCAATGGAAAAGGTGACATCACACACCCAAATAAGGATGTCAGGGCTATTAATGTTGATTTCATACCAGTGTGTAACTCTTTTGGATCAAAGTTGTAAAGTCTTGACAATAAAGTCTGTTCTCCATTCACATAAAAGCAGCAGGTCCAGTAGTTCTCATATATGTTTTCAAACAACGAAGAGCATTATTTACCAGAATCATCGTCTTCATCATCATCATCATCCTCCTCACTCTCCGGCTTTAAAGAATAATAGACAAATGAGATTAAGAGACAATGTAATACAATTGTAAAGCACTTAGGCATTATATAGAGTTCCACTTTCCACCCATTCAGTTGCAAAAAATAAATCTCATCTCATCAAAATATATTGAAGTACAGCAATACAATGCATGGCAACCTGAGGGAGGTACTCTTCTTTAATATTTCATTATGACTATATCTCATGGAGTTTCAATTGTTGAAAAACAGCACATTATTTCAAAAATATTCATAAAAATAAAAACAAATGGAGCTGGGATGTTCTCCTTTGGTCCACCCATTCCTGGGACATGAGAGAATGGTCCAGTGAAGAAAAAAAAGAATCACACCCATGTGAAGTGAGTGGTGCAACTCCGTGTGGGGGTTCCGGGGGGGGTTCCAGACCCACAGGAACGCACCTAGGGTGCCGGTCCGGTTCCGGCGAGCCGCCCCGCGTCCGAAACGGTTGAGAAATGACAGTTACCGTGTGCCGGTCCCTCTACTGTACTGTACGGTACGGTACGGTACGGTATGGTACGGTACTGTAGTGGCACACCCGAAATCATCATATACAGTTAATATGTGCATGTGTGCGTTTGTGTGTGTGTTAGGTTGCGCACAGGTGGTGAAAAACGACCATGCTGTTTTCGTGCTACACCGCAACTACAGGTTCAATCATAACTGCAGTGTCACACCGCAACACCACACCTACAGGTTCAATCATAACTGCAGTGTCACCCCGCAACTACAGGGCAGCGCTCTGTACTCAATCATAACTGCAGTGTCACAACACCGCAACTACAGGTTCAATCATAACTGCAGTGTCACACCGCAACACCACACCTACAGGTTCAATCATAACTGCAGTGTCACCCCGCAACTACAGGGCAGCGCTCTGTACTCAATCATAACTGCAGTGTCACAACACCGCAGCACTGTCAGCGGTCACACCGCAACACCCCACCTACAGGGCAGCGCTCTGTCAGCGGTCACACCGCAACACCCCACCTACAGGGCAGCGCTCTGTCAGCGGTCACACCACAACACCCCACCTACAGGGCAGCGCTCTGTCAGCGGTCACACCGCAACACCCCACCTACAGGGCAGCACTCTGTCAGCGGTCACACCGCAACACCCCACCTACAGGGCAGCACTCTGTCAGCGGTCACACCGCAACACCCCACCTACAGGGCAGCACTCTGTCAGCGGTCACACCGCAACACCCCACCTACAGGGCAGCGCTTTGTCAGCGGTCACACCGCAACACCGCAACTACAGGGCAGCGGTCTCCTGATTTTATATAATTGGTATTCAGACCTGAAAATGCATTTTCCCTTCACTGGAGATCTGAAGAGACAGGGATACCCCTGTTACTGAACAAACACACTATAGTAATGATTACACATATAAAGCTATTTAACACTTATAAACACATATATTTGTTTGTTTTGACAATAAAGCAACACTGTTGCGTGATGCAGTATCCCCAAATGCAATCATTTCATTGTAATGTGCAAGAAAACGTCTGTGATGATCTTGCATACAAAAAGTCTCGGTATGGCCCAAACAGTGTTTTGCATGGACAGGGCCATTGTGACTAAGTACTAAAACAAAAATATACCAATACTATATAAGGCACTTTTAAAGTAAAAGGGAGTTCCAACCGCACCTCAAGCCTAAAAATGTACACATTTTTACTTACAGTATGCACCCTGTGAATAAAATAAGGGCTTAAACTGTCTGAGTTGCTCCAGTGCATTCCTTCCTCACACTTTTAAAGTGTTGCTTGCTGTGACTGGGACGCTCTATCTAGGAGTGTGTTTTGTCAAACAACATACTTGCAATGCTATCGGCCAAATTGGGGCAATAGTTTTTTTTCCCCGTACTGGTCCAGACCTGGAAATGAAAAATGACTCAAATCTAATACATTTCCATAATCGTCATACCCCTGTAGTAATAATGTCATCTTCTGTGGGTGCATGATCATCCCGCAGCCTGACACACATGCTGAACTTGAAGGCATCATGTGGGGGCATCTCTCCCACAGTTTCCCATGAGTCTGTTTCTTCACAGTACTGCTCGATGCTAGGGATGCGCCTACAGTGCATGAAGAGAGACCAAAAGCTAGAACACAATTGTCTTTTGTGGACAACAAGCCCCCTTTTCCCAAACATTCATGACCCAGCACTGTCTTACTTGTTGTTCGAGTTCAGCCCTCCCAGCACATATAGCTTTCCATCCAGTGCAGCCATGAAAGGCTTCTGGCGTCGCTTTTGCATGGGGGCACACAGAGTCCACTGGTTTGTCCGGGGACTGTAGCACTCCATCGTTTTTTTTTCCTTTACTAAAGACCAAGGTATTGAACAATCCAGACCCCCTATAGATAAAACAGAATTAACAGTACAGCGATTGTTATGTCTCACACACACAGCATTCACTTTCATAGGCGTCAGATTGCTGTGCACACTACACAACTATGTCTTGAAATCGGGTGTCCTACAGTAAGTCATTGTGGATTCCAGACTGCATGACTGATTGGAGACAAGGGAATGACATATAATATAATATAATATAATATAATATAATATAATATAATATAATATAATATAATATAATATAATATAATATAATATAATATAATATAATATAATATAATATAATATAATATAATATAATATAATATAATATAATATAATATAATATAATACAATACAATACAGTATGTGACCAGATTTGACAGAGGGACTGCCATCGTGCAGTCTCCAGCTTTTCACCAGAGGAGAAAAATGAGTTAATAGCACAGGCAGACTCTTCACATGTTTATGAAATAAATGTCAGAGCTTAAATTGAAAATGTACATATTAAATTAATGCTTAAACATGTAGCTAGGTGTAATGTTAGAGACCACAGAAATGTGCGTGTGCGTTATTTTGTGTGTGATACAGCTGCGCCCGCGAGTGGTGACACACACACACACAGACAGACAGATGTTCTGCCTGGCTTACATAGTAATGGCTCATTGGCTCAGTGCATTCGCAATGGTACCAATATGTCAATTTGAAGCTATAATTCCCTGCTTTCATATGAGATGAAAAAAAACAATGGCAGCCCCTCAGTCAAATTTGGTCACATATTACAATTATTGACGTGTTTGGGCAACCCGGGGAATCTGGGTACTGTGTGATGTGATGCCTTTAATATTATCTGATAAGATTATCATGAATTGTGCAACGCTACCAGATTTAAAATTTGTTTAGTCAGTGGATAATGTGAGAAGACGCAATGTGCAAGTGAAAGTACTGGAATTTGCCTTTTAAAGACCTGGCTTAACTAGCTCGGGTGTGCCTCATTCAGGCCAAATCTCACTTATCCACCTGGGACTGGGCAGGAGGGAGGAGTTTCTACACCACCTATTATTCATAATTTGCTATGTTTGTAATCTGGCCAGGTCTATACGAACCCTGGGCAGGGGCCCTGTCCAGAGCCCGGGCAGAGGCCTTTTGGGGGCGGTTCTGGACAATCGTGGGTCCGACCGGCCACTGTGGTGGTGTGGTGTGGTGGTGTGGAACGTGTGTGTCGAATTTGTCGGTGGGGTGAACAGTTCTCGAGTTAAGTGGATTACACACAGACAGACGTACAGAGACTTGGTGCAAAGATATTTAAGATATATAAGATAGTCTATTCACAACCCCTGACGATACCTATAACGTAGATCTTCCCGTTGAGACTGCAGGCAGCTGCAGAGCGTTCATAGCACGGATTTCGCATTGGAGGGATTTTTGACCATTCATCCATTCGATGGCTGTATGCATAATTTGCATTGTGACCTAGGGCCCAAAAAGACACATGGTAAACATTATAAATTGTCAGTAGGAGGATGAATATGTAATAATACCAAAGTCTTTGGGCATTTTCAGTTATGCAGTGTTCTTTACATACAATATTCTACAAAACACATACCAATAAAATAGAGCAGTCCATCTAGTGCGACCACCAGCGTGGGCCTGTAGTATGGCCCAAGCATATTTTCAGTTAACTCCCAGGTGTTGGTTTTCGGGTCGTATCGATCTACTGACATTGCAGTCTCCATCTCACCCTCGACACCCTCGACCCAGTGCCCATTGCCCAGTGCAAACAAATATCCATCCGCCATCAGCAGGCCTATGGACCATGTGGGAAAAATAAAGTTGTGTTTAGTTAGACATACCAACAGTCAGACACCCTCCCCAAACCCAAAACTCACAGGAAGCCACGAGAGATTTTTAACCTGCAGCACGGATTTCTTTTAACCCGCCAAGAGGGTATTTTTCACACGCAGCAGGTGATTTTTATCCTGCAGCAGGTGATTTTTATCCTGCAGCACGGGTGATTTTGATCCTGCAGCACAGGCGATTTTGATCCTGCAGCAGGTGATTTTTATCCTGCAGCACGGGTTTGTCTGACTAATGACTGTAGGACTGTTGGTATGTCTAACCAACATACCAGCACCCCAAAATGAAAGTCACTCATTCTTGAGATAAGGGACAAAACTTTTTTCAAAACAGATTTTAGAATCATTAAAATGAAATGGATGTATTTGTAGACACAGGTCTCAACTACCAATCATAACTGATTCATGTCAACTCTGTCAGACACACTAAAATCCCTTTTATTTTAATTTGATAATTTAAGTCCTCAGTTATCTTATAATGGCTTTCAGTAGTCAAGTTAAGTAATACAATTAATTTAACATTGTTTTGTTCCCATTTCTAAATTCCTTCATTTGCAACCTTTACTTTCAATTTTATAACATAAAAACCATGTAAAAAAAAAAGAAGAAGTCATCAAGGCCTATTTCAGTTGGTGTTTCAGCACAAAATATTTGACATTGAATCATCTATTTTTTGGGAAATTAACAAAAACATCATGTGACCAACATCTGACAGAGTTGACGAACATCTGACGGAGTTGACAAGTTGAACTGATTTTGGTTCTAGACCACCTAGGATCTTGATTCTGGTGACTAATCCCACATTTTCAAGGATGAGGGATACATTGGTACTATTTAGATTTGTCCTGTGACCATGGCAGACATTTTTCAAAATGGCCACCAACCTGCTGTTATTTCCCAATAACTCAAGTTCTAGACCACCTAGGATATTGATTCTGGTGACTATTACATTTTCAAGGAACGAGGAATACAGCCGTACTATTTAGATTTGTCCTGTGACAATGGCAGCCATTTACAAAAATGTCGGACGTGCTATTATTTTACCAATTAGTCAGGGAATATTATCAGAATAATGTCAAATCTGGGAATACATTTCTTACCAAGAGTTTTCTTCACCAATGTGTTTGTAAAGGTGTCTACTAACATATCCAACATTGGTTTATATTCAACCACCCTAGGGGACTTTTTGACAGCTGCTGAAAGTTGGGGTACCATCAACAACCAATATAAGGCTAAATGTTCTAAATTTCATTATGCTTTAAGTAGCATGTGACATGTCAAACTAGGGGGTTTTCATCTTTCTGAATCCATTCCAAGCATTAGTTTTGCACAAAAAACACTCCATGGGCTACAACCGACCATAGCCATCATCACAGATGTGATGAGGTCAGCACATTTGGGTGTGGCTATGGCCAAACTAGGGGGTCTATGGTCAAACTAGGGGGTTTTCATGATTCTGAACCCATTCCAAGCATTAGTTAACGAAAAACACTCCTTGGGCTAAATTTGGCCATATCCACTTGTCCAAATGTGCTGACCTCATTACATTTGTGATGACGGCTATGGCCGTTTTTAGCCCAAGGAGTGTTTTTCGTGCAAAGCTAATGCTTGGAATGCATTCAGAATCATGAAAAACCTTTAGTTTGACCATGCTACTTAACGCATAATGAAATTTTTTCTTTATATTGGTTGTTGATGGTACACCAACTTTCAGCAGCTGTCAAAATCCCCTAGGGTGGTTGAATATAAACCAATGTGGGATATGTTAGTAGACACCCTTACAAACACATTGGTGAAGAAAATTATTGCCAGATTCTATTATTATTCTATGCGGCTCACATGTTGCACGACTCCTCAACAAGCTGCCACCAGAGATGAGAGCTGACTTCCACCACACAATGCTCTGCGTCCCAGGAGCAACCTACACCGTGTTGGAGTTCTCGGAGTGGTTGAAGCACGAGTCCTAGTGCCACGACTTCGATGTGCAGCTCCCTAGTAATGAGCCAAAACATTGGCTACCTCAGAAAATGGGCCAATACGCCACGGTTCTGCATGGTGCCGAAGACAGAGTTGAGTGTGAGGCTACCGCCCCACCCTAAGAGACAGGAAAAGCGAATGCCTACTGCCCATCCTGTGAGAATAAGGAACACTTCCTCAGTCAGTGTACACTAGAGACTCACGACAGAACAGATCACAGAATGGATTCGAACCAAGAAGTGGTGCTGGCGCTGTGGTAGATCACATAGGGCCATCAGAATCAGACAAATCTAAATAGCATTGTATTCCTCATCCTTCAAAATGTAGGATTAGTCAGCAGAATCAAGATCCTAGGTGGTGTAGAACTTGAGTTATTGTAAAATAACAGCAGGTGGTGGCCATTTTGGAAAATGGCTGCCATGGTCACCACGACACTTCATCTTAACACTCCGAACGCCCAGGACGAAGTTCTTTGTCCTTTCTATTAGTAACGCCCGTCGCCCCGGACGAAGTATTGTCCAAAAGACGAAGTTTATTGATACGAGAACAGATCGCATGGCTGTATAGCCCAGGCAAGCCTCCTAGGCTCTCCTCGGTGACGCGCAAGAGTGAGGCGTCATCGAAAAACTCCCTCCTCTGTTTAGCTGATGAAAACGAAAATCTTAAAACGTTCATAAATCGCGATCTAAATCATCCCGTCTTTTTCTGAAAAAAGATCCTGTGTTAGACGGCGCTCCGCGGTCCAGTCGCTAGTCTCGATAGATTTATTCTCGTCTCCCGTTGTTGTCGATCGACTCTAGAATGCTGTGGCTATTGTTAGCTGCTACACAACATCATGATCTTCCGGCCGGTCCGTCCGGAAAAGGCGTCCGTGTTTATAAATCGACTGGGCGCATGAATGTAATGGATTAACACTAGCGCGTCGGAGCGGTCAGGCTGACCGATTTTGAAATTTTGAAGTGGATTTTCTTTGCCCATGAAGTCCTGAGAAAGTTCCCCTTGCATTACTTTTTCTAAATGTTCGATTCAAACCATCTCTGTTTTTTTTTCCATCTGAAACGTTTTGGAAATATGATTTTAGACATAATTCTACTAAAATGTCTGCTCTTTTTCGGTCCGTGGGACCGCTCTTAGAGCCCTCACCCTTTCTCCCCCACAAGCAGTGCTGTTCACACCTCCCTCCCGGCTGGAGACGGGCATTGTTCAAGCTAATGTGTCATTTGCATTCCAACTATACTTCCACATGTAGGCAAACTTACATTACGAATGTAAGTTTGTTGTTTTAGATGTTATATTTGTTATATGCGGTTTGCAGAAATAACGATGTCTGACTTTATTTCTCGAAACGGAAAAAAAAAAAATGGTGAAATATGGTGTGTTGACTGACTGGCGTATTGTTTCAACCAAACGCATAGCTCAATATATATAAATACATGTTGACTATACACGGCATCTTTATAGCATAATTATGTAAGGTGGCGATGATAAAAATGAATCAATTATCCTGGAATAATAAAGTTTATAGCATGGTCTGTTTGACCCGACCGACATTAGAATGCTCGCCGATGCGTGAATCAGCGCGATGCCAAATAAAAATGACAGTGTTTGAAATCAGTCCAACCCGATAGACGTCCCGAACTTCTAAATGTTTTGTCAGTCAGAAGAACAGTTCTGTCCGTCCTTCTTTGTGTGTAAACTTTTCTGCACGCGACCAGTGGAACTGATTTCCACGCATCACGGCTCTCTTTTTTTCCTCTATCCCTCTCTCTCTCTCGTGGAGAGGGAGAAAATATCCAAGTAACTGACGATGAGGTATGCGGAAGTGCATTTTAGATAACGCTGTAGCACTATTTGTGGCGGTGATGTGTCACATGACTTGATCTATCCTATGGTGTATATATATAAACCGTGCTGCTGCTACGGACTTCTCTGCTGGCACAATAAATCAAATATATATAAATGACATCGATCATAGGCGGCGGGTATGTAAGGCTAGGCCAGGCTTAGCCTTCCCAAAAATTATGCTGGGTATTTTTAAAATATATATAGGCTAATATGTGCGCAGCATTATATAGAAGGCTAGCCGCTCTTAAACTCCCAACTCCTTTGTCTGTAAACTGATTTGCACGCACGCACGCACATCTTTCCTTTTTTTTGGCACAATCAATCAAATATATATTAATTACATCGATGTTTCCCCCTATATAAAATGACAATATATAACTAATGTCGTATTTCGTCTGAGCAATGTGCCTGGCTCTGTTTCTATTTTTTTTTTTTTTTTTATTGACTCAATACAAAGTCGGACAGTGTTTGCTGCGCAAGGGTATTAAATATAGCGCTCACACCGTCACTATAATTATAGTTTGGTAAACTGAAATAAAAAATAACTTGAGTTGTCCTGTCTAGTTGAAACTGCTGCCTTGAATTCGTTGGAATGTAACATTTAGAAGACAATGGCAAGCCGTCAACGGGTGCAGAGAGAGGTGTGAAGATCATTAGACAGTGGGGGAGAGAATGGCCAATCAAATAGCACGAAAAACACCGGTCAGCCTGACCGTTAGCCGTCATAGTAGTAGTGCATTTTTTTCAGACATCCTAGTGTTAAATAGTTCCAGGCAATTAAAGTGTTAACCCTCTGTAGTACAATTTAGCCATTTTGTTTTTTCTTCAGTTGTTAGCTAAACCTAACCCTAAACTAAAATACTAAACATTATTTTGGAATTATTAACAAAGATCATAATAATGTCCTGACGGAGTAAAAGCTGTGACCACATTGATATTAACATGGTTTGTTTAAAATATCAAACAATTGAATGCTTGTCAGACGAGGTGCTCCACTGTTGCAACAAATAAACAGGACTTGGAAAAGGCTAAAACTGTCGACAATATTTTCTGATTAATTTAAGACTTTAAAAAAACCTGACGGAGTTGACGGAGACGTAGGACACACATTTAATATGAGATATTTAATGGAAAATATAAATTAAAATCAACTGTGTATATTGTTTGCTATGTTGTTGACAATCTACTTTCATTTAGTATGTAGGCCTATATTCATGTGATTGTGACAGTATTAGACACTTTTTTGGCAGTTTGAAATTGTGACCACTTGCTGAGGACAGGCTAAATACATGCATTTGTGGGTACAGAGCCTGCATTTTAACCAAATAGATGGCATATTAAAAAATAACAATTAAATAAATGTCATAAGAATACACAACTGTATTACATTTAACTTTGCAAGTACTTTTATTTTTATGAATGAATGCATTTTTAACATAAATAAGGCTCTTATGTGTAGGACATGTTTTTTCCACTTTTGTCCCTTATCTGTGTGTGTGCGCGCGCGCGTGCGTGCGTGCCACAGTTTGACAATCTTACTGAAGCTCCAGCGTGGCAGGTTCATAGGAGCCATCTCCATCCATGAGTTAAGGTGAAAATCATAGCGCCACATCTTCCCAGTGCATTTAGCAGCAGAGCCTGTAAGTCCTCCGGCCACATACAGAGTGGAGCCTAAGGTGGAAGGACAGAAGAATTAAACCTGTTACCTGTTGAACTGAGTTATTTCTTGTTAAAATAAAACATTTGAATATGCCTATACTGAACTTGACAACATAGCTTGTACTACTTTAAAGTAATACCGCACGTTATACACAATTCATTTTAGTATGGACAAATCCACAGAGGGGCGCCCTGTGCGCTACCTCGATTGGGCGATCGTCCTTCCAAGCTATAGGATATTGTCTCTGGGAGATGGAATTTAATCTTTGCTAGTAGTAGCACTGTCAGTTGGCATCTGACATTTGCGGTCGTAATTGCTAAAACATATGAATTTCTGTCGCATGTCTTAGTTACAATGAAGCTGAATAGATGTTTTATTTTAAGGGTAACTGTTCCATTGAGGCAGTCAGACGATCCGTGATGTCAACAATAGTCACTCCGAGTCATTATGCCTTCTGCCTCTGGTAAACATCACGTGGTGTCTGGCTGGTGAGTATGGAACATGATTGAACGACTCGTTCGAGTGACTGCTGGGTCTGTGCGGGAGATCCGGGAGCATTACGGCAGTAACTGAATGACCGAAATGAACGGATCTTTTTACTGAACGACTGAACGATGAAATTAATGAAAGTTCCCATCACTGCGCAGCAGCAGCAGCAGCAGCTTGTTGCCACATTTAAAGCCCAGGGTCATTTGGAACCAGTAAATCAGTGTGCCCAGTGATTTGCAGCTTCAGAGGTGACAAGGTTGCAGCTTTCAAGGTGACAAGACATCTTGATTTGCAGCTAGCATAGCATCTTGCCAAAACACCTGCGGGAGGATCGCCGACCAACCAAGGCATGATTACTTCTAACGCGACTCGTGACGGGACCGCGATGGGCCGTCAAAAACATAATATTTCGTTAGAATTGAAATCATTGATTTAAATTCAGTTATTCACGTTTTTAGATTTTTAATCCCATCCATTAAAATGGAGGGGGGACACTTTGGATGACAGCCCAACCGGAAATGACATTGAATGTTGCCCAATAGACGCTCCTAGACTATAGAGTGGTGCGCTCTGATTCTCCGTCTTTTGATCAATCTCTGTCCTGGGCATCCGATGTAATTCATTAATAGGACGGAGGTCTCCGTGTTAACAACAAGCTATGCTAACAACATGGCCATGGCTACTAGGCTACTGTCTGCTTCAACTTCATCTCCGCCTAGGATATAGCTTATTTATTTTGTCCATTGACGTGCAGTCACGACATCAGCCGACACAGGCACTGCGGAAAAAGTCAGATCTACAAGCTTACAACACGTTACGTCCTATAAAATAAGATACAATATGATATGCTCATTCATATTGTATGCTCATATGCTCATGGTATTCTCATTCTATAATAAATATTGGTTAAATCTATTAGTTATCTGACTGAATTTATTTTATAGCGCAAATATATTGTCAATCTGCGATTTTGGGGTAGACAATGGCTGATAGGAAAAATTGGCCTATCGCCCAAGTGCACTGTGGTATGTGTGATTATGGATTCTTCGAGGTGAAAATATGCAATTTAATGATATTGTCTCTTATTCTAGACTGCTATATTATGGACAATAGCTGACATCTTGCCTACTGTGTTAGAAGAACAGCATTTTAGGTTTGTCGGGACCATAAAATAATGGGTCAGGTATGTAAACCTGTATTATCTCGCCGTTTCTATTCACTACAATCAATCAATGACATTACCGTCTAACCATCCCACTCGGTCTGTGTGGATTAGGGGGGTTGGTATTCTCGTGTTGCCAGACTGTTGCCTCTTGCAATTTCCAAATGCTTCCATCCTACAGTCATGAGCAACGGTCCAAGCTCCATCATGAGCAAAATATAAAGTGGAAGTGGAGCCTCCTCCACACTTCCGTTTCGTCTTTACAGTCGCGCACATTTATCCTAATATAAATAGAAATCATCTAAGCATAATTAGCTTGTTGCTTAGCAGAAAAGGAAATGAAAAAAATAAGCTAAAATATATTTTTTGTGAACAGAAATGGCAGCTTTCTTACTCGGATTTCGGGAACTGTAGTTCCAGACTCTATATAGCATTCAGAGATTGTGGAATAGTTGTCTGGATACGTGAGACTATAGGGGGGTTGGCAGTCTGTGTCTGTCAATGTACTTTAGACCTGACCATGATTAGTCGAATAGTCGACTAATCGATCGAGGGAGTCTGATTCGACTGCCAATCTCTCAGTCGAGGCCAGCTACCTGCATGACTGTTTATTTACAGTGGAACTGAAGACATAGTGAGAACATTCTCGGGTAATGTTATGCAAAGCATAACAAAGCAGCGAGGTAGACGCTTTGTTAGGTGTTGTTCACTGTGCTGTCAACGTACATTGTGCACGCACGTGCATAAAGCTCCTTTGAATTGCATGTGGGGGGCGTGGGTGCAGCTTCTGAACTACCGGGGCGGCGCCCTGGGCAGCCCTACCGCCAGCTCACCACTGCCTATAGCCACCCACCGTTCACTCCACTGCCTCACCACTGCGCTCGTTTAGGAACTTTAGGGCACGGCTAGAGGGCTGTTTCAACCAATCAGATTGCTTCCTCGAAACGACCAGTTGTATCATTTCATTGCTACCTCAATTCAGAGGCAAAACAGAGTTGGAAACATTATGGGTCCCAGTGGTACTCCTCAGTCCTCACCTGACATAACGGCACCATACCCGCTTACTTTCGTGGGCAGAATTCCTAGAATCTTCCATTGTTTATTCAGGGGATTAAAGAGTTTAAGTGTGTCTCGGTACTCCTCTCGGTACTCCTCTTCTCCCACCGTCACAATCACTTCAACAAGCAGGAAGAAGGAGTAGGTGAGCCAGTGTACATGTAATAGTTCAAAGAGACACCAACATAATTCAATAAAAGAGGACCATCTCAGGGGCATGTTGGCCTTAGAATAGATGGGAGTTTCAGTTTGGCACCACCAAGATTTAAAAAAAATCTATATGTTCACAACACATTGCAATGGGATGGGTTGTGAGCTTGTAGATCTACTATTTTCACTATTAACTGCTATTTTCACTATGAGCTGTATAATTAAAGGTAGGGTAAGTGCTATTTTTTTTAAAGCCTAAATCACTATATTCTGATAGCAATTATTGCTATAGCGTTTGTTCAGTAACAAGGTAGTTCCAATTTTGTCTGCTCATTTATTTGTGTCATCACTTACAATTCCACTTTAATCTCTATCCTGACTGTGTTCAGTTCAGTTCAGTTCAGTTGTTTTGTTTTGGTCATAAAATAAACATTACATGTATTCATTTCGTCGTATTATTATTATTTATTTATTTTTGTAGAGACCAAAAGGGGTTAGGCTGAAGCCAATGGCTTATTATGCCTATCCCAAGGGGGGATAAAACAAAACAAAACAAAACAAAAAAAAAACCCACAAAGGACAAAAAAACGAAAACAGAAAGACACAGGAGAAGACAGATTTGATCACACAGAATCCAGAGTCGCACATGAGAAGTGTTTTTTTATATGGTTATGATATAGTTATAACATTAATAATTGTGTACTAGATTAATAGATATACTAGGTTATAATAATGTTCTATACTTATCTATTATTTTCTCCATCCTGATTGGATAAAATTGGTATCCGGACCTGAAAATGTGTATTTACCCGTGGTCCTGCGTGTGCGTGCCTTGTTACAGTAAGGCACTGCCAGCCGCTCCTTGGCCTCAGAGATGAACCTCTGGCAGCCCTGGTATTCTTTCACCTCATCCAGAGACTTGATCACATGACGGAGGTAGGAGGGACTGATAAGAGGCAGACGGATGTGCTCTAAGAGCTTAAAGAACACATTAGATCACACTAATTATTAAGTACAACCTGCTATTGGGTGAACAACATTATTAGAAGCAGCATACATAGTACAGTAGTATAGACAGCAGGCACTATTCTAGGAGCGAAGTCCACAGACATACAGTATCCATATACTGTATAGTCTGTGAGCCAGGCCCCCAAATGTGGGGTCGTCAGTATCAACTGGGAGGAATAATTATCAGAATGATTTTTGGGAAGGTATACACCCCTAGTACTAGGAAAAATGTGATAGCCTTGCATCTGTGATAGCTTTCTGTGTGTTATATACATCTTATATATTATATAAGATGTATATAACACACAAAGTTGGTGACGGAAGTCTTGGCGAACGGAAGTCTGTAGACGACCCCCTCCCCCTAGCATCACACCTGCTTCCGTTTCTGAAAGCCGCCATTAGTCACTCCCCCCCCGTCTAAAAAGCCTATTTCTCTACAGATGCGTTAATATTGTAACCTCGACACAGCATAACATCAGAAACTATCCCAGACGTCTGTGTTGTGTGCGTCTGGGAGAAGAACAAATGTAAGCAAGTTGATGAACATTCATTGTTTGTTTATTCATGATGATTTATATGTGTGAAACTGTCATTAACATGTCACAAGAACTGGAATTCATAATAAGAATTAATAAGAAGGTAAAATGACAATAAGATGGCAATATGTGTGGGCATGGTTGCGCAGTCGGTAACACTGTCGCCTCATAGCTAGAAGGTCCTGGGTTCGATTCCCGCTGGAGACGCTGTGGGCAATGGGGTTGTGTTCTCTCCTCCACGTCATCAGCGCCCATACCCTAGGTGGGGTTGGCAAAAGGGCCTTTCTGTGTGGAGTTTACATGTTCTCCCCGTGTCCCCTAGGGTAGTAGGTACTAGGGCAGTCGACTAGTAAATCCACTAGTTGACCTTGTTGGTACTAGTTGACTAGTTGATAAAAAAGGCAACTAGTCAACTAGTAAAAATGACTAGAAGTGAATGCCCTAGTAGGTACCCTCACAAAACATGTGCAATAATTCTGGTCTCTATACTGCCTCCCCCTAGCCAGCCTGGGCACCTGATGGAGGGGAAAGGAACTGGTTGGAATAACGTGTTCCTTCCACGTGCTACATCCAACCCAGGGAAACTCACCCCGGACAGGTGAAAAGAAGCAGACTCAACATAACTTGTAAATTGTAAAATCTGCTGCTTTCACACATGCAGCCAGCATACAAAGAACTACGATGTCTTGTGTATTACTGTAGCTTGTCTGTCTATCACAAACAATAACTAAGAGCATTATCTCATTACCTGTCACAAATGTCCCACAGCGTGTTGCAAAATTTATTGTGTTAATTCAGCTATCTATTCCACTTTCAGCAGTGCTGTGCTGGCTGTAGTGCAGCCTACAAACTGCTTAAGCAAGTCTCCACTCACCACCAACAGTGCAAGCCGTGAGTGCGAGCAGTATGAAATTACATTTGTCAGTCCACCGTTTCTTTGGTTCGGGGGACCCAGCCGAACTGAACTTTTGTCGGTTGTTATAGTGTAGAATGCAGCTACCTTAAAGAATGACTGCGCTCTGCTTTCAAAGCTCTGCCCGTGTGTAGGTAACTTCATCAACCACGCCATGGAAGCCTCAAACACCATGTCCTCCTGACCATTGAGATGGTCACTGGAAAGGATTGCCGTCAGTCTTTCCACAGAGAGAGACAAGAACTCCTCCTATTGGCAGAAACAAAATCAGTGTGTGTGTGTGTGTGTGTGTGTGTGTGTGTGTGTGTGTGTGTGTGTGTGTGTGTGTGTGTGTGTGTGTGTGTGTGTGTGTGTGTCAACTTATTGCCCTTGTATTTGGAAGTCTGGGCCATGTCCATAAAGTTGTGCTCAGGGGTCTGCAATTGGGTGGATTGCAAAAGACAAATGCAAAAAAGTTGGCTAAATACTGTTCTGTCTCAGCTATTATGGGCAGTCTGTCTATCTGGAGAAGCCGTTGTTTCATTTATCCCTAGGTGGCTTAAAAAAAAAAACATCCTGTCTTGTAGTGTCAAGTAATAGTATGTCATCAATGTGCTATCTTTTTTTCCTCTGTGTGTTAAAGGGTAAGACCACTTTTTTAGAGGTTTGGGTTGTTTTCTTACCTTATTATGGGCAAACTAGTCCATTCCATGAGTTATTTCGCTCCGTTGTGTCGTTTATTAGAAATTTGAGAAATAAAAAAAGTCGCTCATTGACTTCCATTGTAACGGGGAAACAGCTCTCAAAGTCACCCTTTTAGTCAATGAGCGACTTTTTTTATTTCTCAAATCTCTAATAAACAACACAACGGAGCGAAATAACTCATGGAATGGACTAGTTTGCCCATAATAAGGTAAGAAAACAACCCAAACCTCTAAAAAAGTGGTCTTACCCTTTAAACATGTGCAGTCATATCTGGTTGGACCATATAATGCAACCTACTTCTGATCAGTGTTTGGGTCTATTGTATTGCGCCTCTTGTGCAGATCCAAATAAAATAATTAAAATGTGTGTGCACGCGCGTGCGTGCGTGTAAATAACAAATGATGACTGATGGAATGATATTTTACCCAGGTTTGTGACTGCTGTGGTGCTAACAGGTTGAGTTATTAAAAGGAAGGAGGACGAGTCAACAACAGTCAACAGACAAAGAATCACTGACCTGCCGGTAGATGTCACTGAAGTGCTCCAAGATGTAATCCATGCTGTGCTGCTCCAGCACTGCAGAGGAGTGGGTCTCAGCAAGGCAGTGAATCCCAACACAGTTATGTATGTCTATGTGACGCTTCAAGTAGTCACCGCAGGCCTCTCGAACAGCTGTGACATCCAAAAAGTTTGATGCTGCCAGCAGGGCCTATAGACCAAAGAAACAACACATTTTTGTCTGCATTTTTGTCATACACCGGTGCTTAACAAAGAATAATACATGTTAAGACAGTACCTGCACATTTGCTTTGGAGATGGAGACCTCTGAGATGTAGGCATAGTTCACCAGCAGGCCTAGCATCTTAGGTTTCACGCCACTGATGGTCACTTTGTGCTGTGTGGACTCCATCATCCCAGATGTAAACATAGCCTGTGCAGGTTGGAAAGGTGAATGGTTGGATTATTAGACCTTTATGTGCATTGTGTTATATTGGATATAGCATGATGTCCAGTTCACATGAAAGCAAGGCAGGATTGATTGTCATTCCCCTATAACAACACCAGATCAAAGAATGTCATTCCCATATCAATAAATGGGTGTATTTACCTCAAAATAAGTGCTCAAGGAGGCCAGTACGCTACGATGGCAGGGGAACCACTGTCCCTCACAGCACAGAATAACATCACACGAGGCTCCTTTGAGCCACTGCCTGCTTAGGCCCAGTAAGACCTTTTTGGGATGGTTGGGATCAACAAACATCTCACTCATTCCATCCATGTGTCCCTTTGCTAGACCAGCCTATATGACATGGGGGGAAGGGGGGGGACATTGACAGCCCAACGTCTTTGACATCAATACCCAAGAGTCTCTGCAAGCATGTCCGGCGAGGACGTCCTCTTTTTGACTGGCAGTTCTGCCTTGGCATAATGCCAGGAAGAAAGTAATTGACTCCCCTACGCAACATAGTAATACAGTGCAGCCCCTAGCAGGGACCCCACCTGAGTCTATACATTCATGGGAGAATGATTGTTATTACTTAACCCATTTAGACCTGTGGCCGATTCTACAAAATGGTTCCTGACAAACCTATGTTTCTCTGTCAGTGATGCTTAAACTATGTCATGTCAAGGACCCCTAGGAATTATATGAGCAAAGATTTTAGTTAAAAACGTTAGCTCTGAAAGAATACATATTCAATGATTTGCGCCACATTTTCAAGATCTTTCCAAAATAGCAGTTCTACAAGCTCGTAGCCGCGCTAAAGTATAACATAATGCATCAAACACCAAAAAGGGGTTCCCGTCCTGAATGCGTTAAACATGTAACTTTATAATGTATTATGTAACTGACATAATATGCTATAATATAGCATATTATGGCATGTAACTATACTATACTATATCTATGTAAAAACATGACTTGTAGCACTTTTTCAATGTGATGCAATTGTCTGTCAATGAATATGAATGGCAATACAAGTTAACTACTAGCCATGTTTATAAAAATCGTCTAAATATTAATTCAGTCTTGGTACCTTCTCCACGTGACGCTCCATGTAGTCAAGACAGGCCTCTTGAACAGCTGTGACATCCAACAAGGTGGATGCTGCCAGCAGGGCCTAGACCAAAGAAAACATTACGTGTAAGCAGTACAGATGCAGGACAAAAACACAGACAATGAATATGGTTTATGATGATATGATTTATGGATGTACTCAAGAAAGATGCAGGAGCGCAAAGCACCAACGAGCTGGCCGGATGTATGGAGAACCGAGATGACTGGAAGCGACGATGGAAGGCTCGTCTGAGGACGACCTAGAGAGATCATACATTACCTGCACATTTTTCAAGGAGATGGACACTGTCGAGGTGTAGGCGTAGTTCAACAATGTGTCCAACTCAGGTTCCATATCACAGATTTGGAGCTTTTCCTGTGTGCACTCCATCGGGACAGATCTAAACAGAGCCTGTGCAGGTTGAAAAGCTAAAGTTAGTTCGGTTAAGGTGGAAGCCAAGTCAGAAATGAAGGTCATTCCCTGAACAACAGCAGATGTTGTACATTTACCTCAAAGTAGGTGCTAAATGAGACTAGTAAGGCTTGATGGCAGGGGAACTCCTGTCCCCCACAGCTCAAAATCACATCACACAAGGAACAGTTGAGTCGTAGCCTGTTGAGGCCCTCTAAGACCTTGACTGGATGGCAGGGATCCAACATCTCTAGGCTATTGATGTATACTGGTGCAAAAGAGAACAACATGTCTTGTCAATCTAGATTACATTTAAAATGAAGATGTATAATAATGATGTAATATGATGTAATATTTGTATTATCGATATGGCCATGTGGATTGACAACTGTATTTGTATGCACGTGTGTATGGAACATTTAAAGCTGCCAAAATGCAAAAAGAAATGGCAAATACGAAAAGTAAATTGAAACAAGACAAATGTCTTTTCATTTTCAGGTCATTAACGCATTTCTTGAGACAAAAATAAATCTAAAATGCAATAGCATTTACATTTAATCTACAGATGTGCTCATTCTATGACACAACATTTTCAAAAAATGCCCTGCTAATTAGTGGACATTATTAAAAAAATCAAATGAAATAAGAGAAATGCTTTTTAACCTTCAGATAATGAACGCATTTAAGAGAATATATAATGCAGTAGGATTTACATTTCATCTCCAGGTGTGCTCATTCTATGACAGAATGAAAAAGAAAAAGCAAATAACATTGCATTTTCATTTTCAAATTGGCGTGTGTACGATTTGAAAATGAAAGTGCAATATGATTTGCTTTTGCTTTTTCATTCGGTCATAGAATGAGCACACTTGGAGATGAAGCAAAAGCAAAGCACATCGCATTTTCATTTTCCACTAATTAGCAGGGCATTTTTTGAAAATTGAAAATCAAATGATCTTTTATGTATAATTTCAATTGTGTCATAGAATGAGCACATCTGTAAATTAAATGTAAACGCTATTGCATTTTAGATTTATTTGTCGTCACAAGAAATGCGTTAATGACCTGAAAATGAAAAAGCATTTCTCTTATTTCAATTGACTTTTTGTATTTGCCATTTCATTTGAATTTTGGCAGCTTTATGCTTCCATAGTTTCGAGTGTGTGGGATATCAGAAGCAACTGAAAAACATGTGTGCCCTTGATAATGCATTTTATTAATGTGGACTCAAATAAAGAAATTGAAATATGCGCATGCGCAAGCAAGGACACAGCATGCAAAAGTTGGTGGCAGCTTTACAACATCTAAAGCTAAACTGACTTTTTATTCACATCGAACTGCAGACACTTAGATGATGCAAGCAATGCTTGCACAGCTCGTTCTAACCAAGGTTTACAAGCAACCAGAGCAAGTGAATCCAGCCCTGAAACAGACACACCTGAGTGTCCAAGACTGCCCCCAAAGTATGCTATTCATTGACATTGTCTTAGTAGTAACTGGTTAAACAACAGTGCCCTCTTCTGGTTGAGCTAAGAGGTTCAGAGGTGGGTGGATGGCCATTGTTACATGAGGGAAGAGAGTTTCCATGAATGGATTAAATTAAAACACATCTCTAGTGATAACTCCTACTACGCATGTCATAAATCTACATTTCTCTTGAGTAAAAGTACAAATGTATTGGCATCACAACTACTGTACTTACTGTACCAAAGTAAAACATGCTCAAATTTGTAAGAATTGGTTAAACAAGAATTGGTGCACCAAGACACAGCTCTGATATCAACAGAGCTGTGGCCTATAGAGGCAGCAGATTTAAAGAAGCAGTATAGATCACTAGGGGGAATGAATGAGGGGGAACCATGTACACACATATAAACCATCTGCCCTCCGTGCCGCAATGAACTAACGCTACGCTTGAATTATTCTAAATATTGAGGTATCGCAATTGCACTCATAATAACCCCCAAATTCATATGTAGTTTCCAACTGACCCTGACCCCATCTGAAAAGATGTGCCAAACACTTGTTTCAACTTCATTTGAAAATAATTGATAATGATCTACAAGCATGCATCACATCTGGACATGGGTTGTGAATGAAGATTGCTCCCTCCTTCACAGAATAAAACAGAAATTCAACAAGCATAATGCATTAAGCCATAAGTATCTATAAATAGATGATTATGGCTTAATGCATTATGCTTGTTCAACTTATTTTACAGACGTACAGAGACTTAAATGCACCAAGTCTCTGTATGTGTGCGTATGTGTGTAATCCATGTAACTCGGGAACAGACTTCAAATTCGAGCCGGGCAGACCCACAGTTGTCCAGAACCGCCACAAAAGGCTTCTGCCCGGGCTCTGGACAGTATACTCCATATTTGGGTACCGGTATGCCTGACACAAAACTCCATATATAGGAATAAAGGGACACCGCCGTAGAGGCCCCACGGGCACCAGTACAGACACATACAGAAATATCCATATATGGGCATACAAGGGACACAGACAGATGGGTGAAACGGGTTGTGGACACTCTGCTTTTCCGGTTGTCCAGAACCAGCACAAAAGCCTCATTTGGCATGCTTGACAAATAACTCCATATACGGAGATAACAGGGTGGGGCATGCATGCAGGTATGTGGGGAAACTAGCACAAGCGCCCATGTTCAAATACACACATATTTGGACAGAGGAAACCACCCCAGGGTCAAGACAGCCACAGGGCAACAGACAGGGCAACATGAAGCAATGTCAAGGTGAATGAGATGATGTGGCTGCTGTCCCACTTCCTCTCTCTTCCATGACAATGGAGGGATGAGACGGACCACTGCAGCAAACCTTGCAAAGAAACTGGAGCCTCAGTGAGCACAGAGCAATGTAATGGGGTCCTGGGACCCACGGGTGGTCTTTTAGATGGGTCCCAGGGACATTTTATGAATCCTACTTCAACAACGTTAGAGTAGGCCTACAGTACTGAGTAGGCTACAGCATTGCATCCCAGGACTCCCGATTGATTGATTGCGTCCATTCTCAATTTAGTGAGTCTAAGGATGCAGGCTAATGTTTTACATTAACAACTTGAACCCTATAGGATCCCCATTCTGCAATGCAGTAAACATTAGCTGGAAAATAAAAGCTCACGTGTCACAGTGCTGCTGGTTGTGAGCTTGTAGATCAGATATTATCTATGAAAACCAGTTTTATACAATATCAGTGGGGGTCCCTGCTTCATCTTTAGCCAGAACAACATTGAAGACCCCTGTAAAGTACGATATGGTCAGAACAACATTGAAGACCCTATGGAACCACGATCACATTCCTCATCCTATCGTCTGTCAACAAGTGATGTCAGAGACGGAGTCATTGAAGCAGTCCTAACCCTATACATTGGAACATGACAGATCTACAAGCTCACAACGATGTGGGCGTGTCCGATTAGATCACCAAATACATTCATTTGTGGGTTGTTGATATGAAAAGGTTTTAGAACCAATGAGAGTACAGCAGCTGTCTAAACAGGTCATATAAAAAACATGTAGGCCTACATTTGATAGGCCTGCTATAAGTTACCACCAGGTAAACACTGTAAGTTCACAGTTAGCAGATCAGCATATTGTGCAAATTCATCTGAAATGTGTAACCCATGCATGTGCTCAGACCAAAGTCAACACTTGACAGGCAATGTATGAACACCAAGTCTTAATTAAACCTATATAGGAGGGGCTAGTGCCCCTCAAAAACAGGAAATCATGTAAGGAGGTAAAAAGGGAAAAGAAACATACGGGGGAAGGGGGAATCCAGATTGTACAGGGGCCAGTTTCGAATTGCAGCAGGTCTACAATGTAATGAAGGATCACACACAATGTTGTACAAGTTACCGCCAACTAATACTTAGCCTAGGTCTTGGTCCATAGTTTTGATTACTTTTCCATTAAAAGTCCTTGAGGCTATGGATCATATAGGCTTTAGCCATAGTACAAAACAACGATGACGTCTGTAAACACAGACACTCTAAGTAAACAAACGTAATATATGGATATCATTCATGTAAACATGATTAAAACAATGTTCATCAACTGAAGTAGCCGCCCTACATCACAACACAGCATTACACAACAGACAACACTAGACTGCACACAACTCTTCGCATGTTGTCAAACGACGAACAGAATAAACAGTGATCCACAACTTTTTTGACTTTTGTCAAACAATAACGTAGGAGAACAGCCAGATAAAGAATACATAATATAAAGGTTAACTCACGTCAGTGAAAGAAGTGTGTGTGCTCGCTCGCTGAACTGCAGCAGAGAATACACAGGTGCTATGATAATGAAACGAGTTAAACACAATTGCACACGTGTGAATGTTATTAGTATTGATAGATGTAGATGATTCACTCCACCAGTAGATGGAGCCATTGATCTACAGAAGGGAATGAACACAGAATCGTTCACATTATTGATATAGTTTACATTGACTATTGTGTTTGTGTAGTTTGGTTAATGTGAACACTGGTATTTTCAGGACCAAAGGTTTCAGCAATGGCTCTTCCGCATAATATGGTACTAGTACTACTGTACTAGTACTACTAAGTACTAATCTACAAAGTCTGTAGGCCTACTAGTAATGTGATTTTCTTCAGCCAAGTAGGCTATACAAGCCTAATAGCTAGGAGAAGGGATCCTCGTTGGACAGTCCTTCTCAAAGCTCAACTCACCCTGGAGCAGACGGAAGAAGACACAGAACATGGAATATAGGCCTACACATATAATAACTGATGATGAGGGTCAATGGAAAGAGAGCGAAAATACTTTATATGGAAAGAGAGCGAAAATACTTTATATTTCAGAAATATTAGTAGCCTACTGCTGTGTTTTAAAAGGCTATAAGACTGAAATATATCCACTGCTCCGGTGAAAGTTGTTTTTCTTCTTTCTTTCTTTCTTTCTTTCTTTCTTTCTTTCTTTCTTTCTTTCTTTCTTTCTTTCTTTCTTTCTTTCTTGGGGGGGGGGGGGGGGTGTCAGACAGTACTGTTGCTGCTCTTATCATTATAATTTGTTGTAATGGCAATACTTATAATTTGAGCCTGTGATGAATGTTGATCAAATCTTATGTTGAGGTGAGTGAGGTCGAGGATCACACAGAATAACATTCACAATTGAAACAAAATGAGTGCAGAATCAATCTTCCATTTGGATACATTTGTTGTTATTAGAATTAATCTGTCTTGAATTAGAATCAACCAGGTGTGGACTGACTGACATCCATCTCCTATTTAGAACTCTTCCCATGTTCCTTTGACTTTGCCTATACTTCACCCTGCATTTAGAACACACACACGTTTGCCTGTTGTCCCATATACCAACATCAATATAAAGCATGGAATTGTGGACAAACGTTTCTGAGAGGCAAAATATCTGCTTCAAATGCCGAATAATGGACCTTGACATGAAAAAGGTTGAGAATCACGGATGCATTATGTAGCGTTGTAGCCTATAGGAATATATATTACAGGTATACTGTGTAGATAGAGTATGGTGTATCAAGTAGGCCTATCTCAAACTCTCCTAAAGTTGGTGTGTCATAGACTTGGCCTCCAACTTCTCTGACAAACGTCTACTGCCATAGTTATGTCATTGTGTTAATATTATATAGCATACTGTACATTTAGTGTTCCGGAGTGATACACTTTTTAGATTCTGTGCAAAACCATTCTCATTGGCCCCATTTCCCAAAGGACACCTCTTACACCATGGTGTAAGAGGTATGGTGTTGCACATGCTCAGGCCGCACATGAAGCCTGTGTGCGGCCTAATTGGCTGCATGGCAGCCAATCAAACACTATGTCCTTTTTTGGGAAACACTGTCAAGAACAACATAGAAATACACAACCTAGACTAGAGCACAGCCATACCTGTCCTCATTGCGCACGTAAGGCCTCCTGCATGAATACACAAACCTGTTTCCCTAAAGCCTCTTTAGCCTACACACACCTGTCAACATGTGGCAGTATTAAAACCATTCGCAGAGAAATGTGTGGTGCGAGTGGTGACTTTCTTCATCTCATTTAAATATAAAAACATTGAAATTAAGGCCTACTTCAGCGTCAAAGAAATTAAATTGAATTACATTTTTTTAAGAGTGAAGAGAGCCTACTGTCAGCTGTCCAGCAGTCCAAATATTATTAAATAACATTTCAGAATGGTAGACCTGAGGCCTACCATACCAGGCCTCAGGCCTGAGGCCTACCATTGCGTGGCACATCTATGCACAGAATGTCTATGTTCACAGGCTTCATGTGCGGCCTAGAGGGCAACTGAGCATGTGCAACACAGGTGTCCTTTTAGTTAGAGAAAATTGGCTAAATGTGTGGCAAATCTGCAAAAAAAATGCTTACCACTAGCTTTCTTCACAAAATGTGTTCATAAAGGTGTCTACAATCACATATAAATTTGTTCCAACCCAACTCCCTTGGGAAACTTTGTGACAGCTGCTGAAATTTGGGGTACCATAAACATCCAATATAAGGCAAAATGTCATTATGCTTTAAGTAGCATGTGACATGTCAAACTAGGGGGTTTTCATTATGCTGAATCCATTCCAAGCATTAGTTTTGCCTGAAAACACTCCTTGGGCTAAATTCGGCCATAGCCACTTGCCCAAATGTGCCCAAATGTGCTGACCTCATCACTTTGCCTTATATTGGATCTTAATGGGTACCTCAACTTTCAGCAGCTGTCACAAAGTTTCCCAAGGGAGTTGGGTTGGAACAAAGTTTTCTGTGATAGTAGACACCTTTATGAACACATTTGTGAAGAAAGCTAGTGGTAAGCATTTTGTTTTGCAGATTTGCCAATTTGTACAATAATACAAATTGTACAATTTTTTTTTGCAGATTTGTACAATAATAGCCTACATTTAACAAACAAGCTTGATTGACATTTGTAAATAGGTCAATACAAAAACTGCTACGAGGATAAAACCAGAAAGGCACTATAAGGCTTCTTTACATCAGGTATAAAGTCAAGGAAAACGTGACAACCGTATGGAAAAAGGGGCAGAAGAACTGGGAGGCGGAGGCGTGGGGGGTGCGCTTTCAGCAATGGCTCTTCCTCATGTTAGTGGTTGTTATGTGGAAAGTAGGCCTACTCCAGTTGGAGGAGGTACAGCATTTTGTAAACAGAGCTATATGTCACATTGCACCGTTATACACATGTTATACACCGTATCAAGCTTTGTTTTAATACAAATAGCATGTTTTTGCAGTCACTTTGGGAATAGCATTTTTTCTCAAAACTATTTAAATAGTATAGCCTACAAAAATCAGATTTAAGATGTGTTTAAAGGTAGCCTATAGCAGCTCTGTTTACATGTGCAGTAAGTCTACAGATAGTACACACACGCATGCACACACACACGCACACACACACACACACACACACACACACACACACACACACACACACACACACAGCCTCTCTCTCTCTCTCTTCTCAAATAGGCGTTATTTATTGGCATATATCATTCAAGGTAAAAGTTGAAACTGCAATCAAAATAATGGTGCAATTGAAAGGGAATAAAGACGTGTGTAAACAGTTGTAACTAGAGAAATCGATCTTACAAAAACATAGGAATTGTGCATTTGGGGGGGGGGGGACCGCCCACCGTCAGACTTGTAAACAGAAAGCAACGTGGTCTGGGTCTGCTGGGTCAAAAGGACAGCGATTTGGACCAAGTTCTTTTGGCAAATCTAGAACTTCCTGTTTGAGAGCTAGCAAATTTAAGACATCCGGTTGCTTTCAGAATAAAAGCGTAGTTAATTAAATAATTATTACATTACATTATTAGAATGTAATGTAATTAGACACACATTATGTTTCTGTGTAAAAATAAGTAATTAAATAACGTAAAAAGTTATCTAAATGGATAAATGCCCAAGTCCATTCACTGGAGTGCCCAAGTCCATTCACTGGAGTGCATGGACTTTATAAAGTGGACACTGGACAAAAATCCCTGCTATGTATCGACTAGTGTGACATACGCACATGTCCGGGGAGACCTCCTCTACAACACCACACTGTCCGCTAAGCAGCAGAGGTGTACAAATTTAATTGGCACACCATACAGCGAGGTGAAAGGTCAAAAAACATCCCATTTCCAGACTAAAGTCAACTAAAGTGGACACTGGACAAAAATCCCTGCTATGTATCGACTAGTGTGACATATGCACATGTCCGGGGAGACCTCTACAACACCACACTGTCCGCTAAGCAGCAGAGGTGTAAAACAAAAATTGGCACGCCATACAGCGAGGTGAAACATAAAAGAATGTCCCATTTCCAGACTAAAGTCAACTAAAGTGGACACTGGACAAAGATCCCTGCTATGTATCGACTAGTGTGACATACGCACATGTCCGTGGAGACCTCCTCTACAACACCACACTGTCCGCTAAGCAGCAGAGGTGTAAAACAAAAATTGGCACGCCATACAGCGAGGTGAAACATAAAAAAATGTCCCATTTCCAGACTAAAGTCAACTAAAGTGGACACTGGACAAAGATCCCTGCTATGTATCGACTAGTGTGACATACGCACATGTCCGTGGAGACCTCCTCTACAACACCACACTGTCCGCTAAGCAGCAGAGGTGTAAAACAAAAATTGGCACGCCATACAGCGAGGTGAAACATTATTTTTGTACTCAAAAGTATAGGTACAACATGCAATGTACTTCAATGCAAACGTCACTCAAATGTATAATATGGTACAACATGCAATGTACCTATAAGTGCACACATCACTCAAATGTATAAAAAGGTACAACATGCAGTAAGTACCTATAGTGCAAAACATCACTGCAAACATAAAGTGCAAACATTGTACACACACACACACACACACACACATAAATTGATCAAAAGTTAGATGTACGTATATAAAGCAAACCCAGCTCAGTCCAAACATTTCAAACGTTTGTTTTTAGATGATCACAGTAAGCACAAAGACTAAAAAGGTAAAATACAGCACAATAAAATACTATTGGATTAAATCACAACCCAAGGTCTTGGGGACGTGTCATTTGGGGTCCCTCGCATCCTCCATTGGCGGCGAAGTTCTCCTACAACATAGACAAAACATAGCCTTTTAGTGCAGTGCAGTACTTAAACTATGTACTCAGAGCAATAAATTTTTTCCTGTCAGCTCATACAATACACAATCTCGCTTTTCAGGCTCTGTTTGGTAAGTGTTGAGACTCACATCAAACAGAACAGCTTTGGAAAACAAACAAGTGTAGAGACCACAGCTACTGTTATCAGTTTGTGTTATGAAATGAGGGCAACTGTCATAACACTCATATCTAAATGTGATAGCCATACCTCTACCATGCATTGCAAAGTACTGTAAGGCTAAGTATTTTTGCAGTGGACAAAATACATTAACCATGTCTTGTTCATACTTATGGAGTGAATCCATTAGAACAACATCTAAGATTATGCTATCACCCTCCACTGTCTTTGTGGAGAAATCTACGACAATTGCTACCCAATGAGACTTTATGTTGACTGGCAATATTACCAACTCATAGCTCCACCAATTCTGTGATGTTCTTGGTACATCTGGTAGTACGCTGATGTCACCACAATAAATACTCCTTAACTGTTGGCTTACAAAAGTGCTGGGACAAATATATGCCCTTTTGTCAACAACTACAGATAGCAAGAGCTGATGGTACTGATCGATTGTCTTATCACACAGCCACCCGTCCGCTTTCTCCACGCAAGCTAAGTCAGGTGAAGGAGTTACCTCTAGCTTTGGAATAGGTGTCACTTGTGTGCGTTGATTGCATCTGTCTGTGCATTTAGGCGTTTGTTTGTCCTGCCGAAACTTGATTCTTTCTTGATTGTTTATTTTCTCGTATGACAGGACATAGAAACTACCTGTGACTACTGTGTTTGTGTGATGTCGAGCTGATGTTAGTTGCTCAAAGGTATAGCCTGCTGTGTCATTTGATTCATTTGACAGTCTGCATGGGAAGAGACATATATGTATTTGGTGACATATATGATTTCACTGGTTGTATACCTTTGGCCATTTGTAGACAGCTGTGCGAAGCAGTCTCTGAAACGCTGTGGCGGCCTCTTCAATCGTTTTGCTGGATGTCAAGTTGTTACTGGGTGCAAGAAGACAGACTAAGTCGGGTGAGTAGGGAAGGGCTGAAGAGCAAATCTCTTCTCTGATATAGTCCGCTGATCCACCTGGCGTTGACATGAATCCGAATGCCAGCCGGCCGGCTGGCATGTCCACGAACCAACGAACCACGAATCAACTAGAGCTCTGAGGTGTGAATCGCCTATGATCAAAACAAACTGCGCAAAGAAACAGACAGTCAAAATCCATTTAGAATGCAAGATATCACAGAATTTAGGAAAGGACTTGTGACTTGTGTTTAATTCAATAACATTCTCAATGTCTAGTTACCTTTTAAAGGAACTACTACATGCATTTTAAAATTCTATATGTTGATCAAACCCTGTACACTCAAGTACAGAATGAATTGCATGTTGATCTGACCTCTGACCTCTGAGTAATATATTACCCATTACTAGTTACCTTTTAAAGGAACTACAACATGCATTTTAAAATTCCATATGTTGTTGATCTGACCTCATCAAACCCTGTACACTCAAGACACGCACCATATATAGCCATATGAGACGTACCTCTTTGTCCTGGATGATGTCCACTGACGGAATCACTGTCCTGTGACGCTTCTTGGAAACCTCAGAGTGTGGCCATCGCAGCACTGTGTGACGCTTGCCAAAAACTGCCATGTTACATGCAACTTCGCAAGTCACTTGGAATTAAAAGTCAGTTCTATCTGACCTCAATTTATATTAAAACTGGAGGACACTCCCATGTTTGATGACAACAAATGGGAGCTGATCGTTGAAACAAAGACATTCCATTTGTAATACGACGATTGCCCAGGTGCCCAGGTGACGGTGCCCAGGTAATGAGGTGACAACGATTGATCGTTGTCACCTCATTACCTGGGCACCGCCCAGCCAGTGGTGGACAGCCAGAAGAAAGATGGTTGGGTTGTTGTTTGGTTGGGGATGAAATCAACTCATATCTTATCTTTATATATTTTGTCTTATAATGCCTTGGTTGGTTGGTAGATCTATGTTGTATAATGTTTGGTTTGTAGATGTTCTTAGATCATGTTGATGTTCTTAGGTCAAAAAAGTGTGGGTACCTCTGCACTACACTATAGCCTACACACACACACACACATACACACATCAGGTTAAAATCTCTGTTTTGTGACAAAAGCTATATTTCTAATTAAATAATAAGTATGTAATGACATAAAATAGAAGAAGCCTTGCAATGGACACACATGCTACTGGGTTTGGGATGTCGTCAGATTGACCTCAATGACCTCTGTGTGAGAACTATATCTTGAGCGGCGTTCAACCTGACCCGGAAACTGTAGCATGTGTAGAAAATCAATTGAAAAATAGCCGATCTACAAGCTCTCAATGCGTCGCTATTTTCAAATGGCCGAAATGTATAGGTTTGAAGTGGTAAATGTATGTTTTCTAATCAAAATTAAAATCTCCAAAGTAACTAGTAACTAAAGTTTTAAAATGATTGTAGTGAAGTAAAGTACACATTTTGGCTCCAAGATGTAGGGGAGTATACGTAAAAGTACTAGAAATTGGAAATACTCAAGTAAAGTACAAATACCTCAAAATTGTACTTAAGTAAAAGTACTTGGTTACTTTCCACCTGGTGTGTGTGTGTGTGTGTGTGTGTGTGTGTGGGCAGTAATGGCTGTACTCAAGTGTGCATGCATGCCGTTAACAACTTGTCAAACACGCCCTAATTTAGAGCTATCAATGTTTCACACATATGGCACACGTGTGATAGTAGTGATCTACATAGCCTTTGCATATCAGTAGTCTGTTATAGGCCAGTGGTAGTACTTAACTATGACTGTTAATGGTCGATCTACATAGTACTTCACAGTAATAGTACTACCATTACCATTCATGCAGACATTAGTGTTCCAACACCAGTAATTACAATGTCTGTTGTTACATTTTTGTTTTACACCTCTGCTGCTTAGCGGACAGTGTGGTGTTGTAGAGGAGGTCTCCCCGGACATGTGCATATGTCACACTAGTCGAAACATAGCAGGGATTTTTGTCCAGTGTCCACTTTAGTTGACTTTAGTCTGGAAATGGGACATTGTTTTATGTTTCACCTCGCTGTATGGCGTGCCAATTTTTGTTTTACACCTCTGCTGCTTAGCGGACAGTGTGGTGTTGTAGAGGAGGTCTCCCCGGACATGTGCGTATGTCACACTAGTCGATACATAGCAGGGATTTTTCTCCAGTGTCCACTTTAGTTGACTTTAGTCTGGAAATGGGACATTTTTTTATGTTTCACCTCGCTGTATGGCGTGCCAATTTTTGTTTTACACCTCTGCTGCTCAGTGATGTACCCGAACGCGTTCAAAGAACGAAAGTTCACGAACGCGTTCGTTTTATGGGCGAACGTGAACGGAACGTACTGCATTTCCGCATTTTGAACGTTGTTGTGAACGCGTTCATTCTGGGTGTTTGTGAACGCAGCTTGTCACGTTCATAACACCGTTCAAGTCTTCAAGAGGGTGCCAGATTTTCATAGAGCCTTCCATTCGAAAACCCTGCTAAAAAAACACCCAACCTGGCAACCGCACAGCGACTGCCTGTCACCCGTGTCGCACTCGCACAGTCGCACTAACAAATGCGTCATCACAACACAAGCAGCATTCAAGCAACAAGTGTTTCCTCATGTTTTTGAAAATATACTGTAGACTCTAGAAATGAAAGCTGCAGCTGCCACTAGTGTGGACTGAATACCAGTATTCTGAGGCCTGTCCCCTCAATGCTAATTTAAACCCTACTCAAAATTGGATATGAAGATTAATCTGACATTCAGTGTTAAAACGGATACAATAATTGCTGTCTGTGGTTCTGTATGGGCTGTGGCAATATTTTTGACAAATAGCTTGCAGCAATGTATTGGAGAAAAAAAAAGAACTAAAAAAAGAACTAATAGTTCACTTTTTGGAACCATGAACTTTAGTTCAAAATGTTGAATTATGAACTATGAACGGAACTAGTTCCTTTTTAAAAATTTGAACTTTGAACTGAACAAGTTCATAAAAAAAGGGAACTATCCCAACACTGCTGCTGCTTAGCGGACAGTGTGGTGTTGTAGAGGAGGTCTCCCCGGACATGTGCGTATGTCACACTAGTCGATACATAGCAGGGATTTTTGTCCAGTGTCCACTTTAGTTGACTTTAGTCTGGAAATGGGACATTTTTTTATGTTTCACCTCGCTGTATGGCGTGCCAATTTTTGTTTTACACCTCTGCTGCTTAGCGGACAGTGTGGTGTTGTAGAGGAGGTCTCCCCGGACATGTGCGTATGTCACACTAGTCGATACATAGCAGGGATTTTTCTCCAGTGTCCACTTTAGTTGACTTTAGTCTGGAAATGGGACATTTTTATGTTTCACCTCGCTGTATGGCGTGCCAATTTTTGTTTTACACCTCTGCTGCTTAGCGGACAGTGTGGTGTTGTAGAGGAGGTCTCCCCGGACATGTGCGTATGTCACACTAGTCGATACATAGCAGGGATTTTTGTCCAGTGTCCACTTTAGTTGACTTTAGTCTGGAAATGGGACATTTTTTTATGTTTCACCTCGCTGTATGGCGTGCCAATTTTTGTTTTACACCTCTGCTGCTTAGCGGACAGTGTGGTGTTGTAGAGGAGGTCTCCCCGGACATGTGCGTATGTCACACTAGTCGATACATAGCAGGGATTTTTGTCCAGTGTCCACTTTAGTTGACTTTAGTCTGGAAATGGGACATTTTTTTATGTTTCACCTCGCTGTATGGCGTGCCAATTTTTGTTTTACACCTCTGCTGCTTAGCGGACAGTGTGGTGTTGTAGAGGAGGTCTCCCCGGACATGTGCGTATGTCACACTAGTCGATACATAGCAGGGATTTTTCTCCAGTGTCCACTTTAGTTGACTTTAGTCTGGAAATGGGACATTGTTTTATGTTTCACCTCGCTGTATGGCGTGCCAATTTTTGTTTTACACCTCTGCTGCTTAGCGGACAGTGTGGTGTTGTAGAGGAGGTCTCCCCGGACATGTGCGTATGTCACACTAGTCAATACATAGCAGGGATTTTTGTCCAGTGTCCACTTTAGTTGACTTTAGTCTGGAAATGGGACATTCTTTTATGTTTCACCTCGCTGTATGGCGTGCCAATTTTTGTTTTACACCTCTGCTGCTTAGCGGACAGTGTGGTGTTGTAGAGGAGGTCTCCCCGGACATGTGCGTATGTCACACTAGTCGATACATAGCAGGGATTTTTCTCCAGTGTCCACTTTAGTTGACTTTAGTCTGAAAATGGGACATTTTTTTATGTTTCACCTCGCTGTATGGCGTGCCAATTTTTGTTTTACACCTCTGCTGCTTAGCGGACAGTGTGGTGTTGTAGAGGAGGTCTCCCCGGACATGTGCGTATGTCACACTAGTCGATACATAGCAGGGATTTTTGTCCAGTGTCCACTTTAGTTGACTTTAGTCTGGAAATGGGAAAATGTTTTATGTTTCACCTCGCTGTATGGCGTGCCAATTTTTTTTTACACCTCTGCTGCTTAGCGGACAGTGTGGTGTTGTAGAGGAGGTCTCCCCGGACATGTGCATATGTCACACTAGTCGATACATAGCAGGGATTTTTGTCCAGTGTCCACTTTATAAAGTCCATGCACTCCAGTGAATAGCATTTATCCATTTAGATAACTTTTTAATTACTTATCTTTACACAGAAACATTACTTATTACTTATTTTTACACAGAAACATAATGTGTGTCCTATAGCATCGTTTAAATGCTTAATTTATAGTTTTAATGTGCAAATTAATCTTTTTTTCGGGTACTCTTATTTTGAAGAGATCGTCCCCCGGAAGTCTTATATTTGCTAGCTTAGATTTGCCAGAAAACAGTGCCAAACATAGCTCAGTCAAAACATTAAAGATAAATAGATAATAAGCACAAATCTCCGCCAGAACTGAAGGCAATCATAGGCATGTATAGAGCTCTCTCTCCCCCAGCACCCTGTCTGTAGCAGGGTGAACCATGGCTAGCAGGGTCTGGGACATGACAATCTGAGAAATCCCACAAGTTTTCGCCAGCTCCCGCATTACAAAGTACAGCATGGAGTTTGGTACACTGTGGTCGAGTAGGCCTACTCTCTGCTTATCAGAAACCGGAAAACTGGGCACTTTTTTTTCTTCTTTTTTCCCCAAAATTCAGGTATGGACAAATTGATTCAAACTTGCTTCAAAGGCAGGATTCAGGAACGAGACAAGAATTCCAGCAGGTAGGCTAAACGATAATCTCCCATAACGGTAACAGGATAAGTGTGGTGTACTGTGGGCACCTTAATTGGACATAATTATGATCTGGGCACCTCATGTAAAATTCAAATCACACTAGGGGTCAATGATGACCCCTAGTGTCACACGTCAGTACTGACTGCATGACCTTCACTGATTCTGTAAAAAATCAGCCATGGGTGGATGGATGGATGGATGGATGGATAGAAAGAATCACAGATGCCTAAAATACTGACTAAAAACAGGAGGATAATTTCTGATTCTGACATATGATGTCAATTCCATAATAATATTTTAGTGTGTGTGTGTGTGTGTGTGTGTGTGTGTGTGTGTGTGTGTGTGTGTGTGTGTGTGTGTGTGTGTGTGTGTGTGTGTGTGTGTGTGTGTGTGTGTGTGTGTGTGTGTGTGTGCGCGCGTGTGCGTGCGTGCGTGTGATAGAGAGAGAGATAGAGAGAGAGAGAAATAGGGTTTTTGTGACCCATGTCAAGATAAATAGGGTATCAACATTTTCCACTTAATCTCAGCCAGTCCAGTTTTGCTTTTCAGAGATGATTTAAAAATGAATCAATGCAAATCTGTCACTATATCTGTATGTCATGGTGTCCTCCTACATCAGTATGAACATGTCTGTATGTCATGGTGTCCTCCTCCTACATCAGTATGAACATGTCTGTATGTCATGGTGTCCTCCTCCTACATAGAGCAAAGTTACTATATTTACCCAGGGTAACTGGACTAAGCATCAGATACTTGTTTACAGCCAGGCCCTGCTCATAGAACATTTCATGGTAGTGGTTCAATGCCTTGCTCAAGGGCACTTCAGCGGTGGTAATTTTAACGTGCCAGTCCGGGGATACAAACTGGCGACCTTCCGGTATCAAGACCGCTCCGCAAACCGTTCGGCCACCGCTGCCTACATCAGTATGAACAGGTCTGTATGTCATGGTGTCCTCCTCCTACATCAGTATGAACATGTCTGTATGTCATGGCGTCCTCCTCCTACATCAGTATGAACATGTCTGTATGTCATGGCGTCCTCCTCCTACATCAGTATGAACATGTCTGTATGTCATGGTGTCCTCCTACATCAGTATGAACATGTCTGTATGTCATGGTGTCCTCCTACATCAGTATGAACATGTCTGTATGTCATGGTGTCCTCCTACATCAGTATGAACATGCCTGTATGTCATGGTGTCCTCCTACATCAGTATGAACATGCCTGTATGTCATGGTGTCCTCCTACATCAGTATGAACATGTCTGTATGTCATGGTGTCCTCCTACATCAGTATGAACATGCCTGTATGTCATGGTGTCCTCCTACATCAGTATGAACATGTCTGTATGTCATGGTGTCCTCCTACATCAGTATGAACATGTCTGTATGTCATGGTGTCCTCCTACATCAGTATGAACATGTCTGTATGTCATGGTGTTCTCCTACATCAGTATGAACATGTCTGTATGTCATGGTGTCCTCCTACATCAGTATGAACATGTCTGTATGTCATGGTGTCCTCCTCCTACATCAGTATGAACATGTCTGTATGTCATGGTGTCCTCCTCCTACATCAGTATGAACATGTCTGTATGTCATGGTGTCCTCCTCCTACATCAGTATGAACATGTATGTATGTCATGGTGTAGGCTGACCCAAAGTTGAAACAGTTGCCAGGGGGACATCTTTGGGCCTGGGGTCCTTATCATTGGATATGTTGTTCCCACAACCGAGAAGAGTATTTTACCCTTTACTGGAGGTCTAGGCCCTAAAATGACCCCACGAGGAAGCGTTGACCTTTACTGAATTGCTTCAGTTTCAGGTAATTTGACCACCTAACTTCAGATTTGGGCACCCTAACATGTGGTCTTTAAGTGGTGGGCCTGTGGTCATCTTAGTGGCTAGGAGGTCCAGTGAAAGGCCTACATACTCTCCCAAGATGGAGGAACAACATTTTACAATCTGGGAACCCTAGGCCTTTGTATGGCTACAGTGCGACTGGTTCAATCCTACCCTAAATCTAGGCCTAACACGTGACACCTCAAAGTGGGGTACATTGCATCCACTGGTCAATCCGGGCCTACCACTCCACTCTCTTGATATGTTCTTTCCCAACTCTTGGAGAGTATGTAGGCCTTTCCCCCAGGAAAAGTCCTACATTGTAGGACTAGTAGCATGCCAAAGTTTGTGCTATTGCCATTGAGAATGCATTGGGCGTTTAAGTTAAATAACTCAGAAACTACAAATCATTTCAAAGTAAAAGGTTCCAGCATGTGTCTCCACAGTAAGCTGAATTATAAAATGTGTGAATAGAGTTTCTAGGTGAAAGTAATTTTTTGACGTGCCATAGAGCTGCCATTGAGCCCCATTATAAATTTCTCAAATGTGAAAGCACTATATTTCTAAAACTATGAAACATTTCAAAGATTTCTTTTCAGGCAAACATGTCCACCGTAAGATGAACCTAAATAGGTTTGAATGGGGTTTCTAGGTGTAAGTATGTAGGACTAGTAGCATGCCAAAGTTTGTGCTATTGCCATTGAGAATGCATTGGGCGTTTAAGTTAAATACGGGGAGGAAATATGACAGCAAACTGCCTGTCATATTTTCTCCCTATTCCAAAGCCCCCCCAGGTACATTATATATTTAAACTATTTTCAGCAATGGTACACTTATTTCTTCAGTGGGTAGATCTTGTTGAGCTGGTCATTTTGAAAGTAGATCTCACGTCATAAATGTGTGGGCACCCCTGTTCTAGCCCCTAGGATGACCCGAGGCCCACCACTTAAAAACCACATGCTACGGTGCCCAAATCTGAATTTAGGTGCTCAAATGAACTCAAACTGAAGCAATTCAGTAAAGGTCAACACTTCCTCCTGGGTCATTTTAGGGGCTGGGACCTCCAGTAAAAGGCCTAAATACTCTCCAAGTATTTAGGCCTTTTACAACAACATATCAAGAGAGTGGAGTGGTAGGCCCTTGGATTGACCCAGGACCAGTGATTAAATGTACCCCACTGAAAAATAGCAGATCTACAAGCTTGTAGCGTGGCACTGTGCCGCACTACGAGCTTGTAGATCTGCCCAAAGTTGAAGGGCTTCAACCTTGGGTACTGGGTAGCTGAAGTTGAAGCTATGCCCTTCAACTTTGGGCACTTTTACATGTAGGCTGACCCAAAGTTGAAACAGTTGCAAGGGGGACATCTTTGGGCATGGGGTCCTCATCGTTGGATATGTTGTTCCCACAACCAAGAAGAGTATTTTACCCTTTACTGGAGGTCCTAGGCCCTAAAATAACCCCATGAGGAAGCGTTGACCTTTACTGAATTGCTTCAGTTTCAGTTAATTTGACCACCTAACTTCAGATGTGGGCATAATTACACCATTGCTTCAGTTTCAGTTCATTTGACAACCTTCTTTCAACTTTGGGCACTTTTACATGTAGGCTGACCCAAAGTTGAAACAGTTGCCAGGGGGACATATTTGGGCCTGGGGTCCTCATCATTGGATATGTTGTTCCCACAACCGAGAAGAGTATTTTACCCTTCACTGGAGGTTAGGGTGCATCAAAATTCAATGCAAAAATATTTAATGACAAAATATCAATCTGTTCTTTTGGAATTTTGTTCCAATGGCTATAAAATATATTTGCAAAGTTTGGGGGAAATTCATTCAGATTTACAGGTCCAACGCAGCATGTCAAATTTGAGTAAAAGTTGCATTTTCGGTACTTTTAGGACTCCCATTTTCTATTAACATAACATGTCAATTTATCAAGTTTACAACAAATAGCTTTTGAGAAGATGTTTTGGAAAGAGCTAAAAGTGTTTACTTAAGAATAAACAATACATTTTCATTGAAATCATCACTGAAAAATGCTTGAAAATTGAGCCTTAGTCCTTTACTGTACAAGCTATAAGTCTGTTTAAAATACTATCTAAGTCTACATAATGTGCTATCTAAGGGGCTAGGCTAGGGCAAGTGCTACGGGCCATAGTGGAGTCTGAAGGGATGGGTTTTCAGACTACGGCGGAAGATTGGGAGTGAGGCTGCAGTTCTGACTGCGATGGGAAGTGCATTCCATAGTTTTGGAGCCAGAAGGGAGAAGAGTTTGGGACGTGTGGAGCGTTGTCCCGGCGTTTTTAGTGAAGGTACCTCCAGCTTCCCTGCGTTGGCTGATCTGAGTGCGCGGGAGGGTTTGTAGGGTACGATCATACTTGTGAGATATGGGGGGGCCATGCCTTTGGTTGCTTTGAATGCCAGCATCAGAGTTTTGTATTCTGTGTGGGCAGCGACCGGGAGCCAATGGAGGGAGCGGAGAAGGGGGGAGACGTGTGAGAATTTTGGCTGGTTGAAGACCAAGCGGGCTGCAGCATTTTGGATCAGTTGGAGGGGTCAGTGTTTCTCAAAGTGGGGTCCGGGGAGTCGGGACCCCTATGGGTCCTTGAGGGGGTTCCAGGGGGTCCCCAGCTAACACTTGCATGACTGAGAGGTCATTATGACCTATTTTTTGATATTTTGAAGTTGGTTATCTTTGCCCATGAAGGTTCCCCTTCCATGACCATCATCATCATTCCATCATCTCAGAATTTCTTTTACACCTGAAACATTTTCTAAATATGAATTTAAGCACATGCTACTTCTGTCACATTTTACTTCAGTCATGCGAGTGGCTTAAATGATAGTTAGGAACCAAATGCAGAGAGTGTACACATGGAATGGTTTACACATTTGTACATTTGTTTCCATATGTACACTCTCAGTTAAATTAACATTATTTTACAATATAAATTGGGGTACCTGAGACATGAATGCCATTAAATGGGGGTCCGTACTCCATAGCCTAATGAATGTCAAACTGGGGGTCCTTGAAATTGAAATGGTTGAGAATCACTACTAGAGCTGTCAAAATCTTCTTTCATGGTTGTCCTTGGCATATCTTTTCAATTGGGGGTCCGCGGGGCTAATAAGTGTCAATTTGGGGGTACTTGACATGAAAAAGTTTGGGAACCACTGGGAAAGGTAATGTTATGCACCTGCATAGAAAAATATACAGAGAAAAGTGTTAAGTGTGTCATATTTGTATGCTGCGCTGCCTGGTATGTTTATCTATGAGTCTGTGATGAGCCGTATACCGTCACTAGTCACCTGGGGACAGGAATGCTGATCATATCAGCACAAAGGAATGTGTATTTTACACATTCCCAGAAGTCCAGATGCTCAGAGATACATCTCTTTGTTATGAAATGCAGTGTCGTGTTTCAGCCTCTGCGTACAGTGTTTCTATATCCTCACACACATTATCACGAATCCGATCTTGTTCCCTCTCTGCATTCTGTCATCGCCACTCAGAAGACAGAAGATCCCACGGTCATCAGTATGCAGTGGTGGAAAAAGTACAAGCTCACAATGCGTCACATCGCAACGCATTGTGAGCTTGTAGATCGGCTATTTACAAATGGCCGAAAGGCTCAGGGCTGAAGTGATCAATGTATGTTTTGTAATAATAATGAAACTCTACAAAGTAACTAGTAACTGAAGTGTTCAAATAATTGTAGTGGAGTACAATAACATTGCCTCTGAAATGTAGTGGAGTAGGAGTAAAAGTATGCTATAGAAAATTGGAAATACTCCAGTAAAGTAAAAGTACCTCGGGCGCCCACTGGCCTAGCGGTCCAGGTGCCTGACAGCGGGTCACGTGTTCGAGTCCCGTTCATGACGACCGTAACTATCAATAAAGGCACAAAAGCCAAAAACAAATCTTAAAAAAAAGGTACCTCAAAATTTTAGTACTTGAATAAATGTACGTAGTAATACTTTCCACCGCTGGACACAGTACTGTAGGCTCATCCATTTGTAACTCAGAGGGTACGATTGGACCCTTAGCGGTCCATTTGGTTACATTTGTACACTCAGAGTTAAAATGAACACTGAGGAATTCACTGTATGTGTGCACAGAGTAAGTTTTATGAGTTTGACCGTGTTGTGACTTGTCCCTGCTGTGTGCCGTAGCCTGGGTTATGCAGCTCTGGTCAGGGGTGGAAAGTGCTCCGTTTTGTTTTTTCTGAAGTAAAAGAAGCAATACCACAATGTAAAAGTCCTGTATTCATAATTTAACTTAAGTACGAAAGTATCTTTGTCAAACATTCGAAACTATGGCAGATCTACAGTCTGAATGCGATGCACTTTGAGCTTGTGGAAGTATTAAATATATAAGGATTATTTGGTTAATGTATGTTTTGGAGGGAAAAAAAAGACATTGCTAAATTTGCCTCTGAGATGTACAAAAAAACCAGCAATTTCTTTCTTTCTTTCTTTTTCTTTTCTTTTCTTTTTTATTGTTAAACTTTCCACCGATGTAAGCCTGCTGGTTCAAATAGTGTTCAGGTGAGTCACCCACGCCCCCGTGTTACAGTGACAAGAATGAGCAAGAACCCACAAGCAGCACCTTATAGCTGTGTGTTGACAGTGCATGGGGGCGTGTGGTGAACAAGCGCAGGCGGAAATTCAGGGATGTTTTGAATTTTCCATCACCACCTCACCTCACCTGAGTCATTTGCGTGTGTTGTTTGTACTGGAGAAGCGACTTGAGAGTCTATGCGCCGTTTTGCCATTTTTCAGTCTGTGGACGAGGCGTGAGGAAGATGAATCTATACAGGAGCTTTGGAAACCTTTTGGAAACTTGGGTGGCTGAGGGGGTGCCTCACTCGCACACACAGGAGGAACTGTGGTTTGGAAGAGCCGACGTTGATCCAGCTACTGTCTCAGGATCCACCCTGACGCCGGTGTCTGACATGGGGATAAGTGTGCGCTGCGAATCGGTGGACTCTGGGGTGGAGCTGACCAGCTCGGACACATCACTCCCTTCTCCTTCGTGCTTCTTGGTGCTGTCAATGGGGAATCCAGAAACGGACCCTGTTGTTCCAACACAACGCGAGGAGGATGGACTCACACCTCCGTCGACATCACAGACTCCCGTCCTGTCCCCGCCACCATCCTCTGCCTCTTCCCCTTCCCCATGCACTAGTCCCGTCAGGGGGGCACAGTCGTCCCGCGAGCGTTCCGTGGCCTTGCACTGCAAAGTGGAGCAGGCGTTGCAGAGGACGGGCCCCAGGTCGCAGAGTCGCTCGCACACACAGGAGGAACCGTGGTTTGGAAGAGCCGACGTTGATCCAGCTACTGTCTCAGGATCCACCCTGACGCCGGTGTCTGACATGGGGATAAGTGTGCGCTCCGAATCGGTGGACTCTGGGGTGGAGCTGACCAGCTCGGACACATCACTCCCTTCTCCTTCGTGCTTCTTGGTGCTGTCAATGGGGAATCCAGAAACGGACCCTGTAGTTCCAACACAATGCGAGGAGGATGGACTCACACCTCTGTCGACATCACAGACTCCCGTCCTGTCCCAGCCACCATCCTCTGCCTCTTCCCCTTCCCCATGCACCAGTCCCGTCAGGGGGGCACAGTCGTCCCGCGAGCATTCCGTGGCCTTGCACTGCAAAGTGGAGCAGGCGTTGCAGAGGACGGGCCCCAGGTCGCAGAGTCTGAAGCAAAGCCCCTCACCTCAAGTGGTTCTCAGGCGACAGAGTCCGAAGTCTTCGTCACTAGTGGCCAGACAGGTCACAGAGGACCACACAACAAGCCAAAGGACAGGGAGTTTTGGCAGAAAGAGCACGAGCCAGCAGCACACATCTGGACATATTAGACGACCTCTGTCCCTGCATCATACCCTGCCTGCTAAGATCATTACAAAGGTGAGCTACCACAGACCAGCCGTGACGGAGATGTATGCTGTTTGAACTGAACTGAAATTGATTTCCAGACTTGGAAGAGAAGAAGTTCTATTATGTGGCAGTTTTAGAGGGGCGCTAGCGCTAGCCCCTCCTATACACAGGTTTAATGTTTGTCTTTAGTTCAATGTTTGTTTTGTAAAGCATTGACAATGAAGGGAAAATATGTGTCATAATGTGTCATTTACGTCATATTGTCTCTTTATTGTTAATGGCGTTTAATGTTTGTGTTGGCACTGTTTGTTTTACATCACCATTTCATCACCTAATCAACATGAGTTAGACTTTAATATATTAGTGCCCCTCACTTCACATGGGTGTGATTTTTACTTTATAACGTCCCCTCAGCAGAGAAATACTGAAATAAAAAAAGAATATTTGTGAAATATTATTTGAGAAAATATTTGTGTTGTTTTGGCTGCTTCTATAGAATCTATGCATTTGTGACCAAATTTGACTGAGGGACTGCCATTGGAGTTTTTAGTCATATGAAAGCAGGGAATCATAGCTTCAAATTGACATATTTGTTGTTCAGTTTGACCCACCAGTTTTGGAGATATGGCTTATAGAGTAATGTCTTGAAGAAAACAGCGAGTTGAGAAAACAGGCTTGAAAGGTTCACCTTGCTACATGTTTAAGCATTTATTTCATATTTACATGTCGATTTCAGCTCTGACATTTATTTCAGACATGCTCTAGTATGTGATGAGTCTGCCTGTGCTATTAACTCATTTTGGATTTTTAAAAAAAGGGGGTGAAAAGCTGGAATTTGCACGATGGCAGGCTCTCAGTCAAATCTGGTCACAATTTACATAACTGTCACTCGTGCCAAAGTGGGTTAAGGGACCCCCATCATGGGTCCTTCATGGGGTTATTCCAGGTGGCCGCAGCAAAATGGGGAACAGTTGAAACCTTAAGCACTATTGAATTCTTTCTTATTATATCGATCTACAAGCTCACGACATGTCGCTATACAATCTGTTTTTTATATATATTGACAAAAGTTGACAAATCTTCTCCTATGGGAGGTCCCTCGCACAAAACAACAATTCTAACAGGAATCCGTGGCCAAATTCATAGAAATTTGGGGACATGAAAATGTCCACCACTGCCCTAAATGGTACATTTTAGAACTGAATGAAAGACATGCTCTCATTCCATTTCCCTTTCCACCTTGAGCAGGTTGCAACACACACAAACCTGCTTTCACATTTACAGGACTACAGGCATGTCATTACATGGACAGAATCCCTTTCATGGCAGCGAGTTGTCATGAGTCCCTCTGTGGTGTTTTAGACCATAAACCAGTCTGTTCAGGTTCGCTCTAGCCTGAAGGCATGAGAGGAATTGAGCCATCAGTCAGTGTGCCTATTTGTGTGGGTGGGAGTGATGTAATGACCCCGATAAATACATACATTAATATAAATACATCCTTCACAACATATTGTAAGTAGTGACAGACACACAAATATTAAAAATATTTTGTGAAACTTTTATTTTCAGGGAGAAATATATAATTTTTGTGTGTGCCTAAAGTTCCAATCCAATTATATTTATAGCTATCCTGTACGTGATGTATATTAATATATTACTCTATTTAATTTGCCAACAGTCCCCCTGATTGCAAGTGCAGCCCAAATAGCCACAGACCCACAGTTTGTTTTCTAAAATTGGCTGTAGAGCACTGAGTAGGTAACGATGGAAGTTGGAGATCCATACCCCACCCGGCTATGCAATACCTGTTGTACCCGTGTCAGAGTACCCTTTCCACCAATCTGTCTGTGTCCCTTTTATGCCCATATATGGAGATTTTTGTCCCTATATTCCTAGATAAGGAAGTTCTTTGCCAGGCATGCCCAAATAGAGTATGGGGTGTCAGAACATGCCAGCTCCATATATGAACCCTGGCCAGGGGCCCTAGCTGTCCAGAGCCCGGGAAGAGCCCTTTTGTGGCGGTTCTGGACAACCGTGGGTCACCGGGCACTGCACACCCTGTGGGGGTGTGGAACGTGTGTGTCGGATTTGAAGTCGGTGGGGCGAACGGTTCTTGAGTTACGTGCATTACAGCCGTACTACACACGTACAGACAGACAGACAGACTTGTATTTTCATAAATACATCATAGTTGATTGATTGTTAATTCTAAGATTTAAAAAAAAAAGTCAAAGCACCTTTTAAATGATTTCCATATATGAACCATACATGCTCTTCTTGCACTGTGCAGAACCATGGTGACAAGAAGATGGAAGGACTCAGTCCTGGCTTGAGCTACCTAGAGCGAGTATGCCAGATGTTGGAGGAAATTGCCAGGCTTCAGAAGGATAACCGTGGATTACAGCTGGAGATGGATGCCCTCCTGGAGTCCAAGCAGTCAGTCCAGGTAAAATAGGATTCCAGAGATTACCGTAACTCCATTTGGTCTCGGCAATCATATCAGTAGGTCTATTTGAGGTGATTATGAATTATTGAACAAAATGGAAGCTACTTTCTAAAGTCTACACATATATACTGTACATCATAGGGTTCACGACCTTTGTGGCATGTCTCTTAACATTTTTAAAATATATACATATTTATATATGTAACTAAGTAAAACCTTAGTTTTTTAACAGAAATAGCAGATCTACAAGCTCACAACGGGTCACAGTGATATGACAAAGTATACAATAGGGCTTTAATGCATTGTTAGTGAATTTATTTTATTTACTACAAACAATCTCGCCATTGCCTTTCCTTTTAGGCTTCAGAATCCCTCTTCTGTGATTGCAAAGCTATTGCAGAGGAACCCCTTTCTAGTGAAGCCTGTGAAATGAACAGTGACGAGCACATTTCCACAGAAACACAGTGGCAGAATAACAATGAAAACCATGATTTTCGGAGGAGGTCGGCATCAGATACTAATGTCCTTCTGGCACACCATTTAAGTGAGTGACTTATTTTGTCATTTTAGTAATTTCCTTCCCTATTGTATCCCCTCATGGCTGCCTATCTTTGGCAAGTATTGAGTGCTCTTGTAGTTAATGTTTGTAATGTTTGTATGTGTTACAGGAATGGTCAAACCAAACTCTAGGGGGCAGCATGTGAACATAAATGACTTGCTTGAACAGGCAGAAGACCATGAAAATCAGGTAACTTATTGACAATTACATAATCATACAATACTGTTGTGTATGCCTTAGCAATTTGTACAACTTTGCAGTGACTCTCATATTCACTTCAATATGCATCTACTACTCACAAAATCACTTGATTGGTATGTTTATGGCTTTGATAATATACAGTATTCAGTTCACATAAGTGGGATTAATTTTATGTATCTGATAATCAGCCTGTCTTTTTTATACGATATTTTGCTTTCTGTTTCACTTCGTGACTTAAAGGAGGAAACCGATAAACAAACACACAGGAAGCTGAACATAGAGACGCAGAGAAGAGATAAGACCGCTCCGGCTCCGCTGCCAGATTCTGAGAAAAACTGGTGAGATGCAGTACTTTGCATGAGTGATGTCTATCTCAGGGGTGGGCAACTGAAACGATGGAGAGGGCCACTATATTTCCACACTCACTCCAGAGGGCCACATTGCATATTACTGTCGTAGCGAAAAGCTATTTTTGCTATATTATTTGAATTGAAATCCTGAATAATCTTTTGGTATTTTTGAATTTGCATCCTGAAAAGTAACCTTTTTTTATTGAATTTAAAATGCATTTAGTTATAGTTATGTTAACTTTATGAACTAAACACAAATACATTGGATATAAAAAAAGGCAACAATAACATTTTAATACTAGTAATTAAGCTACATATATATAGACTGAAATCAACAGCTGAAATCAATAATGTATCAGTAAATTCTGATATTAACCTGTGGAGTGATGGTAGGGGCCGCATGTGACCCCCGGGCCGCCAGTTGCCCATGTATGGTCTAGCAGTACTTTTTATTTATATTTTTTAATAGTGGATTAGTATATGGGGGCACGGTGGCACAGTCGGTAGCGCTGTCGCCTCACAGCTATCGAAGGTCCTGGGTTAAATTCCTGCTGGGGACGCTGTGGGCACTGGGGACGTGCTCCTCCGCGTCATCAGTGCCCAGTTTGCATGTTCTCCCCGTGTCCCCTAGAGTAGGTACCCCCACAAAAAACATGCAGTAATCCTGGTCTCTATAAACTACCTCTCCCTTTAGCTATTGAAAAATAGCAGATCTACAAGCTCGTAGCACGGCACCAAGTGCCGTGCTACGAGCTTGTAGATCTGCTATTTTTGAAAAGTCGTGAAAATGTGGCGAAAATCTTTGAATGTATATTCTTTCAGAGCGGAAATTTTTAACTCTAATCTTTGCTTCTGGGGGGTCCCTGGAACAACATATTTTCAGATGGTGCATGCATGGTCGGTGGCCAATTACATATAATTTTTGGGGTCCTTGACATGAAATAGTTTGAGCACCACTGACATAGAAACAGGTTTTTCAGAAAACTGAAAAATGTAGAAGACATTATGTATAGAATCTGGACTATACATAGTGGCAGTGGGCCTGCCTTACTGAATCACTGGTCCAGAGTTAATGCACAGTATGCTCATAGGAGAGCATCTGTTCCTCCTGAACACTATTGGTTACTTTATTTTATACTGCAAAATACTGAGCCTTCATTTATCTCGGGGATTGTAAAAATTGACCATTATGGGGCTTTACTTTTACACTCAGACTTTAATTGACACTCAGGATTTTGCTGTGTGGCCCCTATGCTGAATTTCCTCGTAGTTTTCATACTGATTATACGGTTCCATTTGGTTGCATTTTCACACTCTGAGCAGGGACGGACCAACCCCCACGAAATGTTCGTTTTTTTAAAATAATTTCTTTGACCTAAATTTAACACAATCAACAGCCAATGAAGGTCCCCGGGTGTCCTTTTTCAGGGCCTCAAACCCAGTACCGCGCGGTCCAGTTTCCCTGAATGGCCCCTGGGCCACGGCCCCACCGGCCCAATGGCTAATTTGGCCCTGTCTCTGAGTAAAATGAACGTTGAGGATTTTACAGCGCCATGTTCTTAAATGGCCTGCTCATGCTATCCTTAAATGAACCCCTGCTTCCGTACTCTACATGTCATTAATTAGCATGGAGCCCACCAGAAGCGTAGAAAGCGTGAAATACGTGAAGTTTCAGTGAAGATCTACAAGATGTGCCATGTGTTGCGACGCATTGCGTTGTGAGATTTAGTCCACTTGCCAGAATGTGAACCCTGCAGGCATGTTGAGTATACACCAATGTTTTATGTTAGAAATGTTGAGTATGGGTCACATATGGTCACATATTATGCCAGTATGAACATTTCTCAACATATGCAAGTTAGTTAGCATCCGGCAGTTTCTACATGCTGGGTGGGGACCCATACTCAACATTTCTAAAGATTTTTTTTTTTTGTGTTTTTTTTGCCTTTATTGAACAGTAATTGGTACAGTAATTAGACAGGAAAGGGGAGAGAGCTGGCGAGTGACACGCGGCAAAGACCGTCAGGCTCGGGAGTCGAACCCGCGGCACACCGTCTGGCTGGCTTGGCAGCCTAGGTGCCCAGACGGTTGAGCTAACCGCCCGGGCCATACTTAACATTTCTAACATGAAACCTTGGTGTACTCAACATGTCCGGGTTCACAATGGGGCTCTATGGGGCTGGCAAGTAGACTCATTTGGTATAAAGAGAAACAAAAAGGACCAGACCCCTGGGGGACCCCAATCAATGAAGTATATTTGTTGCCTTTCGGGCAGAAACCTTGTATATGTCTCCCTATTTAAGCTTTTCATGTTCTTTCATGTTCTTCTTCTTCTTAAATTAGTGCCCTACTTTGTTGCACAAGAGTGTCGCTCGCGCTAAAGTAGCAAAAAATAGCTGGTCTACATGTTGTGAGCTTTTAGATCTACTATTTTGGGGGGAAAGAAAGTGGTTGAGTGTGGCTGTCGGTTCTGTAAATATTGAAAATAATAACTACATTGGATCCATTGGAACACAGATATAATGTGTTTTCCCCATTCCCTACTAAAAGCAACAGTTTTGGACGTACAAGTTTCCCACCCGTCATCGACGATATATAAGGGTTTTATGTTTTAAATTAATGAACCCTTCCTTGTTTCCCCCCCCCCCCCCCCCCTCCCCCCCTCTATGAAGCCAACAGATGCAGCCATCCCAGAAAAAGGCTAGCAGACATCGGCTGAGCCAGCTGTTCAGGAGGAGAAGGAAAAGTATCCCCACATGAAAGGACCACACTGTTGTCGGTCACGTCTGCACAAACTATGGGACATTTATTTGGACTCGGCTTTCATGAACAGAAAGCATTTCTTTAAACACGCGATGGACATGCAGGCAGAACGCCGGACACTTCAGTGTATAACCAACATTTGAAGTGACCAGAGCTCCTGACCTGTCTAGTTGAGTAAGTAGCATTATTCTGTATTTTAGCAAACTGCTGTTAGTGTTACTCTAAGTACTTTTGTATTAGTATTATATTAGTAGCTTGTGTGGTAGTCAGAGTTTATAGTTGTATTGTTTGTGTTCAAACAGTAGACTAGTAGACTAGTTTAATTAGTTTCACCCTGTCATAGGCCACTTGAGAAGTAGTATAGGCCACTTGATTTCCTTGTGAAGTGTGAAGTGAGTGCTTTAGCCAGCACAACTCAAGTGATAAGTAGCCAGGCTGGGAGTATTGTCTTCAGTGTATAACCAACATTTGAAGTGACCAGAGCTCCTGACCTGTCTAGTTGAGTAAGTAGCATTATTCTGTATTTTAGCAAACTGCTGTTAGTGTTACTCTAAGTACTTTTGTATTAGTATTATATTAGTAGCTTGTGTGGTAGTCAGAGTTTATAGTTGTATTGTTTGTGTTCAAACAGTAGACTAGTAGACTAGTTTAATTAGTTTCACCCTGTCATAGGCCACTTGAGAAGTAGTATAGGCCACTTGATGTCCTTGTGAAGTGTGAAGTGAGTGCTTTAGCCAGCACAACTCAAGTGATAAGTAGCCAGGCTGGGAGTATTGTCTTCAGTGTATAACCAACATTTGAAGTGACCAGAGCTCCTGACCTGTCTAGTTGAGTAAGTAGCATTATTCTGTATTTTAGCAAACTGCTGTTAGTGTTACTCTAAGTACTTTTGTATTAGTATTATATTAGTAGCTTGTGTGGTAGTCAGAGTTTATAGTTGTATTGTTTGTGTTCAAACAGTAGACTAGTAGACTAGTTTAATTAGTTTCACCCTGTCATAGGCCACTTGAGAAGTAGTATAGGCCACTTGATTTCCTTGTGAAGTGTGAAGTGAGTGCTTTAGCCAGCACTCCTGGCAGACGATTAGCAATCAGTTGGAGTGGCCTTATACCACCAGCCGAAAGCGTCAGCTGTTAAGCGGCGGCCAGCAAACGAAGGCCAGGCGGACAAAGGCGACAGGCGACTTTGTCAAAGTCCGACTTCGTTTCTGAACGATAAGCTGTAGCATTGATTAGTGACATATATAGTAGTGTATTGTAGTATATGTTTAGTGATCTACAATGTGTTTTCTTCCTATTCCTGTCCTCTCTTCTTCCTGGCGGTCGCACAAACACTGGGTTACACCCAGATGTCGCGACACAACTAATCTCATCTATCCTACTCTTTCAACTCACGTCGAGCAAGTGGTAACGGGAGGGCTTTGGAATTGCCACTCGGCTGTGGTGGAAGGCAAATCTGCTTTCATCTCAGCCTACGCCTCCTTGCTCTCCCTTAACTTCCTTGCTCTGACTGAGACCTGGATCAGACCAGAAAACACTGCTACGCCCGCGGCTCTGTCAGATGTGTACTCTTTCTCTCACACTCCCAGAGCCGTGCGGACAGGTGGTGGGGTTGGTCTGCTCATTTCCAGAAAATGGAAATACTCTCCTGTTTCACTGTCACTATTCTCTCCTACCTCATTTGAATTTCATGTGGTCACTGTTTCTCATCCAGTCAAGCTCACCATTGCAGCTGTTTATCGCCCACCGGGCCCTGCTGGTGGCTTCCTGGAGGAGCTGGACCATCTAGTCTCCCACTTCCCTGTCGATGGCTCTGGATTCATCCTTCTGGGTGACTTCAACCTCCCGACTGAGAAGCAGCTAGACCCACTACTTTCGTTTCTCGCCGCCTTTGACCTAGTTCTTTCCCCATCTCCTCCTACCCATGAGGCGGGCAACCAACTGGACCTGATCTTCACCAGAGGCTGCTCTATTGCTAACCTGTCTGTCACTCCTCTTTCCAGTGAAAAGGGTAAGAAACTCTCTGATCACTACTTCATGTCCTACTCTCTCTCTCTCTCCTCTCCCCCCTCACAGCCCCTCCCTACCCACATGATTTCCTCACGTCACAATCTTCGCTCACTTTCCTCCACTGATCTTTCCTCTTCTGTTCTCTCTGCTCTCCCTGCCCCTGAATCCTTTGCTCTTCTATCCCCTGATACCGCCACAGATCTTCTTTTCTCTACTCTATCCTCTTCTCTCGACCATCTCTGTCCCCTCACCACCAGGCCTGCACGCCAAACTCCACCTGCCCCCTGGTTGTCGGACTCAGTGCGGACTGAGAGACGGAGCCTGAGAGCGGCTGAGCGCAAATGGAGAAAGGGCAACCTCCCGGAGGACCTTCTCACCTTCCAATCTCTCATTTCTACTTTTTCCTCCTCTCTATCAGCTGCTAAAGCTGCTTTTTTCTGCACTAAAATTCAGGCTTCTGCTTCCAACCCTAAAAAACTCTTTGAAACTTTCTCCTCTCTCCTACAACCACCACCCCCTCCTCCCTCCTCGTCCCTCCTCCCTGACGATTTCGCCAACTTCTTTGACAAGAAGGTGAACGATATCCGATCCTCCTTCCCTCCTCCCCCGGCTGGTGCCCTGCGCGCTGCCCACACCCGTCTGCCTGCCACCCCCCCCTCTCTACCTTCATCTACTCCTCTTCCCCCCCCCATCCCCTCTCTATCCCACTTCTCTCCCCTCTCCCCTAACGAGGTCCTTCTCCTTGTTACCTCTAGTCGCCCCACCTCATGCTCTCTGGACCCGGTCCCATCCACTCTGTTGCAGTCTATTGCACCTGAACTTCTTCCCTTCTTAACCCACCTTATTAACACCTCTCTGACATCTGGCTACTTTCCCTCTACTTTCAAGACTGCCAGAGTCACCCCCCTCCTGAAGAAACCGACACTTGACCCCTCTGAGATCAAGAACTACAGACCGGTTTCCCTTCTATCCTTCCTATCTAAAACTCTCGAACGTGCTGTCTTTAAACAACTGTCCTCCTATCTCCACCAGAACAACCTCCTGGACTCCAACCAGTCTGGTTTCAAAGTGGGTCACTCGACAGAGACTGCCCTGCTGGCAGTGACGGAGTCGCTCCATGCCGCTAGAGCGAACTCTCTCTCCTCCGTCCTGATACTCCTGGACCTGTCTGCAGCGTTCGACACGGTGAACCATCAGATCCTCCTCTCCACCCTCGAGGGGATGGGTGTCTCAGGCTCTGCACTCTCCCTGTTTGCATCCTACCTGACGGGTCGCTCCTACCAGGTGATGCTGAGAGGGTCTGTGTCAGAACCACACAGGCTCACAACTGGGGTTCCCCAAGGCTCGGTTCTGGGTCCTCTTCTTTTCTCTCTCTACACTACATCTCTGGGTGCTGTCATCCACTCCCATGGCTTTTCCTACCACTGCTATGCCGATGACACCCAGCTGATCCTCTCATTCCCCCCCTCTGATACCCAAGTGGAGGCACGCATTGCTGCTTGTCTGGCTGACATCTCGGCGTGGATGTCGACAAACCACCTGAAGCTCAACCTGGACAAGACCGAGCTGATGTTCCTCCCGGGGAAGGGCTGTCCGCACCGAGACATGGCCATCACCATTGATAATGCTGTGGTGACCTCAACTCGGACTGCGAAAAATCTGGGTGTGACCCTGGACGATCAACTGACGTTCTCGGCAAACATCGCATCAGTGACAAGGTCCTGCAGATTCCTCCTCTACAACATCAGGAGGATTCGCCCCTTCCTCACGGAGAAGGCAGCCCAGGTGCTCATCCAGGCTCTCGTCATCTCCCGCCTGGACTACTGCAACTCTCTCCTTGCTGGTGCTCCGGCATCTGCCATCAGACCTCTGGAGCTTGTTCAGAAAGCTGCGGCTCGTCTGGTGTTCAACCGCCCCAAGTTCTCCCACACAACCATCCTTCTCCGTTCTCTACACTGGCTCCCCGTAGCGGCCCGCATCCAGTTCAAAACCCTGGTGTTAGCCTATAGGGCAGTGAAAGGAACAGCTCCTTCCTATCTCCGGGCTATGGTCGATGCCTACACCCCTGCCCGACCACTTCGGTCTGCCACCTCGGGGCGACTGATTGCCTCGTCACTCAAGGGTCCTTCTGGCCGATCCACACGGTCACGACTCTTTTCTGTTCTGGCCCCACAGTGGTGGAATGAACTCCCCACTGATGTTAGGACAGCAGAGTCACTGCCCATATTTCGCCGCAGGTTGAAAACCCACCTCTTCAGGAAACACTACCCTTCCTCTCTGCCTGACCTACTTGTTGTTAACTAGTTGTACGAACGTTTGTTTTCTATTGTTGTATTGTTTATTGGAGCTTGTTTAGTCGATACACTTAATTGTTTTAGCTCATGCTCATTTGATTTAGCTATTTTGTCTCATCCGGTTAAGGAAATAGGTAGCTGATATATTGCACTTTTACCTTAGCGCTAGGTATACTCTTGGTTGCTTGTTTTTGCAGAAAATGCACTAAAGACTTCTGGTGATTAGTAGTTTTTGTTCCCTACCTATGTTGAATACACTTATTGTAAGTCGCTTTGGATAAAAGCGTCTGCTAAATGACTGTAATGTAATGTAATGTAATGTAATGCTACTGTGGAAAAATGCCATCCTTGCTGATGCAATGTAACTTACTGCCATGCTTATTTATTTATTATTATTGATGGCACGCATGCTTCCCCGCCTTATTTATACTTAAGTGGTGTGTGTGTGTGTGTGTGTGTGTGTGTGTGTGTGTGTGTGTGTGCGTACTGTATGTGTTTACACTATATGACACGCATGGCAATGAATGATTGATGTGAATGTGTATATACTTTCTACAGTGGCCTAGTTGTGTTTTCCCTGTAACATATTGTCCATGGTTACAATAATGCTGGATCTACACACAACTAAAAACTTGTGTCTTTGTACTTTTCTTCATGGTTATAAAGGCTCATTTGTACTTCATGGAACGAGTGTATTGTTTGGCAAAAATGACGCACATTAAACTGAAAAATATATTCTGTTTTTGGAGCACAGTAGTTGAATGCAGAATACATTAGCCTTTCATCATGACACTTGAGTAGCAGCGTGCCTATTCTGGGGGGGACCGTTCGAGAAAATAGCAGATCTGAAGCTCACAGAAGCTCACAACTCGTCCCAATTGGCTATTTTTGGCAAAGAGATTTGGTGTAGAACGAAAAAGGTACATTTGCAACTCAGGTACATTTCACTAAGACTAGAGTGGTTAACACTCGAAGTCTTGTTGCATATAATAACAGTGGTTTTTCATTCTGGATCTCTCTCTAATATGAAAGTGCCTTTGCCAGGGACGTGCAGAGAGTGTTAGAGGGGCAGGGGCTGAAATCCCGTAAGAGGGCACTTTTGGACAAAAAAATGCGAAAATAGCAGATCTACAAGCTCACAAGAGAGCTTATAGATCTATTTTCGGGGGGCAACTCAGCACTCTTTAGCTAGTGGAGATGCGGTGCATATACGACATGGATTTCTAAACAAATTTGTTCAACGCAAAATACTGCGTTCAAGTTCAGGAGACTTCTGGAGAAAAAAAACAATTCTCCTGAATGCGCATGCCTTCCGGCATGGCATGGAAGGAAAGGAGTGGCATTTGCATTTCTTTCACCATGTAGTAAATGCTGCATTCGTGGTTTGGAAAAGGCAGTTGTTTTACAGACGGGTAAAAGGGCAGGGGCTGAAGCCCCCTTTGATGTCTATGCTGTGCACGCCCCTGTGCCTTAATGCTGTGACTCATGCTGAAGGCTGTCAGAAGCATTCTGTTATGGTGCTTTGTGTCGCTTTACGTGAACAGAGAGATTGTCAGAGAGATAATATACCCAAAGGAAAACCATAGTTCCTTTGGTATGCTCATTGTCTTTGGTTATAATTGTTAGCATATTTCTGTTCAACCTCCAAAATCTGAAAAGGAGCCCTCCTCAGTCATCTCAAATGCCACGACTGTGAATCAACAGACAAATAATAGCCGAGACCAAACATCTATAGGTTTTATCATTAGATTAATCTTTATTCACCTAGGTTGAAGAGTATAACAGGATAGGTGAGCACCAAGGGGGAGTGGGCACCTCGGTGTTAAACTTACTATTTTTTTCCCCCCCCAAAATGTAAAAAAATATATAAAGTAAATTATATGTGATTGGAACATGCTGAAACATTCGACAATTAAGGTAGTAATACCGGTATTTCAACAATTGCTACAAATTGCTACAGAACCTGTGTACAAGTATGCTGTTATTTTTGGGGCATAAACAAGAAGTTTAAGCTTAAAATTAAGTCTGATAATGATGTGCCTGCCGTGCATGTTCACACATCATGTATACTTTACAATATAAGACCATTTTTTCTAAACATTTTGGACAAAGTAGACAATATATTTGCATGGAGGTGCCCAGATGCCACCTGTGCACTGCAGTGCCCACCTACCCTGTATCCGGTTGAAGGGATGGAGCTCCCCTGGCATTCCCATGTAAAGAGATGTCAATGACAAACACGTCCCAACAAGAGGGAGGGGTGAATAGGATTTCAAGTCCATACATAAAATACATTTATTTGCTATATTTCTCCCTGTTTTATCTGCAAGTGTCCCGTCCGTCAAGGATCCATTTTCAGTCCCACACAGCATCCATCTGTGCTATTAAATATATACATATACATCTCTGTGGATTTATGTATGTGAGCGATGGAGGAATTGGTGAAGAGGGTGGGAGGGGGAGGGGGCTAATGCTTAATTTATTATCTGCCGCGCGATGGTGCCGCGCGCCTAAAGTAGCCAAGCTCACAGTGAGCTTGTAGATTGGCTATTTTCGGAGTGCGACACCATTGTGCATAGCATAGTACATAGTACATAGCTGATCTACAAGCTCACAATGCGTCGCATCGCGACACATTGTGAGCTTGTAGATCTGCTATCAGGCTCAAGGGGGGGTGGGGTAGCGCTCATGCCAGTGTGACCCAGTGGTGGACAAAGTATATACTCAAGTAAATACTCAAGTATTCAAAAGTACAAATTAGGAAGTAGGCCTACATTTATTTTAATCAATGCATTGCTCTATTGAAATTTAGAATGTCCAAAATAGTGAAAATAGCAGATCTACAAGCTCACAACGCTTCAAGGTTTGATGAGGTGTGAGCTTGTAGCTCGGCTATATTTGAATTTTGAAATATGGCTTATAAGTGGTTAATTCATAAATATATTTGTGTAAGTTTGGGTTCCCAAAAGGTTCATCCTGGAGATAAAGTCAAAAAAGTACAATATTTCTATTTGAAATGTAGCGGAGTGAAAGTGAGTGAAGAAAAAAAATATATATTAATAATAATAACAACCCAAAAAATAAATAATGAAGCAAATGAAGTTTCTTTGTCCACCACTGGGCGTCATCACCCTGTGTCTTTACATGATGCCGCAGGAGGACAGGGGGTTGGCGATCTGGCAGGTGCAGGCCGACTGGCAGTACTGGCGCACAGTCTGGTAGCAGCTGCGGTCCGCCTCCACGCCCCACTGCACGGGCCCGTTGGGGTCGGAGGGCAGGCGGCTCAGGATGCTGGTGTTGATGGCCAGCGCCGCCAGGCCGTAGTCCGTGAACAGCACCGTCTCGCGCCGGCACGTCGGGCACGAGATGAACTTGTACTTGGGGCACGACTCGTACAGGATCTGCAGGCACTCCTCGCACACCGAGTGCAGGCAGGAGAGGATGCGCGGGCGCTTCCCGGCGAAGTTGTACGCGTGGCCGCACGTGGGGCAGTCCAGGGGCTCGCAGGGCATGACGGGCATCCCCGAGGACGAGCACGAGGAGGCGGAGGACGAGGAGGTGGAGGACGAGCGGAGCACGTACTGGTTCACGATGACGTCCTCCATCTTGTAGTGGAACTGGTGGTAGCAGATGTCGGAGGCGCTGGCCTTGCGCTGGGCCAGGAAGCCCTGCTCCCGGCGCGTCACGGGGGCCGTCGCCATGGCGGCGGGAACCACCACCATGGCGCGAGAGGAAGGAGGAGGGACGATGGCTGCCCCCGCCATCTCCAGGGCCAGGTCGCTGCAGGCCTGGTTGACGATTATCTCGCCTTCGCCACCCCCGCCGTCCCACGCCACTCTGGGGGGCGGGGCATAGCGCGGCTGGGTGACGGGCACGGGGCACTCTCTGGGGAACTTCTCCGACTGGATGATCTTGACGGTGTCCATGGGGATGGTCACGGTCTGGCGCCTGAGGCAGGACATTCGCTTGTGTAGGAGGCCGGGGGTCTGAGATAGAGAGAGAGAGAGAGAGATGGGGAGTGGAGGGGGGGGGGGGCTGTGGCTGGAGTCCGCGCTGGGCAGCCCTTCCTAGTTCTGGGTACGTGGGCGGTAAGGTTGGGAGCTGCACTGGTGTTCACAGTCAGCCATTCGATGGCACATGAGGACGGATGGTTCTGTCCATGTTTCCTTCAGAGTCCCCCTCCTCCCCCCCTCGACGTTGATGCTTTTTGGCAGACAGACAAAAGGACGCAGCAATAGCACCTATTTCTATAGCCCCTCACGTAGTAACTTCTATTCTAAATAACTCTGACGTAACAGTTTCAGCTTAGTGGTTGCTATGGTCAACCAGTGACGTCAACTAGATAAAGTCTTTTGTTGTTACTGATATAGACTGCTGTTGCCTAACACAGAGACACACACACTATTTTCAGAAATGTATGTTCATATATACACAACAAAATATTTTTTTAGCACTTCAGCACAAAGACGTGTTTCCATTCAGTGACATAACACCAATAAATATTCTCAAATGCACATACAGTGAAGTTCACACATACAGATATATTATAGTAACGGTCTTTGTTCACAGAATGGAGGGAAGAAACAGGAAGTTGAAAAAGGTTCAAGAGTTATTATCTCACACCTCTTAAGGGGAACTCTTGTCTTTTCAAACCAGACTGAGCGACGTGGTCGATGGTGGTTGCCGAAACCAACAGTTCCTTCCTATTTTAAGCTTATACGCGTGTGTTAGAGCTGGCGTTGAGTGTCCAAGAAAGACAACCCCCACGACCTCGCCTCTTTGCTTTTGTACCAATATGGTCAGGTGACCTATGACCCCTCTTGGCAACTTGTTGATAAGAACTTAAGAAGGAGGTCTTTTTTGGAGAGGCGTTTGAGAATGTTCCAGGGGCAACGGAAACCTCTTGGGATGTCTCCAATCAGCTCCGCGGAGGTGGGAGTGAAGGCCGGTTTGCTTGACTTTCAGACCAAGTCCTCCCACTTGAGCAAGAGGGCTGATAACGGTCTGAAGGATGCCACTGTCAGCAACCCAGATGTCGCCCAGATGTATCGGGCCTGCAGTCTGTGGGGACAGAGAGAAACGATGACTGATTAGTGATTACACAACGTCCCAAATGAACACAATAAGAAACAGGAACACCATTTTAAGTGTCAAACAGAGAGAGAGGAGGAAGAACTTGATTGATTTGAGGACGACATTTATATTATCGTTGGGAAACAAGATTTCATGATAGGTAGGCTATCCAACTCATAACTTGTATACATATCCCACGTCATGTATCATATGATCCTAACATAATTCTTTTACAATCTGCCAATCTGAAAGAAGTAGATGTCATGGCAGCTGGCCTGTGGCCAGTCCTGTCTCTTTGATAACTTCTGCTTGTTTGTCCAGTAAGTTGGAGCTGCACTCTGCATGTGGGGAGGTGTATGTCCTGGCTGGCAATCACCTGGCTGTCTTCCGTCCTAGCCTTACTCATCTGCAAAGAGAAAAGCCTGCATGGTCACAACCTAAGGCACAGACGCTATCGGCGGAAGTGCCGGTCGGGAATATCCGTGAATTGTTTCATTCATGGAGAATGTAAACTGATTTGTGTAAATGGGGGTCGGTGGCCAAATACATATATTTTTGGGGGTCCTTGACATGAAAATGTTTGAGAACGACTGACATACATGGGCTTTTCAGAAAACTGTCAGGACATTTGTAGAATCGTCCTCAGGTCTAGAACCAGATTCATTATTCTTCTCCAGTAACACTAGTTCTCA
>NC_136797.1:15765667-15773167 GCF_951216825.1 Electrona antarctica
AAAACCAAGCTCCGCTTGTACAACACCCTGGTCAAGCCGGTACAGGGACATGCACACATAGACATCAAAGGGGGCTTCAGCCCCTGCCCTTTTACCCGTCTGTAAAACAACTGCCCTTTCCAGACCACGAATGCAGCATTTACGAAAGAAATGCAAATGCCACTCCTTTCCATGCCATGCCGGAAGGCAGCATTCAGAAGAATTGCTTTTTTCCACGAAGTCTCCTGAACTTGAACGCAGCATTTTGCTTTGAACAAATTGGTTTAGAAATCCATGTTGTGCACCGCATCTCCACTAGGTAAAGAGTGCTGGGTTGCGCCCCGAAAATAGCTGATGCGCCCCGAAAAATCTGCTATTTTTGTTATTTTTGTCCAAAAGTGCCCTCTTACGGGATTTCAGCCCCTGCCCCTCTAACACTCTCTGCACGTCCCTGAGCCGGTACTACTGTACGGGTCTGAGTGCTGGTACTACTGTACGGTGCTGGTACTACTGTACGGTGCTGGTACTACTGTACGGGTCTGAGTGCTGGTACTACTGTACGGGTCTGAGTGCTGGTACTACTGTACGGTGCTGGTACTACTGTACGGTGCTGGTACTACTGTACGGTGCTGGTACTACTGTACGGGTCTGAGTGCTGGTACTACTGTACGGTGCTGGTACTACTGTACGGGTCTGAGTGCTGGTACTACTGTACGGTGCTGGTACTACTGTACGGTGCTGGTACTACTGTACGGTGCTGGTACTACTGTACGGGTCTGAGTGCTGGTACTACTGTACGGGTCTGAGTGCTGGTACTACTGTACGGTGCTGGTACTACTGTACGGGTCTGAGTGCTGGTACTACTGTACGGTGCTGGTACTACTGTACGGGTCTGAGTGCTGGTACTACTGTACGGTGCTGGTACTACTGTACGGGTCTGAGTGCTGGTACTACTGTACGGTGCTGGTACTACTGTACGGGTCTGAGTGCTGGTACTACTGTACGGTGCTGGTACTACTGTACGGGTCTGAGTGCTGGTACTACTGTACGGTGCTGGTACTACTGTACGGGTCTGAGTGCTGGTACTACTGTACGGTGCTGGTACTACTGTACGGGTCTGAGTGCTGGTACTACTGTACGGGTCTGAGTGCTGACGCGTAACCAAGTGCGACATGAGCAAGGTGCCGTATATTCTGGCCCAACAACATTTCCAACAAAGATCTCTACACAAAGACTGGCTGCCGAGATGTGACCACAGAAGTTAAGCACCGTCGTTAAGACACGTACTCCGAATGCCCCCCAGAGCGGATCCCCAAAGTGTCCCTCAGATGGATGGACACCCCCAGGGAAAAGGAAAGGAAACAAGGCCAACCTAAGATCACCTGGCGCAGAACGCTAGAGGCTGAGCTGCTGGAGATGGGTCTCTCATGGGGCACGGCACAACATATGGCTGCCAAAGACCGTGATAGGTGGAGGAACATCATCGATGCCTTATGCCCCACTGGGGGCGAAGAGCATAAGTAAGTAAGTAAGTAAGTAAGTAAGTAAGTAAGTAAGTAAGTAAGTAAGTAAGGTATGGTATGGATGGTAGAGGCTATGAAAGAAACCCTGTCGTTGGACTTGCATGGCTGACAATGACTCTTCTACCCAAGGAGCATCTAAGCCTGGGGGAAATTAACAAATCTAAAAATGACCAATTAATTGGTGACAGCGTCACAGAAGGGGCTGATGATGATGATGATGATGATGATGGTAGTTGCTGTCTGCCTGCCCGCCTGCCACAGTAACATCTTCAGTGCAGGAGAGGAAATGATCCTTCCCCATTTCGACCTGAGGACGATTCTACAAATGTCGTTCTCAAACATTTTCATGTCAAGGACCCCCAACAATAGACGTAATTGGCCGCCGACCCCCATCTGAAAATATGTTGTTCCAGGGACCTTCGAGAAGCAAGGATTTGAGTTCGAAACGTTAGCTCTGAAAAAATATATATTCAAAGGTTTGCGTCACATTTTCAAGATTTACAAGCTCATACAAGCTTGATCAAAACGTTCGCTCTGAAAGAATATATATTCAAAGATTTGCGCCACATTTTCAAGATTTACAAGCTCATACAAGCTCGTACAAGCTCGTATAGCGTGGCACTCGGGTGACTCGGCTATTTGTATTGTAGAATAGCTAAAGTACAACATAATGCTTAAAACACCAACAGGGGTTCCCGTCCAGAATGGGTTAAACAGGTGATCACCCCCCACCCCCCTTCCTTTTCCCCCAACTCTACACATACAGTTTTTAATGTTTTCCTGAGATGATTTTCTTGTTGTTATTGATGATATTGAATTGTGTTGTTATTCTTCATGGCATGTCTATGAATTGATTGCATAGAGGTACTGAGGCGCCTGCTGGCCTAGCGGTCTAGGCGCATGCCACATATAGGCTTTGGCCTGACATGTACACAGCGTGCCGTGTGTTCGAGTCCTCTTCATGACGACCTTTGCTGCGTGTCTCTCCCCTTCTCTCTCTCCCTCTTTCCTGTCAGTCTTCACTTGATACTATCAATGAAGGCAGAAAAGCAAAAAAAATAATAATAATAAAAAAAATGTGTGTTTGTGTCAAACGAGTGTTTGACTGTACTCATGTTGCTGTTTTTACATTTATGTTCAATCAATCAATCAATCAATCAATCAATCAATCAATCAAAGTGTTAATGCGTTGTTTGTCATTTGCATTTGCAACTCTTAAGGGTCCATTTGGTTACATTTGCATTGCTCTCTCAGAGATAAATGAATGGCTGTGACTGCATGATCCGCCGTAGTGCGTCTCCAGTTATGTAAGAGGCTCATGTTTGACCTAACGTCCTCGCCAACGTATTACTGCAGCCGCAATCCTGCATATCCCTGCCATGCTGGGGCTTCGTGCACGTGTGTTTTTGGGTGCCTTTGCGTGTGCGTGTGCGTGTGCGTGTGCGTGTGCGTGTGCGTGTGCGTGTGTGTGTGTGTGTGTGTGTACTAATGGAATCATCTGTGTACTGTAAACAAACAAAACACATATACTGACAGGAACATCAGCCTGTCCATCTTGGGTACACTGGACGACCCTGAGTGTTAATTTAACTCACATCTAACCAAATGGACCATTTGGTTAGATGTGTGTATGTGTTAGATGTGTTAGATGTGTGTATGTGTTAGATGTGTGTATGTGTGTATGTGTGTTAGATGTGTGTATGTGTGTATGTGTGTATGTGTGTTAGATGTGTGTATGTGTGTATGTGTTAATGTGTGTTAGATGTGTGTATGTGTGTATGTGTGCATGTGTTAGATGTGTGTATGTGTGTATGTGTGTTAGATGTGTGTATGTGTGTATGTGTGCATGTGTTAGATGTGTGTATGTGTGTGTGTTAGATGTGTGTATGTGTGCATGTGTTAGATGTGTGTATGTGTGTTAGATGTGTGTATGTGTGTATGTGTGTATGTGTGTTAGATGTGTGTATGTGTGTATGTGTGTATGTGTGTATGTGTATGTGTGTTAGATGTGTGTAATAGTGTATCCTCTCAGACAGTCACAATAATGACAAATGGATATATGTATGTATGTATGTTTATACATTCCACCTTTCAACAACATTCACAAACACACATTCCTGCATGACTGTGTCTCTCTCAAGCGCACGCACGCACGCACGCACGCACGTACGCACGCATGCCACCTAACATCGAATCTAGCCCAATCACTCTCCCATCACATGCACTGCACCTTCCATGACATTCCAGTGAGTGCACGCGTGTGCGCGCAAACACACACACACACACGCACGCACGCACGCACGCCCGCACGCACACACACACACGCACGCACACACACACACACACACACACACACACTGGCAGTAAACACACATACGCAGTAAAAGAGTTGAACATGTCTGCCTTGCAATTCCTCAAACCTTCACTTGTTCAAGTCCCTCCTGTGTACTGTATGCTCTCTGAGCCTGCAGGTACATTCATAATGAATGGAATAAGAATATACACAGCAGAACATGACCCAAAAACACCTCAAACATTCCTTCACTTTCTCCCTCCCTCCCACGCTCTCTCTCTCTCTCTCTCTCTCTCCCTCCCTCCCTCCCTCTTTCCCCATCTATCTTGTCCTGCTGTATCTTCTCTCTCTCTCTCTCTCTCTCTCTCTCTCTCTCTCTCTCTCTCTCTCTCTCTTTCTTAAGACCAACACACACACCCTGTCCATCCCGGATGCATTCCACCTGTGCAGAGCAGAGAGAGCGGGAGTGCACAGCATTCTGAATGATTCAGAGGCCATCAGTTAGTCTTTGTGCTAAAAACCTGTCTGTCTGTCTGTCTGTCTGTCTGTCTGTCTGTCTGTCTGTCTGTCTGTCTGTCTGTCTGTCTGTCTGTCTGTCTGTCTGTCTGTCTGTCTGTCTGTCTGTCTGTCTGTCTGTATGTCTGTCTGTCTGTCTGTCTGTCTGTCTGTCTGTCTGTCTGTCTGTCTGTCTGTCTGTCTGTCTGCCTGCCTGCCCGACTGTCTGTCTGTCTGTCTGTCTGTCTGTCTGTCTGTCTGTCTGTCTGTCTGTCTGTCTGTCTGTCTGTCTGTCTGTCTGTCTGTCTGTCTGTCTGTCTGTCCGCTGTCTGTCCGCTGTCTGTCCGCTGTCTGTCCGCCTGCCAGACTGTCTCTCTGTCCGTCCTCCATTGTTCCTTTCACGTAGCTCTCCATCTCCTGACGTTGAGAGAAGATGATTTGCTCAGAGTTGACCTGCAGAGAACTGGAAAGGGCAGAATGTTGCGCGGTGCCACTAGTCTGCTACCCATAATACCACACACTGCCAAATATGCAGGTTATGCTAACATACACTGTGTCAATCGTCAGGGTTCATTCACCTCTTGAGAGTGTTGCTGGCTGCATACACTCGCTCAGAGTTACAGTTAGAGGACATCACAGTTACAAAATGACCTTACATTTGTACTCCCTTGGTTGCAAATGGATAAATGTAAGCAGTGTTGATTTTGACAGAACATTTTAATTTAGTTTTAGTCGTGGTCTTTTAAATGCAATTCTTTAAATCTTTTTCTAAAATGTTTTACTTTTAGTCTAGTTTCAGTTGACTAAATCCACAGTTGATGATGTTAGTTTGGTATAGGCCTTGATGGCGTCGTGCATGGTCGGTGTTGGGTGAAATCAACCCTCAGCTATATCTCCAAGAAATATGGGAGGGGATGGGGGAGGGAACAGCAGCCAGCTCGTAGCATGCCTCGTTAGGCAATGGACTTTCAATCCATACTTCCTGGGTTGAGTGTGTTTGAATCTTGCTCATATCATTTTGGTGTCCACCGCAAACCTTTTTTTGCAGATGAAGTGAAGTTTGCTTTGGTCCGACATGTGTTGCGACGTGCATGCTTGCGGTTATGTTTAGGTTTGGGGTAGGGTTAGTAATAGTAATGTTTGAAATACAGTACTTGTTCACCCACATGCGTTGCGACGTGCTTACCGTTATGTTTATAGGTTTGGGGGTTTGGGGTAGGGTTAGTAATAGTAATGTTATGGTTAGGTTAGTGTTGGTAATAGTAATGTCCGACATACAGTACATGTTCACCCGTGGCTTTGTGTGGTGCCACTCAAAGTGACTACTGGGTTGGGCTTGCTGGATCCATGTTCCAACCACTTGTATGTCTGTCAGAAGACATTGAGGGGTGATTTCACAACATACCCAAGCTCACAACACGCGACGTGCTGTGAGCTTGTAGATCGGCTATTTTCAGAGTGCAACACCCAAGCGCAACCAAACATAGACATTACTTGTCTTTATAGTTCTACTGGATCTTTTCTCCACTAGTCCCTCACTAACATTTAGTTCTACTGGATCTCTTCTCTACTAGTCCCTCACTAACATTTAGTTCTACTGGATCTCTTCTCCACTAGTCCCTCGCCAACATTTAGTTCTACTGGATCTCTTCTCCACTAGTCCCTCACTAACATTTAGTTCTACTGGATCTCTTCTCTACTAGTCTCTCACCAACATTTAGTTCTACTGGATCTCTTCTCCACTAGTCCCTCACTAACATTTAGTTCTACTGGATCTCTTCTCCACTAGTCCCTCACTAACATTTAGTTCTACTGGATCTCTTCTCTACTAGTCCCTCACTAACATTTAGTTCTACTGGATCTCTTCTCTACTAGTCCCTCACTAACATTTAGTTCTACTGGATCTCTTCTCTACTAGTCCCTCACTAACATTTAGTTCTACTGGATCTCTTCTCTACTAGTCCCTCACTAACATTTAGTTCTACTGGATCTCTTCTCTACTAGTCCCTCACTAACATGTAGTTCTACTGGATCTCTTCTCTACTAGTCCCTCACTAACATTTAGTTCTACTGGATCTCTTCTCCACTAGTCCCTCGCCAACATTTAGTTCTACTGGATCTCTTCTCCACTAGTCCCTCACTAACATTTAGTTCTACTGGATCTTTTCTCCACTAGTCCCTCACTAACATTTAGTTCTACTGGATCTCTTCTCTACTAGTCCCTCACTAACATTTAGTTCTACTGGATCTCTTCTCCACTAGTCCCTCGCCAACATTTAGTTCTACTGGATCTCTTCTCCACTAGTCCCTCACTAACATTTAGTTATACTGGATCTCTTCTCTACTAGTCTCTCACCAACATTTAGTTCTACTGGATCTCTTCTCCACTAGTCCCTCACTAACATTTAGTTCTACTGGATCTCTTCTCCACTAGTCCCTCACTAACATTTAGTTCTACTGGATCTCTTCTCTACTAGTCCCTCACTAACATTTAGTTCTACTGGATCTCTTCTCTACTAGTCCCTCACTAACATTTAGTTCTACTGGATCTCTTCTCTACTAGTCCCTCACTAACATTTAGTTCTACTGGATCTCTTCTCTACTAGTCCCTCACTAACATTTAGTTCTACTGGATCTCTTCTCTACTAGTCCCTCGCTAACATTTAGTTCTACTGGATCTCTTCTCTACTAGTCCCTCGCTAACATTTAGTTCTACTGGATCTCTTCTCCACTAGTCCCTCGCCAACATTTAGTTCTACTGGATCTCTTCTCCACTAGTCCCTCACTAACATTTAGTTCTACTGGATCTCTTCTCTACTAGTCCCTCACTAACATTTAGTTCTACTGGATCTCTTCTCTACTAGTCCCTCACTAACATTTAGTTCTACTGGATCTCTTCTCTACTAGTCCCTCACTAACATTTAGTTCTACTGGATCTCTTCTCCACTAGTCCCTCGCCAACATTTAGTTCTACTGGATCTCTTCTCTACTAGCCTCTCACCAACATTTAGTTCTACTGGATCTCTTCTCCACTAGTCCCTCACTAACATTTAGTTCTACTGGATCTCTTCTCCACTAGTCCCTCACTAACATTTAGTTCTACTGGATCTCTTCTCCACTAGTCTCTCACCAACATTTAGTTCTACTGGATCTCTTCTCCACTAGTCCCTCACTAACATTTAGTTCTACTGGATCTCTTCTCCACTAGTC
>NC_136797.1:15778167-15880667 GCF_951216825.1 Electrona antarctica
CGCAAGCACACACGCACGCACGCACGCACACACACACACACACAGATCCTAGAGATGACGGCTGTGTACCTTGCCCATGAATCATATTCAGCATGTAATATTAACACCACACACACACATGCGCACGCACGCACGCACGCACGCACGCACGCACGCACGCACGCACACAGGAAATACAGGAAGCTGGTGCAAACAGAAGTAGTCCACAGAGGGCAGGAGATCAGAGAAAGGAAAACAAACATAAATCTGGACCATAAATTAATTTCTTGTGGAGTATTGACTGGTAAAACAAATCTATCATTTTCAACAACTCCAGTATAAACTGTATGCAACTATTGCGCAAAAAAAAGGATACAGTGCACTTTCAAGAAGAAATTACCAAGACCTGAGTCTACAATGTAAAATCCTCTGTCCATTTAATTCTGAGAATGTATAAATGTATCACCTTAATTTGTACAGTACACTTTAGCTAGGGACCCCCTGAAACCCACTCAAGGACCTCTGGGGGTCCCCAGACCCCACATTGAAAATCACTGGCCTGTCCAGTCCACACCAATGCAACTCCTTGCAACATGCAACTACTGTACTTGCAAATACTTGCAACCACTATCCACTAACCACTATCCACTAACCACTATCCCCAATGGCAGTTTGCAAGGAGTTGCATTGGTGGCCTGGCCAAATTGTTTTGTTGCAAGCTGTTGTGACTAGTTGTGACTAGCCTGAGAGACCTAATTTGTTTGCAATAAGACTTTTGAGTGACAGGTTTACATTTCAAGAAGTACCTAGTGTTTAAAATAGCACATGCACAGCTAGCCCGATACGTATCGTATCGGGGCTAATGCACAGCCAGAGTAAAAGCAGTGTCCTCATAACAAACACCACCACAGCACCACCATTGCAGGCAGGTTGTTGTTGCACAACTGCAACATTTCTGTTTTGTATCTGATCAAGCTTGGATGCTGTCAAAATTAATAATCCTCAGATCACTGCAGAAAAAAACCAAAAACAAATGTAGCACGTACTGCCCCTTTAAGGGGAGTGCATTAAAGGGATGACCAGGTTAGAGGCCTCATGTTTGGCCAGAAGCCTGATTTGAGTGTTTGTTGGTTGATCACCTGGAGTAGGTAAGAAAAACTTCAAACAAATGCTTTGATAATTCATTTTCATTATACAGGATGCGGATTATATTTTAATTTGTGACATTTAATATTCCAGTTTGGCAGGTGTGATGTTTTGTGAGGGGTATAGCTGGGATGTAAAGGGGTGAGTAAAGTAAAGTGAATGGGTTTTAAGAGGGTTTTTGACATGGGGACAATGTTCACCAACTGTTAGCCTAATTTATATCCTCTGTACTTCCAGAGCCTCCAGGTCCTTTCTAGCCCCTTTCGGGGACCCTCGGTTATCTTTTCGGAATTTTGAAAATTCAGAAAAGGTAACTGAGGGTCCCGAAAGGGGCTAGCTAGGTCCTTTCCTGGTTTAACCACAGCCACTCCTGTATGTGGCTGTGAGTATTCATTGGGAGCCTTGTGTATATTGACTGTGAGCCAGGACAACTGTATAAACCTACAACCTTTCACTGTTTTTCCCACCATCATGCCATATTGTATTTGAGACTGGGTTTTACCATATTGTTGGGCTATGTGCCATAGTGGTGGTGGTGAGGACATATAGGTGTAGGGCCATTAATTAATAGTGCATATTTTGGATTCTGTTTGCTGTGATTACTTTACTTGCTATATTAGCTTTTGGTTTTGCATATTTGTATTGTTTATAGACACAAGCCAGGACCTGATCAGTCCCAGTTGGGTTGCTGGGCGAGGGTTGTCTAATGTTTGCGAGACCCGAAACACGACATGCACCAAAAGTGTTTGTTGGCACCTTTGATTTGATAGGTTTATTTGCTGTGTATGTTTAGTTTGGAGGACCCATAGACCCTGAAGCCTTAAGCCTATATGTCACCTGCCCTTGGGCTCAGTCCAACTTTTAGGATCATGATTTCCCAGCTATAATATCCCCTCTTCAATTCTGTATTTTAACTCTAATATATTTTTCTACATGTTGAATATACTTGACACGTTTGTTACATCAGCCTCTGGTTCTGTTCATTCTGAATCCCTACCAAATTGGGGAACCTTACCTTGTTCATTGTCCAGCTATGTTATGGTCAATGTGTTTGTAGGATCCCTCACTCCTATTTGTGAGGGTATAGCGTAGTCATTTAATTTCATAATATAGCCCTGCTACACAAAGAAAAGTGATTTAATTAAAATGATTGAAAGATTGCATAACCTGTGCGCTACTTCAAAACAAAACAAGAATCAAAGTTTGCATGTAAAACACTAATTAGCATTCTACATGTACATGAGTAGAGACGGTAATTATTATGCGATTAACACGATTATTGGGAAAACCACACTTTTGTTGCATTGCAATGTGGGCAATCCAATGACAGTTCATAATATAATGCACAATTTATATATTATATTACCGGTATATATTATTAGTATAACCATTTGATAAACTATTTTTGAAACTCATTTTTCTCCCACATTTAGTTATGCCAATCCCATGTCACTGGCAGCAACACCAGGGAAGGGTTTACACCTTAAAGTCACCAGCCTCTTCTTTTGGTCACCAGAGATTTCGACCCAGGACTATTCGACCCGGACCATTCGACCCGCTCTCGACCCGCTTGGACCTGACTTTTCGACCCGGACCGCGAGAGAGAGAGACAGAGAGAGACATAGAGAGAGAGAGAGAGACAGAGACATAATAATAATAATATGTACATTGATTTACCAAACAATTATTGTGTTGGTGTTTTTATTTACCAAACAATTACAAAGCTAATGGAGGCTAATGGAGGCTAAAGGGAGCCACCCACAGAGACACAGAGACACAGGCCATCAACGATCACATTCCTAAGGCTAGCAGCCACCATCCTCATCCCCATAGCAGAGTATGACGTTTTTTGCTAGTGGGGTTTTGTGAATAATCACATGAAGTATAAAAGTATGATATATAAGAAAAGTTATAGCTATAATGGTAATGCCTTTATTGATTGTATGCTGTGATTTGAATACACTATATTTTGTCATTCAGTCATAAAGTGACGTTCAGTCTACACATTAGCAGCAGCTCTGTGTTGTCTGACAATTATTCTTGCACTCATTTTATTCTCCCATATAGAACGACACAATGTAACATAGCTCTGTTTACACAATGCTGTACCCCCCTCCAACTGTATATGTTCCCCATCTTAAATCCTGAATATGGAGAATTAGGCATCATATATGAGATGCGAATATTATAATTGGGATTTCATTTATATTGCATATTTCATCTTACTTACATTTTGTTTACAAGGTGAACCCTCTAGGGGTTACACCGTTTGTCTGTTTTCTGTTTTTATGTTTTGTGTGAGGACTGCGGATGAAAATTAGCATCTTTGCTAATCCCGGTGTATTTACGTTCATGTGACGTTCATTAATATGCTCTGTCCTGTCTAAATAAACAAATAAAGTAAAGTAAAGTAAAGATAATTCGACCCGGTAAAAACGGGTCGAACGGACTCGAATTTGCGGTTGGTCGAATAGTCCTGGGTCGAAATCTCTGGTGACCCTTCTTTTCACCTGACCGGCAAATTTATAGGAACTGGAACACGCAACAATTTAAACTAGAGTTGTTCCGATACCGATACTGGTATCGGTTACTCGGGCCGATACCCACCCTCAAGTACTCGTACTCGGTACTCGGAACCGGAACCGATACTTTGACCCGAGTACCAAAACATCCAATTGACACTAGGCTGAATGAATGCAACGGGAGCAAGTCTGACCCAACACTGCAGCAAATCACCAAAAACAGCTGACCTACAAGCATAAATGACAACTGACAAGTGTAGATCGGAGATCCATCTGCATCTATGAGAAAAAGGGGGTAAAATAAGTCGTTACGCAAAAAAAAATAAAGTACTCGTATCGGTGAGTATACTAAAAATACTTGTACTCGTACTCGGTCTGAAAAAAAATGGTACTCTATAATTACCATTTAGATTGAACTGCCTCACGTGTAATCATTTTGTGCAGGCAGCATCCTTGAATGTGGCACTTAAAAGGATATTTAGTTACTGTCTGTAGTTCATCGAAAAGTTATCTGGAGACGCCGGTCATACTTTTGGAACAAGTTGGTCTTTCATGGCTCAAGGTCTGTTTCTTAGTACAGAGAGAGAGAGAGTGTATTGTTCAAGGCATGTGAAATGCAGTTTTGGTTTGTTTGTTTTTTAAACATGAGAGGTTGTTCAGTTGACAGTGAAAATAGAACGGTCAAAGAAGAGTGGAAAGAGAACTATGCGTTCATCCTACACCGGTTTACTGTCTACAACTCTACATCCTGGTCTACCTGTAGTCTGTGTACAGTAGCACTGACGTAGTGACGGATACATTTTGCAACAAAACAAACTGTAGTAGGCCGACACACACACTAGACTAAAATTAAATTAAATATAAGGCTGATTTGGACATTTATTTTAATCTATATTAAATCTATAGAGGTAGTACTTAATGTCTCTTCTGAGACTAACATCTGCACCTGTTACTTACAACATGCATGTACAGTATGAGAAATATGACATGCCCCAACATGCCAAGTAGCTTCTAAAAACCTAATTTACAATATATATAAGCATAAAATAGGCTTTAGAATACATGCTACACCAATACCACAATACTTCATAATTTCATTTGGAAAGTGAAGTCCAATTTCTTTTATAATGGACAGCCTTTGTACAATTCACTGATCGAGCAGCCTGCCCCTAGCTGGCTATATTGTAAATGCTGTAAAGGAATCATGTATTGCAGAACAAAGGCCAACAGTAAAATTAATACTTACAGTATGTCTCTGACTCCAAGTACGTTTTTTTTTTATCACATTTTCATTTACTTATCAAAACCTATCAAACATCTAAAAGAGCTGTTTCGCTTTGGTTCACTTGTAACATATTCTCAAAACGTGCTTTCTTTCTTCCCTGTCAGCACCAGGACTCCATGCAGCATGGTAATGATCATTCTCCCGTATGTCAAGCATTGATGACTGTCACACTAGGCTTATTTATCACATGCCTTTTTCATCTTGGAGGAATTCAAAACATGTTGACTCTGCACAATGTTCATCGCAGAGGGTAATATGGGGTTGACAGATGGTGTTGGGGAGGTGGCATTGGACTAGAAATGGCTCCTTTCTAACGGGTGAGGCTGAGACTGCCATATTATCTTTTGACCTGTAGTCTTTTAGAGCAATTAAGTCACTCAACAACACATGGGCAGAGTGAGTGAATCTGAAGGTGAGAGGAGGACAGTGCAGTTTAAAACGATTTAAAAGATGTTATTGACTGAACATGAACATGTAGATTATACCAGTCAGAGGGAGCTTTAAACCTAAAGGATTCCTTTGCCAACTGAGTGTAAAAAAAAAGCGCAATGTCTCAGTTGATTTTAGAGGTGAAAGATTCCATATAGCCTACTGTTTTAGATACTGTGGCTTTAAAATTAATCCATTTAAAAATGCACTGTAACCAGTGCTGCTGTAGTCTTACTGTGGGAGATGGCATGTTGAGATTTTCAGACAAGGTGCAGTGATGATTCATACATGGACAACCAAGAACAAATCTACATAAACTGTTAGAAATTGTATTAAGATCAAGGAGGTTAGTTTTAGTCGCAGACTGATAGATCAGCATAATCCACGATAGGTAGTGTGTGTGAGTTGTAGAACAAGTTTCTTTCTGTCTGTACAAATATAAACCAGTTTCTGTTCCAGTAAAGTACTCTTAAGAACGCCAGTTCTGAAATTGATTTTCCTCACAATATTGTCTATGTGGCATTTGACTGCAAGTGGGGAATCAAGCTAAAGGCCATTAAGGTATTTGATCATGTGATCAACTCTATGCAGGTGTGTACCGTCAAGATAAGCAAGGTTGAATGACCTTTGGCTTTAGATTTAACATTGTGATTCGTCCCAATTTTAAAGCATTGTGTTGGTCTTAGTTGTATTGATAGTCTATTAGCTGTTCACATTTCATGTTTATTTTCACAAGTGTTTGTTGATAATTTACAGTTCACAATAACAAGAGAAAATGTTGTAAAGGGTAATAATGTTACCCATTGTATGCCATTTTTTGTAATCTAGCATGACTGTGCAACATTGAACCAGTAGAGGGCACTAAAGAGAGCTCTATTTTGTTTTGCAGAGGGACATTCACAGATCTTAATCCTTGAGATATTATTCATTAACAGTTACAATACAATAATTGTAAGCGTATGGGAACGAATGAGGAAATGCAGCACTGTTGGACTTCGGTCACACAAAATGAGAAACATTGACTATATATAGTAGTCATGAGGCAACAGACAGATATGCACAGATATGTTTCATGAAGCTTGTGGAAAATAATTTCAGCTCTTCAGCAAGACATTCAAAGGAAAGCCTTTTCATAATCTAAAGATGTCTAATATAGCAGATAATTATTTGTCCTGTTAATGCCTAATGTATCGTCAACATTCCATTCAAGATCACAACGTGTCTACCGTCCCGTCCACAGCGCTCTGTGAGCTTGTATTTTCGACACCATCGTACGACAAATTCTAAATGAACACTCGACAGCCTTCTAATTCTGGGGGATTTGAAGGACCACAACCTGTTCCCATGGGCTTTTTAAAAAAAAGAAATAGATGCATTGATTTTCCGTACAGCTGCCGTTTGTCTAAGCATGTTTACTTTGTGGTCGCTCTTGTTACTGTGTAACTTTAACAAGTGGTCATGACAGAGTGAGCCAGTATAGCCACCTATACACAGCATCTTTACATATGCCTAATTACTGCAACCAGTAACTGCATGGCCTGCAGTCACATTCATTTTGCTGACTTCATTCATGGTGTGGAAATCAGCTGTGCTTACTGCATGGGTTTTTTTGCTGTTATTCCCATGCAGTCTCATATTAAATAGTTGTAAATGTGTCTCACAATTTTGATTAACCACTTAAGCCTATATATATATATATTATTGAACAAACACTCTATTGATCCAGAGATGATTGATATGGGAATATATAGCTATTTAAGACTTATTTTTTTGAGGTGTTTGTTCCTTGTTCCTTCAATTTATGATGAATTGAAAACGGTGGACCCTCTTGTAAACAAGTGTAATGCTTTATGGTGTCATCCACTCACAGTTAACAGTTTTTGTATTGAGTTGTGCTTGAAATGTACTATAATTCTGCAAACTGTTAATAAATACTTCAATCAATCAATCAACATTGTTATGGCAAGTAAGGTCCCTTTTTTTGAGTGGTGCAACCACTCCTATAGACAGCTATGTGGGTCCCTGGGTCTGTCCAGCACGAAAATAGCGTCATAGCGTTTGTTCACCACCAAGTGTCACTGTTGCACAGCCTAACACACAGACACAGACACACAGGCCAGGGAGGAGGGCCAGTACAGTTCAGTACAGTACATTACAGTACCACTCACTTCAGATGGGTCTGATTTTCAAATAACAAGGACAGGTCTTTACTCACTCAGCATATCAATACAATAAGTTACAGTACATGATACTGAGAGACTTGTCCAGGGGGTGATTTGTACAGTGTCTTATGTACACAGTTTAAATAGAGCTTTAAATATTATTTATTTATTTTGTTTTGGCACTGTGCCGTACTGAACTGATTTGACATGTTCAGTTTTCTTTAAATTAATATAATCTTCAAAGTGGTCTTCATGGGTTCACTGGGAGTCTTACACCATAGGGCTCCATGAATGCCATACGATGGTGTTTACATCAGGCAGGCATAAAGAAATGTACAGTAACCACATATATACATTCAATAAAGACTTGTAAGCAAGGACATAGAAGTACAGTGTAGTAGATGTCGTTTGATTTAAAAAGGATAATGCTACCACCAACCATTCAGACATAAATTAAAATGTTGACGTATAGCCACACGCATGGATCAGCCATGTAGCCATGCACAAACTACGCCTGAACTGACACACGGGTATAGTCGGCACACGTCCATGTTGAAGGTCAGTGGGGTGCACAGACATTAAGGGCAGGTGCTCAAGTGAAAAAAGGGCACCTTGTGCAGCGCGTGTAACCGGCCGGTTGCCTTAATAGTGTGAGATTTATAGATATTGGGGCATAAATAATATATTGGAAGCTTTTTATTAAGAATTGATTTTTTTTTCAAAAGGGCACATTGCTGTCCAGGGGGCAAAGGGCAGGTGCTCTAGCACCACCTAGTGTCTATCTGTGCACGCCACTGTTGAAGGTCCATTTTAACCATAGAAGCCATGGAAGAAAATGCAAACGCAAAGAAGAAGGATAGCGTTGGCGTTGGCGACGTTCCTCCAAAGAGGCTTCTCTGAGGTGTCCGTCAGTTTCCTCTGCACCTCGGCTTGCTCCTCTGGGCTGAGGGTGGGCGCATTCGACTGGCTCTCCAAACCACAGAAACACATCACCGCCTTCTTGCACATGCCTGGCTCTTCAGTGGGCTCTGTGAGGTGGGGGGACGACGACGACACACAGTGTGAGATCAGTGATGGGCAACTTTGACGATGGAGATGCATATTACTGTCGTAGCAAAAATATTGAACCAATGAAAAGTAGTAAAAAACGCTTGGGACAAAACCTCTTAACTCTTAACATTGGACCCTCAAACTGTCTGCTAAAATAGCTAACTCCACACACACACCCCTTCTCATGGAAGTAATTGACAATATATAAAGTCACAACACCAACTTTGATGAGGCAGTGTTGCTTTGTTTTCAAAATATAAGCTTTTCTTCATTTCCTGAAAAATGTTTTTTTTTTCTTTTTCTTTTTTTAACAAATGAACATTTTGTTCTTCCCAACAGACAGCTGCAGAGCTATGTTCTGATTACCTTCTATCTCCATGGTATTAGACTGTTGGTTATCCAACCAATCCTCTTGCTCCAGGTCCACCCTCTCCTCCTTGTTGTTCCTCAGAACCCAACACAATCTATACAGCTGGTCAAATAACAACACATGTCAATGACAGCAGGGCCTATGAGCAGTCTTCTTATAAGTGTGGATTAGTTACTATTAGCAAATATTATCATAATTTAGTAACAATACAATTAGAAATTTGAATACATGTTTTGTTTTTTTGGTCTGGTAAATTGTAGCGGTAGCCTATTAAAAAGGCATGAAACCCTATAGATGGATTGTGGATTTTGTAGTTTCCAGTTCAGGTTCAAATTACACATGGGTGAAAATATTGCAGGCTGCAGCAGTAAGCCGCCCTGGGGGCGAGAAGCGTGCACGCATCCGCCTGGGTGACGGCAGACTGCTGGGCGAGCGCTGGCGCCTTGACATGGGGGAGTCAGATCAACACATGGAATGAATTCTGTACTGACCATATATGGAGCATGTCTTGAGTGTACAGGGTTTGATGGGGTCAGATCAACATATGGAATGTCAGAACAGGTCAGCTCCATATATGGAGATCTAAGGGTGGCAGCAGGGGCAGTGTCTTGAGTGTACAGGGTTTGATGAGGGCCCAGGTAGGGCCGAGCCTTAAGTTTCGGGCCTGTTGAGAACACAGCCGGCAAGTTTTTGCCGGCTGCCGGGCGCAGCTGCACTAATTACTTTGGGGTGGGCCCGTCTAGAGTTTGAATGGACAGGTATCAGTCAAAAGGGAGAGGAAGGACGGATGGGGAAGGATCAACATAATATGGAATGTATCTGTAATGAACATATCCATATATGAAGATCTAAGGGTTTGAGGTCAGATGTAGAGTTGCTGGCCAATATTCCCATATATGGGCTTAATATTCATGACATCAGGGCGATCCATCACTGAGTGATGTTGTCACGTGATGTCACGAGGCATGACCATATATGGAGGCGTGGGGTGACGGACGGACGGACTGACTGACTGAAGGGAAATGCACGTTTTCATAGTAAATGCTAACCCAGAGCCATCTAATAGAAGAGTTACGATATTGAGGGGGCAGAAACCGAGCGCTCGAGCGCTGTTCATGCAGGCTGAAGTGCTGAAGAGGGACAAGCTGGAGTTTGAAATACATTGTTTTCAACGAGGGCGGCGCAAATAAGAGCAATCTTAGGCATGTGTGCAACATGACAACTGTTTTAAAGTATTGTACAGTAACAACTAAAGTCTCTGTAATGTTTGTTGTACGATTACTACAAAACAATCTAAAATAAAGGGATTTAAGATCATTAAAGCTGGGCTGTTGCCGGGGTCCAATGCATTTCTGCCTACCTCCGGTCCAGGACTTGTCCCTATTTGTTGTCCCCATTCTCAATAGAAGTCTATGTAGGAGAGGGCTCTGGGCAAACCTATAGCCAAGCTGCGTTGCTTATAGTACTAGCCTTGCCAGATGCTGACAATGAGGATGTAGGCCTACATGTTTGTCGTCGATGGGCTTGGTCATGAGCGAGATGCTGACGATGAGGATGCAGGAGATGACAAACAGGATGATGCTAAAGTAGAGGTAGTGGACGCCACAGATGATGGTGGGACATAGGCTGGGCTGGACACAGCTTCCTGTCCCATAGACAAACTCGGCAATCATCCTGGAGAGACCAATGAGCAGGCCTATCATTAGCCCATAAAATGCACCCTGTTGAAACGAAAGTGAAGAGTGGGGGAAAAAAGTAAATACATGTTAGTCCACATTAATTTGTAAAATACATAGAAGACGAAGAAGATCCATTTGTCGTCTTCTATCTATATCCGATAACACTATTATTTGGGAAAAGACAATAAAAAAGTCATTAACCACAGACCTTTGGACAATGATCCACAAATGTCCCTATAATAAAATGCACACTAATACAGTAGGCTACATAAACTGTACTTGTTGCCATAGCACAACCTTGAGTAACCGATTAACCTCTGAGATAATGTCGGATCATTTTTTTTATGACGTAAAGTTGACATTGCTCGTTGCTAGATAATTGGAATGATGACTCACAGCCTCGTTAACACGCTTGCAGAAGATGGCCAGCATGAAGACAGCAGCGATGGGAGGGGTCAGGAAGCTGGTGATGGACTGGATGTAGTCAAAGAGCTGACCACTCTGAGCTGACTGCACCATGGGGATCCATGCTATGCTCACTCCAATTAGGACCAGTATAAACAGTCTAGACGCGCACACACACACACACACACACACACACACACACACACACACACACACACACACACACACACACACACGTTGACAACACTCAAATGTTGACAAATGGTCAGATGTTGCCCCAACAGAGTGAAGATTGCAGACACACTATGATATAGCAAGTTTAGGTGCAAAACCTGAATGTCAAGACTAATAAACAATATATTCTTTGTAAAAAGCAATCAGTTATATAAGAGACCTTGTACAATGAAAGCTTCTGGTCTCTTTTTTAAAAATAGGTGCACATCTGTGTGTTTCTAAAAAGGTTCTTTTTCACTCCATATGCCCTCTGAAGTGCGGCATTCAAAGGCATGGCCTGCCCAAAACGATGGCACAAGCATTTCTGTCTGCACCTGTACAATTTGATTACACACGCAGTCCTGGCTATCAGTATGCAGTTATACCACACAAGTCTTTATTTAACTTTTAAAGCGATATAGTTACTGTGCATAAAGCAGTCTTTCACAAGTTGAGTTCTTAAATTAGCCGGTAATTATGCCCCCCGTCTAAAATTGGCCAGAGACCAAACTTGCTTGCAAACCACCCAGCCCCCGTTTTTCCTACAGGCGAGACATGCAGCCGCCTGGGGCGCCAGGCCCTTAGGGGCAGCGCTGTGTAGCCCTAAAAAAAAATATATATATATTTTCGAAATAATGAAATAAAAACAAATGAGTGAAATAAAATAAAATCTCTGGTGGGTACTATAGGTGCCCCCTCCACCATTGAACAAATAAACAAGAATAAATACACTTTGCACCCCTGTTCTGTTCTTCACACAACAACAATGTTTCATTTTCTGCACTACCTGCTTTAAGTGGGGGATGTCGTCACACACTTGATCAACTGGCAACCCCCCAAAAAAGTAATGTAGTAGTTTCCTCCTCCAAGCGGAGGTGGAACCGTGGAAAGCCTGTTAGGTAAAGAACAGCCTCACTGCACTGCCTGGATTTATCTCGTCGTTGGTCAAAACAAGCTTTTTTTTTAACAGCCCAAACTAAATAAACAACCAATGATCGTATTTATATAACTAGACCTGTACGTGCCCGTTGGCCATCGGCCTACTTGAGAATGATGCAACTTGGGAACCTAATAATACCCGTTGTCAACTTGTCATATAGCACCCGTTTTAACTATCTGTCTGTGTCCCACATGGAGATCTCTGTATCTGCCAGTTTGCCTGCGTCTGAAGAGTGCTGCAAAATGACGGAGTGGTTAAGTAATCAATTTGCAGGTGTGGGGTTGCCATGGTAATCAATTGGTTGAGGCAGAGGCTGGAAATTGCACAGGTGAGGGGGCTCATTAGGCCCACTGGCAGAGCCATTGTTTATATTCTGCAAGCATGGATCCCTCGTCTGGATCGACCAAAAAAGGTTAAAGAAAAACACTGTCTGGAATACACTGGTGGATTAATTAATACCTGGCAGCTGGCTGTCCTGGCACATATAACTGTTTGTTTAAGTTTCATTTGATTATATCCTCCATAAGGACACACTCTTTCCATTCATCTACAGTGGTTTTCAACGAGGCCGAGTGGTCCGTCCGTGCTCACACACGCGTGCATCCCCCGCACATGCACGCAGGGGGGGCGGTGCCACAATGGCCGGAACCGGCCCTGCAACCACCCCTGCTCTAGCCTTGGAACACCCTTATCACAAATTTTAACAGCAAGCAAGCAAGCAAGCAGTAAAAGTGTTAGTTCTACAACATGTCTGTTCATACAGATAGAGTTTATACAGACATATACGATTGGGCTGTTCTATACCTTCCAGCAATCATGAGTTCTTTCTCGGAGGCAGAGCTGCGAACTTTGGTATAGATGTCCATAGTGAACAGAGTACTGGCACTGTTGAAGATGGAGGTCAGGGAACTCATGAGAGAGGCCAGCATCACAGACAGCATGAGCCCCCGTAGTCCTGGAGCACAAAGACGTGCAAATTAGACATGAAATAATGAACTAAACGACTCTAAAAGCTTCTGAGCTGAAACCACTTATAGGGGATGTACCGCTAAGTGATTTTATCCCCCCCCACCAAAAAGGTTAAAGCTCTGTATTCTATACATAGTAATCATTGCTATAGCATGTTTTGTTACATAATACATAATACAGGTAAGGTACATACATTTACATAATCAGGTCATGATGATTGTTGTGATATTAGCCCATGCACAGTACATCTTAGTCTATGTACTTGAACCTGAGATACAGTGTACTTGATATGTATTGTGTACTGCCGGTACTGTAGCATTCTTTATAGATAGGCTACGAGAGACATCTAGGCGACAGCAAGGTCAGCCTTGCTGCAGTAGGCACGTTCTTCTGTCTCATATCTTATTGTTACGTCATTATGATCCAGCACTATATATGTTTCATGTTTGTGTAATAAACTTTGTGAACCTTAGCGTGATACTGTCTCGTGTCTCGTTAATTTGTTCTCCCGGGTACCCGCCGGCCGCCGCCGCAGTCGCCGTACCAAAGTAATACTTCAACAGGATTGTCACACACCACCCAGCCTGCACACACTACCTGTCTGTCAACCCAGACGAGGGTCCCGTATTTAGATTACAACAATGATGACATTTCTTTCCATTCCTATTTTATCACTTCTTAATTCATTTTTCTTTTTACATGTATTATTCTTGTATCCTGTATGAGCTCTCCCTCCTGATTGGATAACATATTTTGCATCTCGATCTGAAAAACAATGTTGTGTTTCCGAAGAGGCAGCGAGACCCCTGTTCATGAAAAAGCTATGTCGTGGAAACTATACAAGCACGCAACGGATCAAGACGTGATGTTCATTGCCTTATTTTCCAGGGGGAAAATATTTCATTTCATCGTTCTGGACATATTTGCCTATTAATAAAACATCTGCATTTATTTAGCCACCTACCATCGGGCATGAGGTCCACCACCAATTTAGGATAAGCAATGTTGGTGCAGCCCACCTTTGTTCCGCAGTATTCCTCACACTTTAGAGGATCCACGCATGCCACTATATCTGCAACACAGTGACACAAATCACGTCAGAGACTTTGTACTGTTTTTCAAAGCAAATTAACTTTGTAGTTACCCTAGTTCTACACCATTCTTTGGCCCATACTGACCCACCACAACCAGCGCGCAGATACTCTACGGACTTTTCTGGGTCGAGGCCCATACAAATACTTGAAATACAAGCCCTTAACACCACCACATTTACAGTACAACATAAATGATATACACACAACCAACAGACAACTAATTTAACATTTGGCCCCCCACCAGAGGGTCGGCCCACCGGGCATATGCTTGGTACGTCCATGTGGCCAGTCCAGCCCTGCTGCCAACAACACACTCACCAGTATACAGGATTCGGCTCATCATGCCAGGAAAAACCATGAGGAACATGGGCAGAAGCTTCAGGTAGCCACACAGGATGCAGCCACCCTTCACATGCGATAGATTCTTAGCTGAGAGACAGCGCTGGACAATCACCTGCAGGACGGGACAGGACACAGACACAGACACAAAACAAATTAATATGACAGCTATAACTGTCTATGATCTTCTTTATCTTCTCTTCATGTCATTCGAATAGGTTTTTGAGTGGTGCAAACCACTCCAATAACCAGCTTTGTCTGTATGTTTGTGTACCTGTGTACGTGTCCGTGCAATGTTTGTGTACCTGTGTACGTGTCCGTGCACAGGTGAGCATGGTTAACATCGTCACTGACATTACGTCAGACCACAGCTGATCAGGCTATATAAGACCTCGCACTACACAGTTCACACGGGTGTGATTTTTTAAATTATGAACTAAATTGTTTAGTCTCATTAATGACTTAACCCTATTTTATACTTTGTAGTACTATACGAAAAAGTCCTTCTGCACACCTACAAAGGACAGGTGCGTCGGATAACAGGAAACTGATAGGTAGAAAAAAGAGAATACCGCACACTATCTTCACTTAGGTTGGTTTTTATTGCAACGTTTCGGTCGTCAGACCTTCATCAGGCATACTTTGTAGTACAACATTGTAGTAAAAATAGTTTATTTTGGGGTCAATGACCCCCAAAATGATACTCATTAGCCCGCGGACCTCCTGGAACTCCCTCAGGGACCCCTACTTTGGGAACCACTGCTCTAGTTGCAGGGATGGAAACATAGTTCCACTCAGAGATAAGGGGAAGTTTCTGTCATAAGATCAGGCTGTACTCAAAACAATAAATACCAGGACTGCGTGCCATGGCGTCTTGACTTGTAATATTCTGATCGTAAGAACGTACAGAACGTACAGACGTACAGACCAATCATAAGACCCAAGGCTCTTTCAGATGTGTTGTGAGCTTGTAGATCGGCTATTTTCAGCAAAGCCATTTAGTGTAGATTGAAAACAGGATATAACCTATATTTTTAAAAAAAACATTGAGACATGAGTCTCTTTTACAATGGAATCCACCGTTCAACTAAGTATGAATATCAGCTCACAGTGGGTCTAGGATTATTGTGTCTTTGTCTTGCTCTGCTTCCATTCCATTTCACACTGTGTGTCTTGCTGTTAATCTTATCTGTCTCTGTGGACACATTTATGTCTAACTAAAAGCATGCCTTGATCTCCCCTTAGAGTGCAGCTACCCCTACTTTAAGCAAGGTTATAGCTGAGTACTGTCTACCAAGAAAGGGCCTGATGAAGGTGTACTGTACATTTGTAAATGGTGCATTTATATAGCGCCTTTATCCGTTTATTTATTAAGTGCTTTACAGTGGGCATTACCCATTCACACACATATTCACACACCTATGTTCACACACCTATGTGTGAATATAGGTACATTTATTGCCGCTTTATTTCCGCTTTATTGCCGCGCGCCGCGCGCCGATCTTTGGGGGTGGTCTTTTTGTGGGGTCCGTCCCTTGTGCCATTTCATGTCATTATTGGACAGTAAAATAAGCAATACGTTCTCATTAGTCTGAAACTAAAACTGACTGATGGCAGCCAAGTATAATGATAGTGGAATTATCATTACTTCTTGAAGGACCAATGGCACTTATTGGCCCCCCACATAAACCCTTATTGGCCCCCCACATAAGCTCTGGGCCCCCACATAATCTCTTATTGGCCCCCACATAAGCTCTTATTGGCCCCCACATAAGCTCTTATTGGCCCCCACATAAGCTCTTATTGGCCCCCACATAAACTCTTATTGGCCCCCCACATAAGCCCTTGTTGAGCCACACACACATGCCCTTATGTGTGTGTCGAGGGAAAGGGCACTTGGGGCAATGGGGCAGGGGCTCAAGCCCCCCTAGTCACCCCCCCCCCCCCCCCCCCCTCTGCACGTGCCTGCTACTTAACCCTCGTCTTACGCCATCACTAAACACTATATATTTTACCCAATATAAAATATTCCATAAAAAATATTTGATTTATATTATATCAAAATATATTGCAGTACAGCAACACATCTCGCAACTTGAGGTACTCTTCTTTAATATTTCATCATGACTTTTCACAAGATAGATTTCATGGGTGGGCCCTATCATGGGGGGGCAAAATCGGTGAAAAACGTGCATATTATTTTTTTAAATATTCCTTAAAAAAAAGAGAAATGAAGTTTGGAACTTCTCCTTTGGTTTTAGCACCCATTCCTAAAACATAAACACTAATACTAAACAGGTGAAATTCACCCGAACACCTGCCTGTAGGAAAAACCAGGGATGTGAGCAGGGAAACAAACCTGTAGACAAAACAGGAAAGGGCGCACACCAGTGTTGGTGAGGTGCTGGCCTAAGGGCTGCACACTCGTAGCCACGATGCTGTATATCATTCCCTGAAGAAGACCTCCTATCCTAGGTCAAAACGTTGGATTCTTAATACATATACAGCATTGTGGCTACGAGTGTGCAGCCTTTTTCTTATTTTTACCAGGGAAACAAACCTACCTTCTATGATGTTACTGAGCATCATGAAGGTACTGAAAGACCCACCCACCTCAGACAGCAACATTATGAAAATTGCAAAAATATAATCGTCCGGGTGAAAATCCCCCATGTTTAGTCTTCTAGGGTTAATTAAAATATACTTCTTTCACCACTGCTTATCAGTGCTGCTCAAGTACTTTTCAAGTGCAGCTCATGAGGTCAAACGCCATTAAGGGCAGCTCATATAGCTCTCTAACATTGTCAATCGGACATTGTCGGGGTATAAATGAAGCGTGACAGACATGCAGGCGTTGAGGTTTTCCTACCTGATCCGTGCACCAGTACCAGGTGGCCTGAATGGTGAGTCCAAACACCAGGCCTGGCCACGGCAGGTCGCCTGTTAATGCGTTCCTGAAGATATGGAAGGAATCCGCCCGAGGCTCGTAGCATTCCTTAAAATAAAAAACACATACAAATATGTTAAAAAAAAAAAAGTTTAATGAAAATGTTATGCACATTTATAATAATTATTCAAATAATAATAATAAATTAATAATTTACATTCGGTGGATATCTTTCACAATAATACATGATACATGTTCTAGACATTCTAATGATCACACAAATATATGTATTACATGCATTTTAGTTACTTTTATCAGGGTTAAAGATTAAAGGTCATAGGTAAATTTTTATTCGAAAATTGAAGAAGTCCAGAGATTTTGAAGTTGTGTAAATTTGTGCCTCTGTGGGGGGTATTTATATGCAAATATCATGACCAATGGCATTGCAAGACTAAACAATGAACATCAATGATGATGTTTAGGTGAAAAAAGAATAGAAAAAAAAAATTAAGTGATTAATTAAAATAAAAATGTTACCGAGAAGCATCGTTGGGTCTTACCGGGTTAATGCTGGCACTGACGTTACTAGGTATAGATGACATGTATTTCTCCACGAAGGTGTCGTAGCTTCCCACCTCATTAAAAGCTGAGGGGAGAAGAAGCAGGGTTAGAGAAAATCAGTGGTTCTCAAACGTTTTCATGTCAAGGAAGGACCCCCAAATTGAGACTTATTAGCCCGCGGACCCCCATTTGAAAAGATATGCCAGGGACCCCCATAAGAGAAGAGTTTTACGGCCCCAGCAGTGATTCTCAAGCATTTTTATTTCAAGGACCCCCGATTTGACATGCATTGGGATTAGGCTACGGACCCCCATTTAATGCCATTTCTATCTCTGGGACCCCAATTTATATTGTAAAATCAATGTTAATTCAACTCAGAGCGTATACAAATGGAACCAAATGGACCCGTTCTGAGTTACAGACCCTTAAGGGTACATTTGGTTCCAAAGTATCATTTAGCTGGGGACCCCCTGGAACTTCCTCAAGGGCCCCTGGGGGTCACCGGACCCCACTTTGAGAACCACTGGAGTTAATGACCGTGAGGCTTTGTGTTTATAATGTCAGCAATGGAGGAGGATGTTTGTTGCAGACATAAAAAGAGCAATAAAAGATGCATTGATAAAGGATGTTTTTACCGAAGCCCATGAGGATGAATGATCCAACCACCATGATGATGGTCTGTAGGGTGTCTGTGTAAATCACTGCAGCCAGTCCGCCTGAGGCACAATTATTACAATTATTACAACATATATAAACACATGCACACTTCAAATTAACATATAAAACATAAAAATGATAAAAAACTTTCTTCTGGTTTTGTAGTTTTTGAGTGGTGTAAACCACTCCTACAACTGGCTTTGTTAGTTTACGTGTCTGTCTGTTTGTCTGTTCGTACCAAAAAATGAGCATGGTTACTATGGTCACCCAGTTCACACGGGTGTGATTTCATTACGTCAGACATTACGTCAGACCACAGCTGTGTGATTTTTTCAATATGAGTACAATACTACAGAACAACTTCAGCCTACAGTACAGTGTCCCTCACACTTGAGAAAACTGCACAGGACCTTAAACTCGTACTCTTTATTTCCACTCCTAATGTATTTTTCTTTTAGCATATCATTATTATATAGGCTACTACTTCTTTATTATATCATGCAGTTCAGCAGTTTTTACATTAAAAGTTTAACCAGACCTCTTATAAGGTAAAGGTTCATGTGTGCCATGGTTGTGGATGCAAATATCGAACAACAACAGAAGGCCTGCTTGTACTTATCATAGACAGTACATGGGTAATTAACCACAATGCAAACCAGATTAACAAGCCCAGAGGGGAGGGGGGTGGGGGGGGGGGGTGTGTGTGTGTGTGTGTGTGTGTGTGTGTGTGTGTGTGTGTGTGTGTGTGTGTGTGTGTGTGTGTGTGTGTGTGTGTGTGTGTGTGTGTGTGTGTGTGTGTGTGTGTGTGTGTGTGTGTGTGTGTGTGTGTGTGTGTGTGTGTGTGTGTGTGTGTGTGTGTGCAAGTGCGCGTGTGTGTGTTGTGTCGGGTCTTAGATAACTTTAAATATCAACATTATGATATGGCAGTTATATGAGAGGAAGACTTTAGCCTTCTTTGGCATGGTTTAGAACTGAGAATGTTGTGTACATACACTATACACCAGGGACGTGCAGAGAGTGTTAGAGAGGCAGGGGCTGAAATCTCACACTTCTAGACAAAAATAGCGAGAATAGCAGATCTACAAGCTCTCAATGTGTTGCGCTGCGACGCGTTGAGAGCTTGTAGATCAGCTATTTTCGGGGCGCAACCCAGCAGCCTTTATCTACTGGTGTGTACGACATGGATTTCTAAAAAGATTGTTCAACGCAAACACAAAATACTGTGTTCAAGTTCAGGAGACTTCGGGGGGCGGGGGAAGCAATTCTCCTGAATGCTGCCTACTGGCATGGCATGGAAAGGAGGGGCATTGGCATTTCTTTCACCATGTAGTAAATCCGTGGTCTGGAAAGGGCAGTTGTTTTAGGGCAGGGGCTGAAGCCCCCTTTGATGTCTATGTGTGCATGTCCCTGGTATACACTGTTTTGTTCATCGAGGGGTCACAGTATGCTCTGACAGTGGATGTCGATATGAATCAGAACGTAGATCTATATACCTGTAACCGTGTACAGAGCAGTGATCGCCAGCAGTGCGATCACTGCAACGTAGATGTTGAGCCCCAGAGCCTGGTTAATAAAAATGGCGCCAGAGAACATATCTGCCTGTTAAAGGAGAGAGAGAGAGAAAGGAAAAAAAAGATGATTGAAAATGAAATCAATACTGAGCTTCCCAAGGCTGAGATATTCTGAAACAAAAAAGAGGACATGCTAATAGCTAATTTGGTCGTACGATGGTGTCACAATTAACTCACAACAAGGCGAAAATAGAGACACCACATTTTGTAGATCTACTATTTCCGGTTTGCAACACCATCGTACAAATCAATCGATTTAATCAAATCGATTAAATTAGGCATAAGCAGAACACCACGAGTGGTGAGTTGAGGTGTCTGTTTGTAAAGTGACTTACTGAGATCTTGGTAAAAACATACAGGAAAAGGGAGAGCACAGAAAGATAAATTCGAATGCGTTGTCCTCCGAACCTTTTCTTCAAATACTCAGGCATAGTCACCACCTAAACAAACCCAAAACATATGAGCATACAGTCAGTGCAATAACAATTACAAAACTATTAATATGAGATTTTACAAGGGTTTTGTGTTTGGATGGGGAAAATAAAATATATGACAGGCGTGTGATCTTTACCCCAGCTTTAATATAAATGGGCACGAAGAGCCATCCCAGAATCACCACCACGATAAGGGCCTGAAATGCACACACAAGGAAATGAATAATGGACAAAGAATGCTCTGTCAGCTCAGCTCCCCCCTGACAGAGATAAAACTGTATGACAATGTCAGAGGTCGACATTTTTTTTTAAGAAGGCATAATGATATTTGTAATGTCAGTCATCACGACTATACTCACATTCCATTCAAATCCACCAATAGCTATTCCCCCAGCAGCTGCAGTCCCAGCAATCCCTACAAAGTGCCCACTGCCAATGTTACTGGCAAAGAGGGATGCTCCTATCTGTGGAGAGACATATGGTGTTTGTATGAAAGATGAAAGATATATTGCTTTTACACTGCATTTACTGTAAGCCACAAGACTAACAAGAATCATGCATATGATTTCATATGATGGTAGGCCTGTGCTGTGCATCTGTAGGTTAGTGCATCTGAGCCTGCAGGTGCAATCAAAGGTTACAGTTTTATCACTGCGCTCAATAAGGAACACTCAATGATTTACAGCTCTAATTAGGTCACTTCCAATTCACAAGAAACAATGACATTCTTAACTAGAAACTAGAAAAAGTGCCCTTCTGGGCACAGGTCTCCACCAGGAGGACAGGAGTGTGTGTGTGTGTGTGATGTTTGGCAAAATGTTTAGGAGCAATATAAACCATGAGGCTGATTTGAAAACGGTCAAGTGGCATTTCTTCCCAAGCCTAGTGGGAATATGCATGCACAGTTTCACCACAATCGGACGCTGCGTTGAGTAGTTGTGGCGATTTGTACAAAACGGGTACAAAGCGGGCTACTCCTGAAAAGTTTAGAAGCCAATCGTAGCCAATGAGGGTGGATTATGAGAAATCAAACAAACCTGTCTTGATCACATGACTATGGAGAGCATGTGTACCGATTTGCGTGAAATTTGGATACAATCTGAAGGAGTAATATTAGAAAATGTGTTTTACATATGTTGGCCTCCTGGTGGCGCTATAAAGAGCAGATGTGAAAAATTCCAGGCAAAGATTTTTCCTTGGCCTCTAGGGAGTTGGCATACAAAGCTATCCACATATCCGTGCAGTTAGAGGTAAAACACTTTTCGGCCAGTTATAGCGCCACCATGAGGCTGAGTTGAAAATGTTCATGTGGCATTTCTTCCTCGGCCTAGTGGGAATGTGCGTGCACAATCTCACGGAAATCACACGATGTGTTCATGATTTGCAGCATTTTGTTTGAAACTGAGCACTCCTGCGAACTTTGGAAGCCAATCTTAGCCAATCAGGATGGCGTCTGAGAAATCTGAAAGACCCGTTTCGTTGAATGGCTCTAGAGAGACTGTGTACCAATTTGCGTGATGTTTGGACAAAATCTGTAGGTGTACTGTCCAAAACCTTGTTTTGCACAAAGCGGCCTCCTGGTGGCGCTATAACAGGCCGTTCTGGAGATTTTGGGGGCGATTTGGCATCGACCGGGTTAACGGTCCCGGAGATTAGCTGTTCACAGACGGATGGACACACGTACACACGGACACACGGACACACGGACGGACACACGGACGGATGGACGGAGTGCAAAACATACTCTCTCCCCATGCCTTTGGCCTGGTGGAGACAATTATTTGTCAATCACACTTCTAAGCATCGGAGACATATATGCCAGCATGCTGGAAGTGAAATATTACTCTTATCTAGCATTATTGTTGAAGACATGTTCTTGTGGAGAATTAAATACTCACTGGCCACCACACCATGCTCCGCCCCGCAAGGAAGAAGCCACCCACAGTGGATCGGTTGGTGCGGACCATTGCCTGCAATGGGTCAATTTCATGTTCACGTATTGTACATTTACATTTCTTATCATATGCATTTTACCAGACACTTCATCCATGGTGAGCAAAAAAAAAGGGGGGGGGGTGTAACATTAATTTTGGTATGACTGTTAGACTGCAATTGTACAACATACAGGTCCTCAACCTTTTGTGGATGAGAGCCCAACTTCAAATCTCAAAAGCATTCACGGCCCATCCACCTGACCACTTAACAGCCAAAATGGTTGCGTTAAGTGGTCAGGTGGGTGGCGCAGTGTATATTTTTAGAGTTTATTTTTATTTTATTTTATTTATCAATCTGTCGATTGTGTTCCTGCTTGGATGAATGGAACTAACGTATTAATTCCTATTTAACGGTCACTATGAAAACTCATTTTTCAAGATTTTTAAAGAAGGAATACTGCATTATGTATCATGTCAGTATGATAAGCAGTATCATGTCAGTATCATGGTCAGTACCATTGTACATGTGACCACAGGGGAAAGAGCAATAAGAGTCTCGTAGATATGAAAATCGATAAATTACATCTACGAGAGTATCTAAGGCTATAGGTCAGTATCATGTCAGTATCATGGTCAGTATCATGGGTAGTATCCTGCCAGTATCATGTCAGTATTATATCAGTATCATGGGTATAGTATCCTGCCAATATCATGTCAGTATTATGTCAGTATCATGGGTAGTATCATGTCAGTATCATGGTCAGTATTATGTCAGTATCATGGGTATAGTATCCTGCCAGTATCATGTCAGTATTATGTCAGTATCATGGGTATAGTATCCTGCCAATATCATGTCAGTATTATGTCAGTATCATGAGTAGTATCATGTCAGTATCATGGTCAGTATTATGTCAGTATCATGGGTAGTATCCTGTCAGTATCATGTCAGTATTATGTCAGTATCATGGGTAGTATCCTGTCAGTATTATGTCAGTATCATGGGTATAGTATCCTGCCAGTATCATGTCAGTATTATGTCAGTATCATGGGTAGTATCCTGTCAGTATCATGTCAGTACAATGTCAGTATCATAGTCAGTATAGTTAGTTCAATTGAAAATGTTACACAGTATAGCTTTTAATTTCCCAAATAAGCAAAAGAAAGTGTGGCCAGGGTCAAGACGGTAAGATGAGGGCTCTCTAGACTGAAACACATTAGCAGCCAAAATCTAATTAAAAGGAGTGAATCTGCGCTAAAGTCTTGCATGTTTATCTTTTGGAAAAAATATATATATTCTTTTCATTCTCAAATGAACAGAAAACCTAAATATAAAGCTTGTAATAGGTACAGCTACAGTATGACTTTCTTGTTAAACTGATGCCATTGCCAAGAAATACTGATAATACATGACTTAAAAAACAAACTTAAAAATAGAATCACTTTATCACTTTTTACTGCATAATGTTTATTATGTAGTATACTGTGTATGTAAATGTGAAAATGTGAAACTATGGGGTTAACGATTGACAGGAAAGGTTTGTAAGAATGTACATGCAGACTGGTGAACGGAGGCACTGAACAACTCACCCATACTCCAACAGCAAGGACAACGATAAAATAAATCACAATAACAGATATATCCGCTGCATTGTTGAGGGCTACTGTTGGTTCATTGGTGCTCTTTACAGAGGATAATTTATAGTAATCGTAAGCCATTTTGGAGAGGGTGACCAGAGGATATCGGAGTGTTGCTGAAGTCCCTTATTGCCTCACTGAATGGATCACCTGAATAAACAGTTGTGTTCTTCATGTACCACTGGCCCAATAAGCAGGTGGAGGTGTGTGTGTGTGAGGGGAGTGTGAGTGCAGAAAGAGAGTGAAAAGGAGAGAGCAAAGGTGATTTGCGATAAAGACTTAAAGGACAACTTTGGTTTTTTTTCAACCAAGGTTCATGTTTTAGGTTGTTATTAGAGAAATTAAAAGATGATTGTTATATAATTTTCCATTTGCTGCTTTCTTTCGTTTTAGCGATTTTAGCTCTCTTTGACAGGGGGGCGGGGGCATTCGAACATGGGGCTAATGTATGATTTACAAAATGTTTTACAACATTTTATGGTGATTTATTATTTTATTATTTACTATAGTCCTACTAGACCCCAGGAAATTATATCTGGCCACAAAAGATCACATGATCTACTGAATGTGAAGGGGGAGGTGACAAACAGAGTACCTCTGTTTGTCACCTCCCCCTTCAGTGGCCAGTTGTAGTTTCCTGGGGTCTAGTAGGACAATAGTAAATAACAATATTATTGTCGAATGTCACCGCCCCTGTCAAAAATAGCTAAAATCCCTAAAACGAAAGATGCAAAAGAAAGAAATTAAATTACACTCATCTTTTACTTTCTCTAATAACATGAACCTTGGTTGAAAAACAAAAAACAAAGTTGTCCTTTAAGGATCCATTTCTGATAGCCCCACTATGCCGGAATGTGTGAGCACGTCACTGCCTTTGGTTCCCTGTATGACTTGACTTGAAATGTGTCAGTATGTGTCCGAGTCTTCAGACATGGCTGCAGATTCCACCTTTGATGGTCACCCTTTTTATTTTACTCCCTTCTCTGTAGATGAAGTTCACAGCTTTCTTTCGTTCAGGTTATCTAGACCTGCAGGATTTGTACTGGCCAGTAGGCCAGTACAAATCCTGCAGGTCTAGATAACCTCTGGAACAATACTTTATAATTTAAACCACATTAACCCTGGCTTCCCTATTTTGCACGTGCCCAAATTGTTTCTAAAATTCTTCCAAAATAGCAGATGTACAAACTCTCAACACTGCATGGTTAAAACATGTCCCTGGTTTTATTGCTGCGTGCCTGCGCCTTTCAAAATGCAATCCTTACAATTGGAAATATGCCCATGCAAGGAGACCCTATATATACATCATTCAACAATCAGAAGCCTCCTTCTAAATTGCTTGCTTGGATCTTGTCGAAGGTCCTTGAAATAATTGGTAAATGATCAACTGAAGGAGTTCCAGAGAACACCCTTTCACTATCATCTGGCAACTGGAAGCAACACAGGTTGCGAATGACGTCATTTAGTCATTGATAAACAAATGATTGATAATAATGAAGAGTTGATATGAAGAACCATAAGTCCATAATAATTATCCGTAATTAAAAAAATATGGATAAGGTGTCAGGATAGTTGGGAGTCTGGGACTTCTTGGGGAGGAGTCAGAATAAATTGTGGACTTAAATGGTTCTTCGTCTCAGCTCTGGTGTTTTCCAATGTCAGGAAGACGGTATCGTCTCTTCCTGACATTGTAACTTTGCATGCATGGCAGTCAGATTGAATTAATGTTCATTTACCTGTTGAATTGGTCATTTAGTGAAGAAGGTAACGTACTCTAGGTTTTTATTTGATAAACAAATCACACTTTTACTCTGTTACACTGTTGTCAAGTAAGAAACTGCTTGAGGTTATACTGTACATTCCTCCCGTTATTGGACTATGGTGACCTGCATGCCTCTGCCAAATGCTTGCTTGTAGAGTAGCCTATACCACAGTGCTCTGAGGTTTATCACAGGTTGAAAAGCAGCCTCTAACTCACCATGCACTGCACTGGCCTTGCTGCATTTTTGGACAGGGCTCACATAATATTTATCTCAATGCCATTTATCTGGATCTAAAGGTATAATAATAATTAATAAAACAAACAAATTGTCTTTGGTTTGGCTTGGTTTTTTGATTCATTTATCCGCCCAAAAAGGTAACAATTATTAAAAGACACAGAAATAAGTGCTGGACATCTTTATAGGGCGTATACAAGGTTCTCAACTAAAATAATAAACAATTAGTAAGTCTGTTTAAAGTTACTGAGTGAACAATGAACATGAGGAGTTGGCAATAAGTATGCGGTTGACAATGTTATGTGGGTGTGCTAATCTTTTCTTTCAAGTATCTTGAATGTGTTCAAAGCTTAGAGTTAACTGCAAATCTGTAAATTATCAACCATCATAAGGAAATATGTACCTGGAACATGGAAATGGGTATTCTTCAGAAATAATAACATAACAACATAGAACACAATCAACCACTATAATTGGTGTTCTTAGAAACAAGGATTCATTATTTCTCCAATATCTAAAATGTCTGCCAAATGTTTTTCCTGACTCCTGACACCGAATGTGAGAAGCCCAATTGCATCAACTCCAAACACAAAAATGCAATGCCATCTGTACTTGATAGCATTGCACCAACGAAAGTGGTAAGGGTCAAAGCCAGTACTGAACCTAGCTTTGGATGACGGGAGAAATCTTAAAAGCAATAAAACTGTGTGTGTGCGTTCATGCAAAATGAAAGTCCTGTGTTTTCATTCAAATGCAGTTTATTTGAGTGTGGAATGTGCTCTTTGATGTCGTGTTTGGTAACGCTGTTTGAGTGTTTGTGCACGTCGGCAATGGTGTTTGTTTGATTTACAGTAGTATGATGGTGGAAAGCGTTTATTATTTACCTTTTCTCTGTAACTAGGAATGGAGGTTAATTTCACTATAAGTGTATTGAAGCCTTGTTATATTTACACTGTTTGAGACTGTGAAATGCTGATGTTTATTTCATAATGTAAGCCCTAAGCCTGTATATTGTTCCACAGTTTGTTGTAAGACATTACATGTGCGAATTGGGCCTAATTCATAGTGCATTCTGGTAAGTTATGTTTATAATAATTCATGTGTGCATATACTGCTTGTTGATAAGCACCGTCATGGTGATATGTTTTATTTCATTATGAATGTGTAGCATATACACAGTAATTCATGATGTCCAGTATGCAAGCATAATGCCTTTGTCATATTGATGTTATTGTTTACTGTAATTATTTTATGTCTGTATCATTGCAGACACCACACATATAAGGAAGGGTTGTACTGTACTGTGCTCAGCCAAGCCTTCAAGTAAACCCCTTAAATGAGAGAAGTTGTCTGTCCTGTGTTCTAACCGACACCCCTGGGTGAAGTGTGGAAACCAGACCAGCCGGCCAGTATAGACCAGTCCATTAAGTCCTTTGCTTTAACCCTCACGAACACAAGCGGTCAAAATGAGTTTTATTCGACGGGTGGCTGGCATCTCCCTTAGAGATAGGGTGAGAAGTTCATTCACACGAGAGAGACTCGGAGTAGTGTCGCTGCTGCTTCGCCTGGAAAGGAGCCAGCATATAGGTGGTTCGGGCATCTGGTTAGGATGCCTCTCGGGCGTCTCCCTAGGGAGTTCCTCGAGGCACGTCCCACTGGGAGGAGACCCCGCAGCAGACCAAGGCGCAGTTGGAGGAAACACATCGACTCACTGGCCTTGGAACGTCTCGGGATCCCCTAGGAGGAAGTCACTAATGTTGCCCTGGAGAGGGAAGTCTGGAGCTAGTGGAGCTGTTGCCCCTGTGACTTGACTACGGATAAGCGGTTGAAGATGGATGGATGGATTACTGTTTCTTCTTTACATTAACGACATGAAGGCTTACCTATAAGGGTAAGCCTTAAGGCACACACACACACACACACACACACACACACACACACACACACACACACACACACACACACAGTTTTATTTGGATCTGCAAATATAACAATAAGGTTATAGCCTATTATGGTCAAACCAGATACAACTGGATGCACTTGAATATTAAAAACCCAGAGGAAACACACACACACACACACACACACACACACACACACACACACACAGTCACACACAGACACACACAGACACACACACACACACACACACACACACACAGACACACACACACACACACACACACACACACACACACACACACACACTGAAGAATAAATGACTTCTGCATCAAGTACTGTCAATAGCCACTAGGGGTCTCTAATGGTTTCTAATATCATGACTATACTTGGGCATGGAAATAATTTATGTGATAAAAGGTTTATATTTGAAACAATAATCTGAGATAGGATAGATTTAAAAAGTGAGGGTGCATGGCATGGCATAAAGAAAGCTATGCGTTCTTGTTTTTCTGACTAATTATGTCATGATAGCATGTACTTTGTTCTAAACTAATTATTTTGTGTTGTTTTACAAATGCTATATGGGCATAAGTACTGGAAAGATTACTACAGCAGACTATTAATCGATAGTCATCACATAATACATTATTGGCTGAATATTTTAAAAAATACTTTAGTGATGTCACAAAATGTGATTTGTAATGTCATTTGTGTTATTTTTCTTACTGCTGCAATGTCAATGTCTATTTGGGTTCAGATAATTTGTTATAAACATTTATCATAATTTTGTACTAAAATCCCCGTGATTTATTAAAAGAAAAGAAAAGAAAAAACACACTTGGCAGGGCTTAAACTGGTAGAACATGCTCCCATGGTAGGCAATGTTTTAATGGCATTATTTTTTAAATGATCACATACTGATCGTAAGAAAATGTACTTGCAACAACTTAAACTTCAGACACTGTCAAATCAGCCTTTAAAACAGGGGTCTCTGAAAATGGCTGGAGGCTGCACACATTCCCATGGGCTAGCTGGGGGCAAGATGACAGTCTGAGAGTAAATGGCAACATATAGGTACAAGTGGAGACAACACACACACAGTGACAGGGTTTAAGTACAATATTACACAACATTGTAACAAGCAGTGACCTTTTTCATTTTTACCGTGGCCCGGGGGTCCCCGGAGTGGACCCCACTTTGAGAAGTACTGCATTAGAAGAGACAAACAAGGAAACAATTCTGGTGAAACTCAATTCCTAGCCCAGGAGGTGCACAGCAGCGCGCTGCTGACTCATCACTGGGCCCTATACCACAGTGCACTTTAAAGCTTCTCAATTCTAATTCTCTTCTCTAAACTACTCATGATCGATAGGCCTAATATATTGTCTTCACACTATACATCCATGTGTAAATATCACCTCAGTACCAATTAGTTCTCTCATTGTCGGCATGAACAAAACATGATAAATAATATATATTAATTAGAGCACAGAAAGTGGTCTGTGAGGAGGACGCTTTTAAGGATCACACAACGATGATAGAGATAACAGTACAAGAAAGGGAGAAGGCAGCTGAATATATTATGTGGATATTATCACTTATAAATATGGGTCATCAATCATCATTAAAAACTTATCCTAACAATTAACTATTATCCCATTTTGGATTTGCTTCCAAAATGCATTTAGGGGAAAGAAATCGCATCTTTGCAGGAGATATATAGGCTTATGGTTTAGCATGGCACAGACTTAAAATTGAAATGCTACATGTCATGCTAAAATGGCTAAAGATTAAAATGGCTGCAATGTTATTTTCACTATAGGGCTATATGGTGACAAAATGGACCATTAACATTTTGATAGTAGAGACTATTAAAACCAGATGTTGCTTTGACATGTCATCGTCTGCCTGACTACTCATACACAGCACCCTGTTTGTTATTTTATAAGCATCTGTTTTAAGTTATTTTTTCAAGGTCGTGCTATAGCATCAAAATACCAACATTGAAAAAACAAAACCATTGTAGTCGGCGCAAAAAGTACAGATGCTAATAACACACGAGTGCTGCTTAAAACCCACAATAAAAACAATTAAAAAAAAGTACATCTGGTTCCCATTCTAACAATAAATACACACATAATAAACACATGATTACTGACTGATTCAGAAACTATTGAGGAATTCCTCAAATCTACGGTCTGAGATTTGCTGTATAGTTGTAGAACTCATTTATATTCATATAGCAAAAGATTATTCCCATCTCTGTCATTTAGGATCAGATATATAGGACACGGCACGCATTAGGATTTTTCTTTTTCTATGAGGCAAAGGGGGAGGTATTCACTCTATGAAACGGTGACATACATAATTAGGCTATACCTTACTTTCTTTTTTCTTTAGACCCTCTGAATTTGTACACATCCTAAATACAGCACGTGGACTGCATGACGCACAAGACCCTGCTCTCCATTTGGACAGGTAGGTGCCCCAGCTTTTTCCTACGGACAAATCGTGTGGTTTTGTGGTTCAAAGGCCCCACGATGAGTCTAAAGCACCTCTGAATGATGGTGGCTTAACTCATATGTGGGCAACTGGCGGCCCGGTGGGCCACATGCGGCCCTCACCTAGACCTGAGGTCGATTCTACAAATGTCTTCTAAATCATGATGGTTTTCTGAAAAACCTATGTATCTATATCAGTGGTTTTCAAACAATTTCATGTCAAGGACCCCAAAAATTATATGTATTTGGCCGCCGACCCCCATCTGAAAATGTGTTGTTCCAGGGACCCTCCAGAAGCAAAGATTTGAGTTAAAAACGTTCACTCTGAAAGAATATATATTCAAAGACTTGCACTCTGTGCCGCGCTATGAGCTTGTAGATCTGCTATTTTTCAATAGCTAAAGTATAACACAATGCTTAAAACACCAAAAGGGGTTCCCGTTCTGCAGGTTAATATCAGAATACTGATATTATTGATTTCAGCTGTTACAATTCCAAACATGCAAACATAACCAGCTTTAATTACTTCAGTCTAAAATTAGTAGCTTAATGAGTAGCATTAAAATGTTATTGTCTTTTTTGTATGTCCAATGTATTTGTATTTAGTTCATAAAGTTAACATAACTATAATTAAAGGCATTTGAAAGGAATTAAAATTTAAATAAAAATTTTACTTTTCAGGATTGCAATTAAGAAATAGCAAAAAATAATTCCGGATTTCAATTCAAATATAGCAAAGAAATTGCGACGCGTATTGAGCTTGTAGGATTGCAACGTGGCCCTCTGGAGTGACTGTGGAAATATAGTGGCCCTCTCCAAGTTGCCCACCTGCCTGACCCATCCTTGGCATCTTTCTGCTAGTTTATCTGACTTCAGACTTTGTTAAAAGATTTTCTTTTCATCCACAATCAAAATTTAGACCTAAATATAATATCTACCAAAGCGGTATTTGAAGAGATGGCTAGTCAATTTAGTCGAAAAGGCAAAAGCATTTTGGCGCAGTTACAAAACTTTATTGTAACTTGAACTCTGTAAGCAATGCATCCATACTGTAGAGAGAAATATTGATTAGTTAATAGTTAGGCATAAATTCAATGAAAATGCCACATTCTTCAGCAGGGTCTGGGCAAAATAATAATTCAGCCTATGTATTTTGTTCTTGGTAGGGTTTGGCAGTATATCATTTTGGGATTCTGGATAATTTCCGCACATATTTTACTTTAAAAACAACATGGCCACAGGGCACAGCTGTTTCACTGACATGCAGTCAGAGGCTGCTGTATACAGTCTACCGTCAAAAGGTGGCCGCATTCCTCATAATAGCTACTAGTATAAAGTCATATTAAACAAAAGGGTTTTTGGCCTACTGTTATTATTATTATTGCCTCGACAATGCTTTTGTGCATTGATGGACCGCTACCACACACTGCAAGTTAAAGTCACACTGTGTAATTTTTTCCAATTAAATTATTTTTTCATATCATCTTTCACTGGTGAACCACCACTCCACATAAATGTGTTCTTCTATGAACAATATTTTAATCACAATCACTCGCAACAAAATTATGCAGGCACCGGGAATTGTACCAGAAATTATTTATCTATTTGAAAGATTAATTTTGTTACAGTAGCTACTGCCGGAGGTATCACCAAAAACATTGATATATAGCGATGGATATTACACAGTAAAACTTTTAACATTAAGGTTTTAATTTTTTTCGCTTTTTCAATATAACTCATTCTTCTAATATGACTTTACTAAAAACAGTCTGTGATCTGTTGAGATCATTTGGCATCACTGAGAGAATGGGGGGCCAGGGGGGGGGGCATAGCTGAGTGGGTAGAGGTTGTCTGGGTAACAGACAACCTCGCACTCTGGCCCAGTCTATGTGTCAAAGACAAGAGTCCCTGAGCAACTCTCTAAACCCCATAGCACAGTAAGCACACACTGCTCCTAAATAGCTAGGATGGGTCAAATGCAGAGGGTGTAGGCATGTCACAATTATTACATAATCGTCTAATCTGAACTAAAAATTTTATATATACTTTCATATATATATATTTTTTAAAGTGGGAATTGAGCTTGCAGATCAGCTATATCCACTATTAATGTTTTTTTAAGTATACATACAGTAGTTGTGTCATATCTGCCCTATGAGACTTTTGTTTACGAAGCCTAAAGATTACAGAAATGTAATTTGTATTCATAGTGTACCAATGTTCAGCAACAGATACACAATTAAATCGTTAATCGCATTTTATTTTTAGCTACAATTAAATGTCAAGTAAAATGTCATAATTGTGACAGCCCTACGTGTGCAAATACCTCAAGAAGCAGGGACCATATTGATATTATTATAACTACTACTGAAGACCATGGGACAGGTTGGTAAAATCACTACACTCACAGTAGCTAAAACACTGTTTAAAAGGCAGGTTTGTCATGCTTTTCATTCTGAATTTTTAAACGAACCAAGACGCAACCGTGGCATCATTCTTTCTTTTAACGGTATTGATGACGAGACCATCAAGATTTCATATTGTCTCAGGACAGTGAAACCGTCCAACCTTATAAATGCTTGCCTTAGAGTAGACACTTTAATATGGCATCCATACCCAGCGCCTATCTCGTTAACTGCTCCATCTAGTGGACAATTTAAATATTTTGTGTTTTCTCTGAAATTAGTGTGCAAAATTAGATGACAAAAGCATTATCTAATCGTTTTAGTTACGCGACGTGACTGTGGACAATCAATAATTCATTTATCATATGGATCCATAGTGGAGACTTAATTTTGCTTTCCTTGCTTGTCTTCAGTGTCAGCTATCAATCAGCTAGCCGAAAGCTCCGCTGCTTACTTGCTAACAAGAACTAAATAAATGCTAATATTGCTCCTACTTTTGCTACTAAATTTGCAATCCGTTTGTTCTTGGATTGATTGGGAAATTATTATTTTATGGTTCAGCACATTCATAGCTCCAATTTCCTTTTAGGGTACACACGTAACAGAGTCCTCAGCTCCGCTTGAAATAATAAACCGACTTTAGCAAAATATGGAAATATGAAATTTGGATGGAGATTGAATGACATATATGGCCCCAGCCTTTGCAATGGTCTGTGGCTGCCAAATCTGAGGACTGGTAAAATAAGGAAATTAAAATGTGTCTGTTTAGTACTGTTACTAAATCTTTAGTTTTATGTTGAATGTTATGTCTCATGCTATTAGTTGTCTTTCCATTTGCTGACAACACAACCTCACTGATTAGGTCTATTGACAAACTAAAATGGAACTGATTCTTTATGACTTGAAGGCCATAATTGAGCATTCAAATGGCACAAAAGGATTATGAGGTGAATATTAGAAATAGTTGAAACCACTTTCACCTGGCGTCCCCTATTTTGGGCATGTCATTAGAGCTGAACATTTTCTCCCAAAAAATTCAAAAATAGCTGATCTTCAAGCTCACAACGCGTCATAATTTGACACGTCGTGAGCTTGTCGATCTGGTATTTCCGTTATTCGTCGTATGACGAAGTACATAGGGCTTAAGTGGTTAAGAAAGAGTAGGGGTCCGGGGGATATTGACAGGAGTAGAGGGGAAGTAGCTATTCTCAACTAATGAACTACTCAATGGAAGGTCTCAGTTGTTGGCCTCTCCCCCCTCACTGTCCTGCTGGTCGCTGGCCCAGAGGGTCAGGTTATCCCGCAGCAACTGCATGATGAGCGTGGAGTCCTTATAGGAGTCCTCATTCAGATTGTCCAGGTGTCCGATTGCCTCGTCAAACGCCTCCTTGGCCAGCTGACAGGCCTGCTCGGGGGTGTTCTGTATCTCATAATAGAAGACAGAGAAGTTGAGGGCCAGCCCCAGGCGAATGGGGTGAGTGGCCGCCATGCTCTTGCTGATCTCGTAGGCTTCCTTGTAAGCCCCCTCCGAGGACGAGACGGCGCTGGCCTTCTTCTCGCTGGTGGCCACCTCCGCCAGATAGCGGTAGTAGTCGCCCTTCATCTTCAAGTAGAAAACCTTACTCTCCATCTGGTCTTCGGCACAGCTCTTGATTAGATGCTCGTCCAGCAGGGAGAGGACATCCTGGCACACCGACTCCAGCTCTTTCTCAATGGTCTCCCGGTAGGCTCGCACCAGTTCCAGCTTCTTCTCGTTGCCGTCGGCCACAGCTCTCTGCTCGATGCTGGAGGTGACACGCCAGGACGACCGCCGTGCACCTACCACGTTTTTGTAAGCCACCGAAAGCAGGTTGCGGTCATCGTTACTCAGAGGCTCACCGATTTCAGTGACCTGGAATGCACACGGTCACACATGCTTATTACAGATTAACTACAAGCACATTCAAGTTAAGTACAGATGCTAAAGAGAAGGGAGCTAGTAGAGAAGAATGACCAGGCATCTGGTAGGATCTAACTAGGCCTATATTTGACCAGATATTGAAGCACAAGATATTGTGCAATGGGCTACACCTTAATTCAAGATGCTGAATCTGACCACAACGTCAATCACAGTTTCAAGTTAATAAAAAAACATATTAATGTCTCTGTTGCTTAGGAAACTGTACATGTGGTGTCCTTTCCCATGTTACCAATGAAAAGGCACCACCTAATCAGTTATTGTCATTGTTGAATCATTGAATGATGCAGTCTCGCATCACCAGGCTTTCAAACAGAGCCTGGTTTCCATTTACTGCTCAGTGCTCTGATCCGGTCTAGAGCCCGCCTGCGCTATCCGGTAAATTACACCCACACACACATACATGCACCGTACGCGACGTTTCCGTATCCGCCCTAGACGCAGACCGTTAAAGTCTAGATCCGCCTCTATTCCAATCCAACAGCTCATTGTTAGCCACGAGCTGTGGTGGTGACTGAGTGACACAGCTTTCGTATTCTATTGTATACCAAGAAACAAAATGTTAAGTTGAGTAGGATATTAAAGAACATTTTAACATGCGGTTTTTTTAGGGGGTGAAAATATAGCCCGGATAGATTTCATTTAAAAATCACAGCAGCAGGCAATGAATCCTGGATTATACAAATGAATGATGCTTGCTAAAGTGGCTAGCTTGCAAACAAAGCCAAGTGCTTCAGTTCAGCCCAGTGTGATACTAGGACGGTGATGATGCTAACTATGCTAACACCGTTTTGTCTGCAAGTCATGATGTAGGCAAAGATGCTCTCAGAGACGATAACAATGGGCTCGAGTCAAGGGAAATATAATAAACGCATTATGACGGGGCCTTTCACATGATCTTGTCGCATAACGACATTTTTTTGTCACGACCAAGAATAATAAAGCAGAATGATGTATACTCCGCCGTACGACGGGATCGCTCGCCAGAGAGGAGGAAAAAAATAGCGGCCGATCATCTGCAACAAGCCCACTCAGTACTCACTCATCGGCGCTCGGGGCGGCGAGCAGCGCCGTCGTACGGCTCAATATAAATCTGACTTAAAAATTAACGAGCGTTTATTAATTTTTAATAACAATTACAAAAAGGGGGGGGGGGGGGGGGGGGCAATCGCACCTGTTTCATGGCAGCGGCCATGTCATCATAGCGCTCTGCTTGCTCTGCCATACGGGCTCTCTGGATCAACGTGTCCCGGTCTGCTGCCATTCTGATTCTGCTGCTGCTGCTGCGCTGCGTCGAAGGTCGGAGGAGGAGGAGGAGAGCTTTCAGAGATACACGCCAAGTTGCACAAAAGTCTCGTACGTCTCGCTCTCTCTCTCTCTCTATCCTCTGAATAAGACAATGGAATAATAAATGTGTTTCGCCGATTTCTGTCGTCTCTCGATCGTCAGTTGTGGCTGCACAGTTTTGCCCTATAAAGTTGTCGCCCTTTTTATAATCTCGGTCTCAAGCCTATAGTACTGTCTAGTACCACCCAATGATGCGGCCTGGTACCGCTCTAGACATGGGATGGGGTGCTGCTGCTGCTGCTGTTGCTTGCTAAAGGGCGTCCTGTCCTGTCCTGTCCGGTCCTGTCCTGTCCTGTCAGTCCGGTCTGTAGGGTGGAGGGAGGGAGGGGGGTTGTGAGGGGCTGCTGCTGCTGCTATTTCAGGGTGACGTCACTTTCTAAAAATAGTCCCCAGCGCTGCGGGCTCGCACCTGCGCACTGCCACTGTGGGCTTGCTGCATCGAGTTGCAGCAGCGGCAGCAGCAAGGCATGGATGTGGGTTGTTGCAGGCAGCCCAGCAGCATCTCTAGAGAGAGAAGCATGATGTGAAGAAGTAGCTCAGACAATTGGCCCTTCTGTTCTGGCCGTATAGCCTTTTCTTTCTTTTTTTTGATGGTGCAGACAGTAGTAGAGACTAGAGAACATGACAGTATAGATTTGTGGCTGCCTCACATAGATCATCATGCGCCTAACGCAAAACGCAATATCATATGTCGTAAAAGAAGAAGAAGAATATGGAGTGGTATGTTTTTAAAACACTGAAAATGGCCAAAAATAAGCCCAAACATAAACATCATCAGACCCCTAATTACTGTAGTCAACTTTCCCAACTTTCCCTGTTTCTCAACATTGGGTCGAGGGACCACCAGCTAGGGGGTCCAAAAATGGACCCTTTCAGTACCAAGTAATCAGTAACCATGCTGATTTAGGCTATAGCCCCAAGGAGCTTGCCTTGTAGTGCATATCAAACTGGTGGGGGTGTTCTGAATCACTGCTGCTGTAGTTAATGGGAACTTTGGGAAGTCATCTGCACCAACCACCAGCCGGTATTACTCTCTGAACCTCTTGATAACTAGGGCATTGATTTTTCATTGTAGGGACCCCTAGCCACAGACAACCATTTACCTATTTATCTCCAAGGACCCCAATCTACACTGTAAAATCTTCTGTGTTTATTTAACTCTGAGAGGGTACAAATGGACCCTTATGGGTCCATTTGATTCTGTTTGTTCACTCAAAGTTACAGACCATTTGGATCCCCATGGTGGTCCCCAGAGCCCAGGCTGCATGTTGAGAAACGGTGAACTAGGGTAGCCTACTGCCTTTGTATTGGATGGCAGACAAAATGTGGAGGAGTTGTTAACGCATGAAAAGAGCTGTAGAAGAATGTTCTTTTTATCCCCTCAAAGCTGTGTGACTCAGAGGTTTCACCTTAAATGCACCATAGAATGTGGTTAACATGTTGGCATTTAGTGTACCAAAAAAGAAAATCACTTTCTAATTTGCAGGTTTGGAATAATAGAACATTGTCTTGGTGAGGGTGGTGCTGCATTACACTGAAAGCAACACAAACATTTTCAAACAATGTACTATTAACACAAACTATGAAGACACATTGTTTGCAGCCCCAGTCTGATATCTGATCATGATGGGAGTGAGGCGAGCCTTGCTAGTGAGCCTAGGCTAGAACGCTAGTAAAGGCAAAGATGGTTTGGTTTTACTATACAGGCAATGTGGGCACGTGGATAAAGGCGATCCTGTGCACACATCCACTTCAGTGCCCAGGTGCTAGGACAAACAGAAAATCAACATAAAGAAAATACTTCACACTGGTACAGTCAAAATTGCATATTCAATGTTTCTATTGAATGGATCTTCAAGAATCTTCCTGAAAAAAACTCTATTTTATTACCATATTCATGTATCAATGTGCGCATATTTAAACTTTTTGATATTCTCCCTTTTTGTCACAAGTAAAAAAATATATACAGAAAATAGATGATCTACTGTACAAGCTTGAACGTGTTGTATTCCAAAATGTCACTGGCTTGTAGATCTGCTATTTTAGTCATTGGAACACCTCCAGAAAAGTAACAGGTTTGGACATACAAGGTTTCCGCCAGACACGGACAATAAAAGAGTCAAGCGAAATAGCAGTCAGGAAAATGGGCAGACCTGAAGGTCACAGGGTTGATACTTCAGAATGGCCACCTGAAAGCTTCCTGAGTAAGGTCTTTCAAATCAGCCCTCTGGCTGTAAGGAGGAAGGGTGGTGGGGGTTGAGCGAGATATATTGTCGCTGGCGGGCAAAAACCTTGTATTTGCATATTTCAACTTTTTAATGTTTTTTCTTTTTTTTTCTTTTTTTCTTTTTTACAGTAGGCCTAAGTGATATTATTTTGTTAAAGTGTTAGCTCTATATTCTGATATTACTCATTGTTATATAGAGTGTTTGCTTAGTAATAGGAGTCTCCATGTCTCTCCAACTGTTCACTTAATCAGAAAATGCATTTTCAGGACAGGATACTAATTTAAAGAGGGAGTGCCACAATTTTTGTATTTTTCCAGTTTTTCATGTGTCTATGAGCAGTATGAGGTGACAGTACTTCATTAGACACCCTGGAGTCGTTTTTATGTGCAATGGTGTATTAACTTTGTATTTAGAGTTTCTTCCTGGAGGCTGAACCCTTGACAATCTAACCCCTCCCCCTTTATCATACAACTACAGCTGTGGGTGCGGCTTCAGTTCAGATCACCACCCATCACGTGAATCTCGTTTGTGTCCGATCATAGGCATGGCTGAGGCACGGTAACGCCCCGCCTACCTGTGATTGATCTACTGACACTGCCTGTCATGACTGTCCTCCGAGACGCGAGGTTACTCCGTGGTGAGATTGAGAAATAAATAGGCTACAAGAGCTTGACAGCTTGACACACGCGACAGAATGCAGCCTTGTAAGTTTTATTTTTGTAGAAGAGGCAAACTAATATTGTTTATGCCGTTTGCTTTGATTGAATAATTGATTGAACACGTAGTAAACTAATACTATTACACTAAAAAGGATAAAGATGAAGGGAACCTTTTTATAGTACAATAATGTTTCAAGTTTACACATACAAACAAATTACACAATAATCAACACAAACACTTTATTTTAGAACACACCCAAATCAAATCATATTATGGCGTGCATGTTCAAATTCAATCAGTTATTCCACCAAAGCAAACGGTATAAACAATATTACTTTGCCTCTTCTACAAAAATAAAACTTAGGCCTACAAGTTAGCGTTCTCTTGTATCATTGTATTATTTATTTCCCAACACGGAGTAACCTCGCATCAGACTATCCAGCATATCCACCTCGGAGGACAGTCAAGACGGGCAGTGTCGGTAGGCCAATCACAGGCAGGCGGGGCGTTACCATGCCTATGCTCGGACACAAACGGAATTCACGCCCACCCATCACCACCCACCAGGCAAACCAGGTATACTTAATGAACTGGTGGGCGTGCCCACATAAAAACAACATTTTAACAAATAGGCTACTGTACACTTTTTTGAAAAATTATACCTCCTTATATAACAATAAGACCTGATGATCATGTTTTAGGGTGGAAAAAAATCACGGCACTCCATCTTTAAAGTAAAGTATTAACACAATAGCTTGTGACTAAATAACAACTTCATTAGATCCATTGGAACGCAGGTCCTTTAAACGGTTTTGGACATACAAGATTTCTACCCGACAGTGAGGATGAGGATATGTAAAAGGAAGAGACATTGGAGATCCATTGAACTGGCCTCATTACAATTGGCTGCTGGAAGCCTCTAAATGAGGACAATCAATATGTGCCTTAATGAGAATCATTACTGGAATGAGGCCAGTGACCTACCGGTATGTGAATTACCTACAGTATGAAATCAGTCTGTGTGTAGCCTTGAACATCCAAACTGGTATGTAAATGTATAATTTAAATTAATTAAATACATGTTATCAAGTATATATATATATATATATATATATATATATTTATATTTTTATATATATATTTTTACCTGGTATTTGATTCAGGGGCGCCTGGCCCTGTTTATTGTAATGACACACGCTCCAAAATGGTGTAGACACCAGAAATTGTGACTCGTGAGGTGCGCTCGAGCGAGACACGTGTCTGCCTTGTGTTATAAAGTCAGTTAACATAACAGCTATATGGAGGAGGCACACACACTGTATTGAGCACATGGACAGTGTCTGCGCTGATGAAGCGTTTGATGAAACATCGTAAACGCAGGCTTTTCCACTAAGGCGGTAACTGCACACCTGTCCTACATATCAGACAGTAAACCGTTTCCCAACAAACACAACACGCCCACCCCACCAAAAGGAGAGGGAACGAGTAGTTATAACAACAAGACACACTGTGTAACTGTATCCCCATGACAATAACTAGAACGAGGGCAAAGAGCTCTACTTATCCTTCCACACAGGTATGTAGTGCATGTAGTGCATCACGCTGTCGTGCAGAAACTTACCTCCACATTTCAACCTTTTATGTTTTTCCATCACATAATGCCCTATAAGAGTGTCATGATAAAGTTCTGAAAACAGCAGATCTGCAAGCTCACAATGTGCCGCAGGTGGAAGCGTTGTGAGCTTGTAGATCTGCTATGTTCACTGTTGCTGATCATTTTCGTTCCATTTCCTGAAAAGTAACTGTTTTTGGACATACAAGCTTTCCACCCAACAGTGACGATATACAATAAGCAACCCTCACATTTGCAAAGGCTGCCATGATATATTATTCAGTGTACACACACACACACACACACACACACACACACACAAAATAAATCTCATGAGATGTTCAGTGACCTCTGAGATTTCCATGGGCGAGGACGTGTGATGAGGCCGCTCTTTTGTCCTGTCAGCTCTAAACCAAGATCCACATGTAGAGCAGGCTGAATAAAGAACCAGTTTTTTACCACCCAACTAATCTTGGGTGACTTGAGAGTGGTGAAAATAGCAGGTCTACAAGCTCACAATGTGTTGCCAAATGTCGTGAGCTTGTAGATTGCCATACAGCTTGTTGCTTGGGAGAGAATCAGAGGTCGGAGAGTTAGCAGATATCAGCTGTTTTGCTCGATCCGCCACCCAAACTGTTTTTGGACAGGGTATGTCATAACTATACAAACTTCGGATGGGTGGTCTGGTCTCAGAGCTGTCTTCGGATGCTCCTGCACCCCTAGATATTCTGACCATCCACTGAAAGTTCAGACAGTGTTAGCGATCAGAAGTTGGGTGGGTGTGATTTCATTTTGTTTATTTAGCATCCAGCCGAAGGCGTTATCAATTGCGCAAGCAGAGCGTGCAAATACTGCGATCGGCTGGTTATGTATGTCGGTGTTGTCCACCGGCCAATAAGGGACCACGCTGTTGATGGTCACGTAACTAAGGTACGTTTCAAGGTTGGTATAAGGTCAATAACGGGTCTAAAGGATTTAGAACAGCAGTTGTAATAGACATTAGTTAGTATCAGTACGCTCTGCTTGTGCACAAGTAGGCCATGTATGGCCCACTTGTGTGCAAGGCGCAAGTTGGCACCTCGACAGAATGCATTTCTAGTTCTGATGCCATCCACGGCACTGCACTGCTGTATAGAAGTCGCAAATTTATATATCAAAGTTTAAACAAGCTGGCATGATACTGATCAGGACACTGGCATGATACTGATCAGGACACTGGCATGATACTGATCAGGACACTGGCATGATACTGATCAGGACACTGGCATGATACTGATCAGGGCACTGGCATGATACTGATCAGGACACTGGCATGATACTGATCAGGACACTGGCATGATACTGATCAGGACACTGGCATGATACTGATCAGGACACTGGCATGATACTGGCACGTGGCATGATGCTGGCATGATTCTGACCATGCACTGCAGTGTTGCGAGGTAGATTCATTGAAGGATTACTGAAGGATTTTCAGAGAGGCCAGATGAAAACAATCAGACATCGGATGGATTATTTTGAATCATGTAACTAATTTAAGACTGTGAATCCTGTACGATATATTATGTCTATAGGTAGACTACTTTCTTGATTCACTACCCCTGCTTTGGGATTTTCTGACAACCACACATTATAATTGCAATACAGCTGCACAAAACGTTGTGAATTATCTTTTAATATATTATTGTTCACATATCCCATTACGGAGGCAATATGCCCTCAACATTTATTTGAATTACTTTTAACCTGGTGTCCCTATTTTGGGCATATCATTAGGCAAAATGTACATTTATTTTCAAAAATAGGGACAATAGCTGATCTACAGTCTCCCAACGTGTCATGATGCGACGCATTGTGTGCTTGTTGATCTGTTATTTTTGGTACGTATGACAAAGTATGAATTAGTAATGAAATAATATGGAGCTGCATGCCTTAATTTAGATTACAGTGACAAATACCCGTGTTGCACTTGTGTCTTACACATTATTTTTGTTTAGTTTTTCTGTGTTGCATGTTGTCAAAATACAAGTCTCGTTTTAAAAGTCTTGTTGAAATTGCTCACAGAGTGACAGATTAAGTGTTTATTGATGAGATTAATGATTCAAAAAAGTTATTTCTTACTTTGCTGTTTGTAGTTGCTGGGAGCTACAGCAGAAAACAGCCCAGATGTGAAGGTGCTGTAAGAAACATTTCAGCATTATTCAGCCACAAGGTGTCACAATAGGACAATAGTTGTTGAAATTGCCTAGTAGTAGTAGTTTCATTCAATGAGTTGAAAACATAGAAAAGGTGCAAGGACTCTCATTTTTGGAAGTATACAAAGTGTGGGAGAACAACAAGCAATACATGAAGAATTAACAGTAAATACAACTTTTTGATTCTATATAGAGCATTTCTTTATTCCAAGGTTCAATGTGTTGAATTTGTTGATGATACTGACATAATACTGACATGATACTGAGCATGATTAAGCATGATAAGATACAGACCTAGACTTAACCATGATACTGACATAAAAATATGGCCGTGAAATGTTGATTGAAATGATGACCATGGAAATTCACAGACCAATAAAGCACTAGACTTGTTTACAAGAGGGTCCACCTTGTTTAATTCATCATAACATTTAGAGACATACAAATATACACTTCTAGCGAAAAAACAGGAAATCATCACATCTGACCTCAAACCTCAGACCCTTAGATCTTTATATATGGAGCTGACCTGTTCTGACATTCCATATGTTGATCCTTCCCCATCCATTCCTCTTCGATGTCTCCCTTGGGCCTGCCCCAAAGTTATCAGTGCAGCCGCGCCCGGCAGCCCGCGAAAACTAGAGTTCTCAACAGGCCCAAAAATTAAGATCTTACCCCCCATGCCAAAGCACGAGCGCTCGCCCAGCAGTCTGCTGTCACCCAGGTGGATATGTTGATCTAACCCCCCATTCCAAAGCGCCAGCGCGCCACTCGCCCAGCAGTCTGCTGTCACCCAGGCGGATGCGTGCACGGCCCTTTAGGGCGAGGTCGCTTCTCGGTCGCTTCTCCATCAAATCCTTTGATAACGGTCCTTAAATACTCCTTCATTTTGCAGTGTCATAATGAATTGTGGTAGGTGTTGTCCCACACTAATTGTACAACATTAACTATATGGGAACAAGATATGAGATGTAATCTTTATCTTTCAATGTCATATATCTGGTGTCAGATATAAATTCAGATGGGACATATACTGTCCCAGTTGTGTGAAAATACTGCCCATGCACCAGATGGTTTTATGTCCTTTTTTAACCCAGGAATAACCTGAATTCTGAGTCTCCATTCAACAGTGCTAGATAGTCCTTTCCCAACACTGGGAGGCAGCAGTGGTCTGGAAATAAATTAATTCCTTGATTCATTGACAGCTGATTGGTCAGTTTATTCATTCATTCATCCATCCATCCCTCAATTCTTTCATTTAAAGGTGCTGTAAGGGATATTTTCTTTATAGTCAGGAAAGATATAAGATAAGCCATTTATCAGATTAAAATGTATATTGTTCCCCAATTCCAATTTTGCCTGTTCCTTTTCTTTCTTTCTTTTTTCATCAGTTCCAATTCAATTTGTTTATCATATCCTATATGCGTTCTCACTCCTGATTGGATGAAATTGGTAGTATGTGACCTGCAATTGGATTTACTGTTTACTAAAGACTAGGCATGTCCCGATACTGATACTTGTATCGGAATGCCCTCCGATATGCCCTTATTTGGTCATATCGGAATCGGCAAGTACGCCCCGCACCAATCCGATACCACATTTTATTTAATCACATAATGCGCGCAGCGCGGTGAGACGGGGCCGCCGGTATTGAAAAAGCGCATCTCCAGCCGTAGGTGCATGTGAACGGCTTTGCCGACGTGCGAATGGGGGACAATTTAAAACAAAGGCGGCTTGCTGTAGTTTGCGACTAACATAAATTTGCATGCACAAGGGCTGCCAAGTAGACTATATTTTGTTGTTTTTCTTTCTCCCCCTCTCTTCGAAGTTAGACTGGACAAATAAACTCTAAACTGACTGGGCCACGGTGGCCTGACGCTCATGGTAACTTGCGCCGTGGGTGGAACGGGTGGAAAAGTTTGGTTACATTTTAATGCATCTGTCAATAATGCATTGTATTAAACCCAAATGCGATACCTTTGCATCATGTCTGCAACGAGTCGAAACAACACGGGAGCCGTCAGCTGCTAGCTGAGTGGTCTTTCCAGGTCTTTAGGACCTGGAAAGACCACTCAAAGCACCGAAACACTCAAAAGCAATGATTGTTATAGGAATATAGAACTAATTAAAATGTAACAAAAATATCCATATACACCACTCTTTCCATCAAACTCACTTCGATTTCCAAGATTTTCGGTTATCTCTATGATTAAATGTTTTAACATGACTTAAAAAATGCATACAGTTCTCTTTACATTTTGGTTTGATACCTGAACAATCTCAAAGATATAATATACTGTCAAGTCGACCACTCACCATACAGACATCGCAGTGATCTACAAGCTCATGTGATATGTTGTGTAGATCAGCTTAGCTAGTTTTACTATTTCAGAAATTATTTGAAAATATTCCACTAGAATGACATAAGAAGGGAGTACTTGTAGAGAGGCTGGGGAATTGGGAATTGGCTATACTAAATTGGGACTTGAAGGGGAGAATTTTTTTTTCTTTTGTCTTGAAGGGGCATGTTTTGCACATTAACAGTCTTTTCATCATGTCTGCCCACGATCTCTGATTCATACAGTAGGCTACGTTTGTTTACCTCAGTCACTGATACTAAAATCTGATATTTTATTTTTTATTTTTTCTATGAACCTGTGACTTGACACCCATACTGTTATAAAACGGAAATAAAAAGATTTTGAAAAGAAAGAATGACATACAGTTGGGTGCCACCGATATTGTCCCTTATCATTTGACCCATTTAGGCCTGACCTCAAAATAAAAAAAAAATCCTTCTAAATCCTCCAGTTTTCTGAAATAAATATTTTCACGATTTTTCAAAAATAGCAGACCTACAAGCTCGTAGCGCGCCACTCGGTGGCGCGCTATGAGCTTGTAGATCTGCTATTTTTCAATAGCTAAATTATAACATAATGTTTAAAACACCAAAAGGGGTTCCCGCCCAAAATGGGTTAACTGTCCTTTTGCGCAGATCACGCAAACCTCAGCAAAAATAAAAGGACAATATCGATGGCCTCCAACTGTAAGAAGGCCCAAAATAGGGGCACCAGTATTGAAGTGTATCATTTTCTGGATTACACATTGAAATGGCACATTGATATATTTGAGGAATGTTGTAGTTTATAATGTTATCTCATTGTGTGTCAAACTGTCAAACAGCAGCTCAGATGATCATCATGTCACGAACAGACATAAATATTATGATGTGACATTTAAACTGAATTCTACTGGTATAAGCACATGTTGTATGTCCATTGTACAAAATGTACTGCCCCAAAACCTTGATGAGAGTGTAAAAACGTACACGCTCATTAAAGGACCACTGCACCACTTTTCAACCTATCTTCATATAATTGGTCCTCCTCACTAATGTTCATGATATAATACCACCATTTTTTTCTACTCAGTCTGTGTCTCATGGGAGGGATGTGGGCAGTTGAGAAACCCACCAGTGACATAATTTTATTTTAAACAAGATTAAAAAAGTAATACATATATATATATAGGGCCTATATATATATATATATATATATATCATGAATTAATTTGTCAACTTATGTTATTATCTTTTAACCATGATACAATATTAAAAACTCATCTTTTCACCATGATCATGTCAGATGACAACTGAATTTATGTGATATATATATATATATTTGTTTTTAATTTTATTATCATGAGAACGATGGCTTCCATTTTTGCTTTGCAACATGTCAGGATTAGAAAGCCTGCAAATACGAGAATCCATAGAGCGATAATCACTATAACGGCAACCGGAACACTCGAACAGGCACACTCTGAGAAATGACGACAGAGCGGAAATAGGGGGCGTGGCCAGGAATACCATGTATTAGCTTGGATTCCCCATTGATGATGTCACTGGTACGGGTTTCTGAACTGCCTACAGTTCTCCTAGGTTGAAAAGTGGTGAAGTGGTCCTTTAAGTTACAAATGGATAAAATTTGGATTTTACTGTATAACCGGCACCTACAATAGGCCTCATATCACAACCATCTTGAATTGTTTAGGCTTTTCATCAAATTTAGATTTAATTACAGGTTCTTTGGGGGAGGAGTGTACTGAGTGTCACTCCCTGTCTCTCTTTCCTTGTTTCCTATCAGTCTCCACTACTATTATTCAAAATTTGAATAATAATCTTTATTTAATAAAGGCAGAATCACTTTGGTCACGCAGGTCAGCGTTGATAAAAATAAAGGAGGAGGTGGAAAGGAGCCAGCTTAGGTGGTTCGGGCATCTAGTAAGGATGCCTCCCTCCCTAAGGAGCTGGTCCTCGCTGCACGAGGAGACCCCGGGGACAGACCAAGGACCAGATGGGAGGATTACATCCCCACCCTGGTGTGGGAACGCCTTGGAGTTGGGATCGCCCATGCAGGAGGAAGTTGCTAATGTTGCTCTGGAGATTGAAGTTTAGTAACCTGACTCTGCCAGATGGAAGATGCATTGTTTCACAATGAGCTTCCATCTGGAATCACTGTAGCCCTATTGCTGACGTCAGGCCGTCCCTTTTTTGAACTTGTGAACTTTGTGAACTCTGGAGGAGTCAGGTTAGAAGTTTAGAGCTCTCTGCTGGGTAGCCCCCGTGACCCGACTCCGGATAAGCGGTTGAAGATGGATCGATGGATGGATGTGACCGCACCCTTAGGGTGCAGTCACAGCGAACTTTGATTCTGCCTATGAGACGGATTCTGCCAATGCTTTGAGTGTTTTTTTGCAGAAATCTGCAAATGGCAACGAACCACTCTGTTGAAAAAAAACGGAGCGGTTTGTTGCCATTTGCAGATTTCTGCAAAAAACACTCAGTTCCCATTGAAAAGCATTGGCAGAATCCGCCCTGATAGGCATTAAAGTTTAATGAGGGCACAGTCACACCAACAGCAGTCAGCAGTAATCCACACATGGCAATTAACTATCTATTTTCATCTGTATTTATCTAAAATAAATGTATTCTAATGTGTGAGGGACTGTTTTTTTATTGCTTTTTTCATAAATGTTTTACTAATTTAGGGGGAAATGCATTAGAAGGACAATATCAGTCACCAGTCCAAAACCAAAGGGTGGGTGTAATATTTTTGTCTTTGAAAAGTAGTGGAGTGAAAGTCATCCAAAATAAACAAACAAACAAATAATAATAATAATAATAATAATAATAATAATAATAATAATAATAATAATAATAATAATAATAATGTAGCCTATCCTTTTTACACCAGATAACATTGAGTAATTTTGAGATGTCACATGCGGTTCGGGTTTGTCCAATCAGATTGATTATATGGCTGATTTGTGGCGGGCGGTCATTTTCAAATAATGTGCTTGTAGGCTAAATGTCGCTTGAGCGGGACAGTGCGTGCTGAAAACATCTGACCTACAAGCTCACACCAGGCACACCTGACCTCAGTCATGTTGTTTGGTGTAGAGACGCGTTTTTTATCAAATGAAAGAAGAAGAGGAGGTGAATTTCATTTCAAATGTTTTCTTTCATGTCAACATTTTCTGAAAATAGAAAGTATGGCGACGTACAATAACGACTCAATTTGATGTGGCACATGCAGGCACTATTGGAGCTAACCTGGCTCGGGGGCGGAGGCGGGTTATATTGGAGTATTGGAGACGACAAAAGGTAAGACAATTTTACTTTTCTATGCTGCTTGATTGATTGATTGATTGAAATATTTATTTACAGTTTGCAGAATTACAGTACATATCAAGCACAAACTCAATACAAAGGCTGTTAACTGTGAGTGGACGACCCAATTAAGCATTACAGTTGTTTACAATAGGGTCCACCATGTTCAATTCATCAAGATTTTAATAATTTAAATAATTTCATAGACCCTTTTCATGGTATAGCCGACATTGACATACAATAAGGTGATCACAGCCACAGGTTAGCTTAATGATAGTAGCCTACTAAGTAATGAACTAGCATGCAGAACCCTAGCTGAGTCAAGGTTGCTGCTTGTTAATTAGTAGACGAATTGAACGCAGCTGTTCACAACACTGCTGGCTCAGTGGTTACCAGATGTATTTATTTGAAGGACAGAGAACTACCCTACCTCCCTGGCTGGACCCCAGCAGTATGAGAACCACGTAGCATACTGTCCAGTGTCCACACTAGGCTAGTTGTAGTGACTGATGACTGCTGCCATGTAAATGGTCTATTAGGCTTATAGCCTTTGTGGTCTGACTCTGACCACAATGGATTGTGCGTTTGTTTTGGCACAGGCTGTGCCCTTAGGTTAAGGTGACATATTTGTCAACGCCTGAATAGACAACATTCTTTGTTTTGGTTGAACACTGTGGTGTTGTAGATATGGCTACCCGTAGCTCGGGTTCATTGCATTAGGAGCAGAGCTATAGGCTAGGCTACCTAGTGTGTGTGTGTGTGTGTGTGTGTACTGTATTCCAAAATAAATAGGACCCCATATTATGTTCTGTTTGTTGCATCAGGGGAGCAGAACAAAGAGGTAAAAACAGGGAGTGTACAAATTGTACAGTATAAAAGCAAAATTCAGTACATTTTGCATGATAAAAGGGGCTATATTACTTCCTGTGTGTGAACAACACGTCTGTGCTCTGTTATCAAAAAGGTGTGTGTGTGTGTGTGTGTGTGTTGCCCCTGCACAATGTTTAAAAGCCACTTTACAACTAGGGAAATGTCATGGAAATGCAGAGAATGTTAGAGGGACAGGGGCTGAAATTCCCTAAAAGGGCAAAAATCGCGAAAACAGCAGATCTACAAGCTCACAATGCATTGCGCTGTGATGCGTTGAGAGCTTGTAGATCAGCTATTTTCGGGGCGTGACCCCACACTAGCTACTGAAGAATGATGCGGCGTACGACATGGATTTCTACACATGTCTCATGTGGTGCATAGCATCTATTTGCACAATGGACAATCTCAACATCATGTGTTTCATGATTCCCTTTAGTTTTGATTCCCGTACAGTTATTGCTTGTTGAGAAAATATGTCATGTTATAAATGTGTTTTGGTGTGGAGTGGATACCTAGGGCTCCATTTTTGTCGCCGCCGTCACCCGCGACGCGGCCCGCAAGTCAGTCAAGCAACGCATCACTCTTCCATGGGAGACTGTAAGGCTATGAAGCAATAGCACTGGGCATAACGGCAACGGATAAGGGATCTCTTAAAGGCAATGGAATGTGGCACAGTGATTGGTTTAATTATTGTAACGCCCAAACCACACCTATGCATAATGTAATGGGTAACGGAGGTGTTTTAGGGATTTAGACGGGTAACAAAAATACCAACTTTAGTGGGGGAACACCCCTTCCCCACTGCTAAATCCCCAAATACTGTATTTAGAAAGCTCGAACGAAAATGGAGCCCCTAGTCCGCACCAATTTAAGACCAAAGCAGGCTTTGGTTGGCTGGCGCTCTGTCTTCCTGCAGTGCGGCAAAGTTGCAGTTTTCTGAACTCTGATGCTCTGCTTTTTCCTGGCTTTGCCTCATCCTATGTGGATGGTCGCTTCTCTCCATATAGACAATTCATTGAAGCTGAAGTTGAACGCTTTCTCAAATAGCACTGCTGCTGTGAGTTCAGTCCACACTGGCTGGTCAGCAGAGAGAGAGAGAGAGAGAGAGATAGAAAGAGAGAGTATAGAACCCAGCATCATAATTCATCTCTTCCTGTCTTTCTTCAGAGGAAACAGTCAAGTATCAAGCTGTGTGTGTGTGTGTGTGTGTGTGTGTGTGTGTGTGTGTGTGTGTGTGTGTGTGTGTGTGTGTGTGTGTGTGTGTGTGTGTGTGTGTGTGTTTAACTACTGTATGTTTATGTATGCTGTATGATTGTGTGTGTGTGTGTGTGTGTGTGTGTGTGTGTGTGTGTGTGTGTGTGTGTGTGTGTGTGTGTGTGTGTGTGTGTGTGTGTGTGTGTGTGTGTGTGTGTGTGTGTGTGTGGAGATCCTCGATTAAAGATGAATAACATCAGGTGTCAAAAGTACATTATTTGTCTTTGAAATGTAGTGTAGTAATGTACACTCTGAAGCGATGTTGCCCCTGTTAAGTGGTGACTTGATGTCATATGTAGTCCATCTGAAGAAAGCGAGGATTATACAGAGACATTGGAGATGGAGCCACTTGGAGGGGGGATGAGGTGGAGGGAGGGAAGAGGGGTGAAAAAAAAATCCTGGGAATTGCACTTGTCCTATGTATAAATAGAAATGCTGTCTATACTGTACTGCTTTTTCCAAATAAAATAAATATTATACAAAAAAATGTAGTGGAGTGAAAAGTCAAATATTCAAGTAAAGTACAGATACTTAACGTAAGTAGTACAGTACTCATGTAAATGCACTTTGTAACTATCCACCATTGGTTGTCATCGCCTCCCCCCACATGACAGTCACAAGGGATTTCACTTCACTGCAGTCAAATTTATATTTACTCCTCAAACAAATGCCCACTGTTAATCATACTTCTAATACTGCCATTCTGTCATCAGCTGGGCAGTATTTGAAGTATCTTTTGATCCAACAAAAAAAAGGGGAAAAAAAGCTATATTCTTGTAGGATAATAACTCTGGAGAGGTTTAGTTCTTCATTCTCATAACAATCATCCTTCATGTGAAAAGGCAACACTCAAGGCCTATTATACTCCATTATAGGACGTTGTTGTGTGCTGAAAATACCCAAATTACAAACTCAACGTGTGGCAAGCTTGAAAATATGCATTTAGATTTCTTCCTTTTTGAGTGGTGCAAACCACTCCAACAACTGGCTTTGTACCCGTGTTTGTTCGTACCAAAAAAACGAGCATGGTTGCTATGGTTAGCAACCAAAGAAACGAGCATGGTTGCTATGGTTAGTATGTGACGTCACTGACATAGCTGATCAGGCTATATAAGACCTTGCACCACTCAGTTCACACGGGTGTGATGTTTTATAAAGGATGCTTAATGAGTGGTATTGTTTTTACGAAAATTAACCCATGACTCAAATATCAGATGTTTAGATGCAATCAAAATGTCATTGAGAAGGCTTATTTATGCGTGACAAAAACAATATATTACTCTACTGCTACTGCCACTAGACCTCTATGGTGGCTAGTTGGCTACATGACCGTCAAGCAAAATAGAAATTTGTGTATCTCAATTTGATGTGATGATCGAAACCCATTCCGAATCACAGTGTGCATGAAATAGAAATTCCTATGCATTATGCAAATTTGGTGTATGATGGCTTGAAGTTGATAAACTGACGAAAACATTTTAACTCCTTTTGTAATGAATGTCATTTGTGAGGCGACAGTAATTGACCGTTAACCTTTGATCACCTACTTCAAATCAGTTCATCCTTGAGTCAAAGTGGATGTTTGTGCCAAATGTCATAAAATTCCCTTGAGGCATTCCTGAGATATCGTGCTCAGAATTTGGAACGGACGGACGGACAGACGGAAGTACGGACAATACAAAAACATTGCCTCTGGCACGGCTGTCCACCGGTGGATGCATAAATGTAGATCCAATAGTGAATGACTAACACATTCCACCAGCAGACATGTTGGTTCAACCAGGGTTTATGCTCTAATTGGGGTGGAATGTATGTGTGGCATTCTACACGGTTTGTCATCCCCATACACACACATGCAGGCTGAGTTCCTTTAGGGGCAACTTAATTGCATAGTTTGTGTACTAATTACTGTTGCCCCAGTGGTTGGTTGTGTTGCATGGTCAAGAACAGACTCTTTTCATTATGATCTTGGACAGCCAGAGATGGGGTAATGATTTAGGAACACCATGTTCCATATTCCCTCATTCCAAGCTGCAAATCAATTGATGCAGCATAATTATGAAAGAATGACAGAGATTATCTCTGAAAGTGTTAGTGTCAATGAACGTTCTCAACCCATCCTTCTCAACACACACACACAAGCCACTTTCATACAAGTTCATACAACCAACACCCAAAAAGACATTTGCTCCACAATCTAAATTTGCATAATTTGTTTTATTTATTGTTATTGACCTTTTTTTAAATATTTCTTCTAAATTGTTTTATTTTCATTTTCATTGAAATGGACATCCCATAAAGTAAAGTCAAGCCTGAAGCCCTTAGCTGAGTTGTTTGCACATTGTCTGAACTAAAAAGTAAAGATTGGAGGAGTGGATTCGGGTCTCTCTCTCTCTCTCTCTCTCTCTCTCTCTCTCTCTCTCTCTCTCCCTCTCCCTCTCCCTCTCCCTCTCTCTCTCTCTCTCTCTCTCTCTCTCTCTCTCTCGCTACTTTCGCTCTTGTTCTCTCACTAACAGAACACAGTCAAATCAAGTTATTTTAACTTTGACAGTGTAAAAATGTAGTGGTCCATTACACTTTCAAGAGATACAGTAACACTCCGGATTTCTACAGTGCATCTCAACTCAACCTTCATGTATCATTTGTTTTGAACAAAGAGTGTACCTTACAGTATATTTACACATCTGACATACTGACTGACTGTATTACAATTTCACTTAGATAACGCAAGGAGGATTAAACTGTTTTTTATCATTCATATATTTTTTGCTGTCTTAAACTTCTTTCCTTTAGTCCTCCGTTGATACACTTTACCTTCTCAAGCTGGGTTTGTAATCAGCTTGTCGTCATTATCATCATCATTATCATCGAAACATCATTGTCACCATCATAATTATATCTATATATCTCTTCAATAAATTCCTCTCTGACAACAACTGTACAATCGTACACAGTGTTTGACTTTTATATATAGGTTTGGGAATATATTACTTGAAACTAAGAAAAAAAAAAGAAGAAAATATATTAATATCCCAAAGTAACAAAAACATGCATGTTTCAATGTTTTTGTCAATAAAAAACAAAATAGGTAACATAATTGATGGGATCTGTTTTTCTTTTTTTCTTTTCTTTTTTATTTACACTGTATTGGCACTGTTTTCGTTGTGTTTTGTTGGAAACTGGAATGATCATAAAGAATACTATCAATTCTACTGTGTGTTAACACTCTCCTGGTACCGGAAGTCAGAGGCCTGCTCTAAATGTCAGGTTTGACAATCATACTCACTTTATAAACACACACAAACAAAAGAAACAAGCCAAAATAAAGAGGGGTGAAGAGAGCAATTTTAGACTCATTCAGGGGGAAAGGGATTGTGTGTAGAAAAAAGCATTTCACTTCAGCTTGAAGGCTGATTTGTACGGCCGGCATCGAAAGAAGGAGTCGCGCAACATAAAGACATTCTAGAAGACTTTGCATCGCGACATTTTAACCACTTAGACCCTCTATTCTTAGTAAAACGGACCTGAGTTGCAAGTGTACTTGGACCGCCTTTTTCTGTCTGCACAGTACATCAAATATTTTCGCCCAAAACAGGAGATCTACAAGCTCACAACGTGTCATTGTGAGCTTGTAGGCCGGTCTATTTGTGGCCGATGCTCCTCCCAGAACCGTTTAAACCTCTGGGGTTCAAGTGGTTACGCTTGTAGATTGGCTTTTTTCGGCATGTGGCTCCCTCATACAATGTCGTGAAAATTAAGCATATACTGTGGCAGTTTTCTCCTTTAGGCAGAAACCCTGTGACATCATGTCTAGTGACAATGTTTCCCAAATAATGGTCTCTCTCCCTCCGTGTCATCTGGTGGACCTGCTGTTTACCTTTTTATTAGGGTGAAAATTCAAAAAGAGAGCATTGACTTATGCTTTGTTTTTTTGTGTTTTTTTTTGTTTTTGTTTTTTGAAAACTCTTCTTCAAAAGCAGCATTAACTTACTCAGGCAAATTAGATAACCTAAGGAGACAAAAGTAATTGAACATTGCCAGAAAAGAACAACGACTCGGTTCCAATTTTGGCAGGCAGGTAGGGATAACTGTCTTCAATTTCCAGTGTTTCCATGTCAAACTAGTGCTTGACAGTTAATCCGAGGTCCTTGTGTGTGAGCAAACATAAGGATGTGTGTACATGTGTTTGTGTGTCTGTGTGTCTCTACATACTCATATATTCAGTGCAAACACGTTGGGTAAAAATCCCATCTTGACCATTAAACCACCAACTCCGTTATTTCAAGTGACAAAGTGGAACACTAGAGTCCACCTTTTGACCATCATCACTTCCTTCACAGTTCTCTGTCGCGTCTCTTCGAGGAGATAAACCGATTTGGCAGACTGACATGCCTTTTAGTGGACCAAGTGCTGCCAAGCAGCCAGTTCCCACCCCACCCCGCCCAATTCCCAACCGCCCACCCACCCCGTGTCTGATCCTAGCCCAATTCCCAACCGCCCACCCACCCCGTGTCTGATCCTAGCACAAGCCAATGTACTTGAGATTGTTTTGGATGATCACGTCCGTGACAGCGTCAAACACAAACTGGATGTTGCTGGTGTCAGTGGCGCAGGTGAAGTGAGAGTAGATCTCCTTGGTCTCCTTGTTGCGGTTGAGGTCCTCGAACTGCCGCTGCACATAGACGGCAGCCTCCTCGTAGGTGTTTTGGCCTTTGTAGTCGGGAAAGCACACTGTCAGAGGAATGCGTTTTATCTTCTCAGCCAATAGATCTTTCTTGTTGAGGAAGAGGATGAGCGATGTGTTGGTGAACCAGTTGTTGTTGCAGATGGAGTCGAACAGGCGCAGGCTCTCTGCCATACGACTCTGAGGATGTCCGGGGGTGAAGGAGAGAAAAGAAAGTGATATTAGAGTTATAACAGAGGTTTTCAACCCTTTTCATATCAAGGCCCATTATTTATTGGGTATTTGAGCCACGGACTACCATTAGACCCAAAACTAACTAATATTTTGTTGTCGTTGGACAAGATTTTGTCCACAATTCCATTCTGTATTGATGTTGGTACCATTAGGAGAGACAACAGGCAAACATTGAATTGTGTAGACTTCTTGTAAATTAAGCAATGAAGATATGTAACAATAATTTAACTCTTGAGAGTTACAGATCTATGGGGCCCATTTGGTTAGCAAAACTCCATCATTTAGCTGGGGACCACCTGGAACCACCACTGAGTTATAGCATTGTAATGGCCACAGTCGGATGGTTGTTTTCACATGTTGGATAAGGTGATTTGGAACACCTGCAGGGTCAGAGGAGATTTGACCCTTGTGAAGAACCTATAGATAAGAGGAGGTCTAATCAATGTCAATTGTCAAGCAACACAGATCTCCACTTTACCAGTCACAGAGGGATGGCTGCTCTGTTGTATCAACACAGTCTTGAGATTCATTTAGCCAAATTCATTCTGACACAGATTATTACATATCTTGCCCAATTTCCTTCCTAAAATTTGTCCCATGTATGAGTAGTACTAAACAATTGTCTGAAATGATCATGTGTAGCCATGGACAACGTTTGTGTGGCCCTTTTCCAGGACTTCCAAGTAGAATAAAGTTCCAATTCCAAACATTAAGATAAGTGATGGCACTTTCACTCAACCCTTGGGACCAAAGGTACAACATGGCAAACTTGATCATTTCCGTGTGTGTGTGTGTGTGTGTGTGTGTGTGTGTGTGTGTGTGTGTGTGTGTGTGTGTGTGTGTGTGTGTGTGTGTGTGTGTGTGTGTGTGTGTGTGTGTGTGTGTGTGTGTGTGTGTGTGTGTGTGCGTGTGTGCGTGCGTGCGTGCGTGCGTGCGTGCGTGCGTGCGTGCGTGCGTGCGTGCGTGCGTGCGTGCGTGCGTGCGTGCGTGCGTGCGTGCAGGTCTTTTTGACTGTAGCAAATAGTCATTCAAGTCATTATGCATAATTTAACTAACATCTAATTCACAGTGAGTGCGGTAAAGATAAAGTTTGTAGACATGAAGAAATGTGTGTGTGTGTGTATAGAGAGAGGGGGGGGGGGGGGGGGGGGGGGGAGAGAGTACTAGTCCGTAACGCTTTGTGAGCTTGTACATCGGCTATTTTCGGCACATGGCACTGGCGAGCGACTAAGTACTAAGGAGGCTGATTCTTCCACTCGCACTCTCTCGTCTGTTATTCTTATTCTATTCAGTCCTCATGACAAGACAGTGAGTCACAGGAGCTGCTAAATGAAAACAAGGTCACTGTGGCTAGCCCGACTGCACCCTTCCATACAGGAAGTACGAGCAATGATGGATGGATGGATGGATGGTAGGGCTGTTCTCAACACAATCAAGACAATATATTGTCCTTGCGTAACCAATATATTGATTACGCCTATCAAGAGACAATACTGTAGAGACCTAAAGAATTTATATTCCCCCAAAAAATATTTTCTTTTGCAGGACAAAAATAATTAATTTGAATTATTTTAAGTTCTATGTGGGCCTGAAGTGTAAGTATTTTATTTGAGCAATACGTTAAAGAAGAGCTCTTGTAGTGAATTCAGTAGGACAGGACATTATTCAAATTGAAAGTGTATCGCGATCCGAAACGTAGCTTCTGTATCTTGATGGGTGTCCTATCGTGAGGTTGTTGTAGGCAATACCCGCCCCTAATGGATCGATGGGTGCTCGAGGCAGCAGCTGCGGGGCCTTGGGGGGCATTAGGCCCTGACCCGAGACCAAGCGGTTATGCCCTGGCTGTCCCTGGCTCTTCCAGTATGAAGTACGTGATACGTTTAAATGTGTTCTGTTCTGTGTGATTCATTATCACTGTGTTTTGGTCTATGGGCGGAAAACCTTCACTGCAGGAAATGAAGCCAACGAGGAAGTGAATAAAATCGCTGCAGTTCTCATTAATGTCCCAGAAGGTGTCACTATTTCCCCCCTCCTGCTGGTTGCAGAAGAATTTACATTCCGTTAAAGTCAATGGGTATTTGTATGTGGCAGTGTCTGTGTGACTATGGGTAAGAGAAAAGAAGGAGCAAGTGGGCGGGTTCAACAAAGCTGCAGGCATGTGGTGAGTAGCCAGTAGCTTGTGACTGGGAGGTTGTCAGTCGGAAGACTGGGCTGCTGTTTGAAAGGTTACTGAAAAACATATATCGTGCTCTGAGCAAATCACAAGATCTAGTTACAGTCTGAGGAAAGGATAGTGAAAAAATAGTTTTCTTTTGACGTTTAAACAATCAATACTGGATACTGATACTGTAGAACACATTGTAATTTTTTAACGCAGCAGATTTTTGGAGTTGTTTTGATTAAATGACCACAGGTATAGAAAGCAATGGCTTGCATTTTAAACATCTGGATGGTGGTCACTGGTTACCTTTACAGATGAGCTCTACTTTTGGGATAAGTAGGCCTCCACACGAGATAAGGGTGACCCATAAATAGTGTACACATTTTACGGAGTGGTTCCTAGGGGCTGTCTAGATTAGAATAGGGTCTCTGTGCCTGCCTGTGTCTGTCACACACAGCTCCTGCAGCTAATCTTGCAAACTACTGGGCCGATCAGCGCCACATTTCTTGTGCATGCTGCCAGTAGGCCAAGTCAAGAAGTGTATTCATGAATATATCTTTTTTTTCCCCTCATATTTTTTTCATTATCTCCCCAACTTATTTATGCCAATTCCTCATGTGTATGCCAACTTGCCAACCCCTACTGACTGTTGATCTGGGGCTGGTGTAGACAAGTGACAACAACATAATTTTATGCTCCATGCTGAAGGCTATTTGTTTATTTTGATCACTTATATTGTACACTCCTGGTAAACTCTGACACTTGAAAGACACAAAAGATAACCTGCACGGAATTTCTTTTTTTTTAATATATATATTTTTTATCCCACGATTTTGTAACCCATTTTTCACCCCTGTGTCAATTATCTAATGTAATCCTGGGCTCTACACACCCTCCGCCAACCTGGGGAGAGCAACGGACTTGAACTCATGCTTCCTTCATGCGTGAGTGCACGGAATTTCTTGACAGGAAGTAGCTCATAACATGTCTAAGGTGGAACAAAAACTTTACAGATTGAAATTGATAATTGATAATTCAAGCTTTCCGTACAGCTGCAATGTTGGTCAGTTTGACGTTGTTTAATACAATTAGATAGGACTTTTCTGTTTGGATGAATGGGCTGTCAATGGGAAGGTGCACCTAGTTAGCACCTTGCTGGCAAGATGGATGCAGTCTGCATATGGTCAATTGGCCCTCACTCCCTGGATATGCCAATAGCCAATGCCCATGTGCAATTTCAGATTGACTGGTCAACCCACTGAGGCGACAAATGGATGAGGACAGACTTACAGAGATATTCTATATCATATCATATCCTATAAACTAAAGTATATCCTATTTTTTTAAATCAGGATATACTTTGTCATTTGCGGTCACAATGCATCGCATCTGCATTGTGAACCAGTAGATCTAAAAATAGGGATGCCAGCCAGGTTGAACGAGGTTAATCTAGGGTGTGAGGGAAGAAGGGAGTATAGTTCCCAGAAGGATGAAGCGAAAACACCCTTGCCTTCCTTCTCTTCAAAACACAGTAGGAACACGCCTACAGTATGCAGGTACTCAGGGACTTATGCACACATGTGAGCATGTGCATGCACACTCGCGTCGCATGCATGCCGTTTTCCCCTCTCTAGTCTCCCTGCAGCAGAATCCCGTCCCTACGGGTCCGTTTTAATTTGTGAGTTGAATTGAGAGTTGACAGTTAATAATTTTACACTGTGTCAGTATTATGCGTGTCTTAAGTACCAGGTCTTATTACTTAACTTAAGACCTGGAGGCGTGATCAATGCCATTTGGCTATTCTGAGTGGCCAAACAGCATTGACCACGCCTCCAGGTCTTAAGTTAAGTAATAAGACCTGGTACTTAAGACACGCATAATACTGTCTCCAGACAGAGACCTTGGGGCCCTATTATGCATGTCTTAAGTACCAGGTCTTATTACTTAACTTAAGACCTGGAGGCGTGATCAATGCCATTTGGCTATTCTGAGTGGCCAAACAGCATTGACCACGCCTCCAGGTCTTAAGTTAAGTCATAAGACCTGGTACTTAAGACACGCATAATACTGTCTCCAGACAGAGACCTTGGGGCCCTATTATGCATGTCTTAAGTACCAGGTCTTATTACTTAACTTAAGACCTGGAGGCGTGATCAATGCCATTTGGCTATTCTGAGTGGCCAAACAGCATTGACCACGCCTCCAGGTCTTAAGTTAAGTCATAAGACCTGGTACTTAAGACACGCATAATAGGGCCCCTTATTATTAAGCGCAAAGCATTAATGAAGAGTTTCGACCCCATTGTTAATGCTTTGTTTCCAGTAAATACAAGTGTCTGAAGTGAGGAGCCAGCCGAGCCACCCCCACAATAATTCAATTCATTGAAGTTCTTTTCAAATGCCACATGCGTCACAAGAAGGTACTCTTTGTAATGGCATCAATGGAGATATTTTCCCTTTCCCTCTGCTTTGCAACAATGCCTCCATGTCGGAACAGCCATTCTCTTTCAACTTGTCATCTCAGATTGAATGCCTTAATTTATTTCTCATCCTTGTTGCACTGCACTGCTATAGTCGCAAAGTCGTGGATCTTCTTGGCATCTGCATGCATGGATTAAAGTTCTCAGTCACCACGATTGATTTCAATCACTTGGATTCCATACAAGCCAGCATGTCTTCTATGGAAGCATGTTGCACAGCAAAAAAATAATCTACAAGCCCTCAATGCATCTGCAACTGCGACGCAGTGAGAGCTTGTAGACATTTTTGGTTATATATATATTTTTTAAAGATTAGAGCATTTGAAGTGATCAAACTCGCAATATATGTTCAGAAGCATCTTCCATCTTAATAGCCTTCATATAAAAGCAAAGGTTAGAGCCTCAATCTGTGATTTCTTCACCTGGTTGGAGGTATAGGAACAATGTTCATTGTTTAGCAAACAGTGCAGTGTGTGTGTGTGTGTGTGTGTGGGGGGGGGGGGGGGGGGCACACATTTTATACATTTTATTTTGCTTTCATCCATGTGTACATGGGAACGGCATGGCACCGATGTGGACCTCTGACTTCATGTGTTCAGCCTGCAACGTCACGCGCCTATCCTATGATGATCCTATGATCCTATGATTAAAATTGGCCATTCAAAAGTAGCCAATGTACACAATGTCACATTGCAACATGCTATGAACTTGGAAAATGTGCTATTTTGAAACGTTTTGCCTACAATGAAATAACCTACTGTATATAGCCAGGGTCAAAGTGGTTATGTTAAAGTGGCTATAGCTATAAAGGTGCGTTCAGAATTGAATTGAAATATTCGCCTCGGTTTGTCCCATTTGTGCTACGCCAGGTCGCGCCGCACCCGTTCGCGGCGCTTGCATAGACTTTGTATGTAATCGCGCCGCTCTAACCATCCAAGTCTGAACGCAGCTTAAGAGTCACATACACTACTGTAACTCTGAAAGGGACTCTTATCTGATTTCTATTTCACAACCACTGCTTCTGGTTGCTATAGGCACGACTATCATTTACAGCTACAGTATAAAGCTACAGCCTACAGGATAATCATATTTGCTTAGCATACTGAATAGGTGGCATGTATGCATATGGTAATCTGGTTAACTAAATTAACAAAATTTGACAGTCACATTATTTGTCATGTATCACCACTCAGTCTACAGTGGCCTCATTGTATTTCAGGCAGCTTACTTTTAAACCCAATTTCAAAAGACTATTAAATAAAAAATGAGCTAATTCAATTACAGGAGAGTAATGCATTTGTTGCAACTCATTTACCAGAATGATGTCAAGAGATAAACATATCGTAACTGAATTCTGATTCGGAAAATTTAAATTCCGAAATGTGCTACCATCTAATTTGATTCTGAAGTGATGGCCAGTTTGAACTGAAAGCCATTAACCTAGCTATCCAACTTTCAGTTCTGTAAGTTTATTTACTGCTTATTGCGTGTGGCTGTAAAATAAATGGCTGTAAAGGTTTTACAGTAAAAATGCAAAAGCTTAAACTCATTAATTAGCAGTTAACGTTTTCAACACAAGAGTAGCGCAAAAGGATTGATTGCTGTCTCAGTTTGTGGTCTGCACTAAAGAGCCAGTCATTAGCCACAATAATAATGCACTCGGACAGAAACCTTGTATATCCAAAACCGTTGGTTCTTTTAAAAAATATATATTATTTAAAAACTATTGAAAATAGTGAAAATAGCCAATATTCACACATTTTGTGTGACACTCTTGGATTATGAATCAGGAAATCGATTTCCGAAAAACCCCAAAATAAATAAATATGGAGGTATGAGGTTTCTGCCCGACAGCCATGACACGGCTTCTTCTTTGGCTACTGAAAGCTACACTCAGTGGTGGAAGAAGTATTTGTTCAAAATGTACTTGAAGTACCAAAGTAAAAGTACTCAAACTGCTTTTGGTGTGTGTTACCCAAATGTTGTCCTAACACAAACATTAAATGCCTTTGACAATGAATGGACAATTTTGAGTGTTTGTGTAAGCACAAACATTGCGTAACGATGGTGATGATAAGAGCCGCCCCTCACTTCACACGGGTGGGATTTAAAAAAAACTAAAAACAAGCTATCTATAAGCTCACATCTCAACACATTGTGAGCTTGGCTAATTTCAAATGGCTGAAATATAAAATAAGGTTTAGTGGTTAATGTATATGTGTTTTGTATTAATAATACAAAAATAATCTGCATTTTAACTGGTAACAAAGTAAAAAGTATTGAAAAATGGAAAATACTCAAGTAAAGTACAAACTGTGTATCTATCTCAAACTTGCACTTAAAGGACGACGTCACCCATTTTCACTCTATCTTTGTATAATTGGTTCTCATTAATGCTATTATAATATGGTACACAACAGGGTATCAGTATCGACCGACATTCTCTCCATAGAGTAATAAAATAATAAAAGGATAGAGACCGAACCGGAGGGTTAGCCCCGCCCCCCCCCCCACTATTAATTTCAATAGAAGTTGCTCAGTGGCGTTTTGAAGCACCCGGAAGACTGCCGGAAGTATAATTATAACTCAATGGCTCGAGCGAGCGGAAGTTTAGCCTAGCCTAGCCCCGGACCTCAAATTTGAGGTAGTGGCAGCTTCAACGTTGGATACTGGATAGCCTTACTGGGGGCTTGATTTTCTCTGATCGGTAATCGGCATTTACCCCATCTGTGATCGGCAATTTCCCCGATCTGGAGAAACTGATATTTTACACCATTTAAGTGGTATAAATGTCAATCAGATATAGAGTATAATATAATTTAGCACACAGGAACAGTTTTGACGTAGGTTTTGACATATAATAATTTTGGAAATATTAAAATGTACAACATTTACGATACGATCGTATCGGTCCCAATAAACCTGATCGGAGCATCCCTACACAAAAGTACCCGTCTTGTCTCAGACGAAGGGTGTGGACAGTTCTGAAACCCTTATAAAACCTGCAGACTTTCTATTGCTGAAAAGTTAGCATGCTATACAATGGAATAGCCTCTGCCACAGCCAGCCTTCATCTGCCTTAGCAATGCATATACAGAAACGCAGTGGTATGTTAGTATCGAAACGTGAGGCTAATAATGGAAGCCATTGTGCTCGCATGAATTAATAATAATAATATAATAAATAAATAAATATAACTAAAACCTGCCTAATGATGTCACTGGTAGGCAGGGCTCTTAAGCCTCCCCAGCCATAGATATTTAAAAACAAAATAGATGCCTCATTGGTACATTGGAGCCATGAAGAGGCCGGAACAGCCTTATTCTTTTTTTTTGGGGGGGGGGGGGGGGGTTTGCCTTTACTGATATGGTACAGTGATGCCCCGAGCCCGTGGCACGCCGTATTACTGGCCTATAGGTGCCTGGACCGCTCAGCCGCGGTGTGTTCTCTTTGTTAATTTGTTGCATTTTATATGTATAAATTAATCGACACAAAAATAAATTAACTGTAACTGATTGATTTCTAATCAACAACATTGTTTATTGTGTCTCAGGGCCGGAGCCCTATACTTTGTCATACAACAGTGTTCCACAACAATAACGGAAATAGCCGATCTAAACCTCCGATCTATAACTATTTCCATTAATCAAGAAGTGTGTTTCTGGGGCTTGTAGAACATCTGTTTTCGCTATTTAAAAAAAAAAAACAATTTATTTTATTAAAATCGGTTAGCGCTCATTTTTCATAATCAATTAAATCGACTAGATTTATTAACTGTTACAGTGCTATGCATACACATGTGCATGCACACACACTCGCATGCACGGGCGCACGTGCGATCACACACACACACACACACACACACACACACACACACACACACACACACACACACACACACACACACACACACACACGACACACCCTTCCTACAGCAGTGCATTTGTGTTCTTTCCAGTGCTGGTGTTTGTTGTACAAGCAGGCCTTCTCATCCTCCATTCCCTAGCCACACAGCTCACTGTCAACAGCCCAGGATTAGGAGCATTTGACTGGCCTGTTGCTAAGCAACAGTAACCTAGGCAACCAATTCATTATGAAGACAAGGATGGGACAGGGGGGAAAAGCGTCAGGGCTTCGTTTGGTGGTCAAAAATGGTTATATATATATATACTGTGATTGTCAGTCTCTTATATAGGCTAAGGCTACTATGTAGGTAATGGGTATAGGATTATTATATACTGCCTGAGTGCTTGTATAAAAATACAACAATAATGCACACTGTCAGTGGAAGGGATGCTTTATTATGAAAACGTATGTATATTTTAAGATGTAAATTGGTCTCTGATGAGCATTTATATCTTTAGATACTTTATGGCTGTAAAGTGCCTGCCTACCACGGCAGATGTATCCGGTTCTGTCGAGCGTCTATTATACCAATACAATTGGCCCGTGTTTGGGGGAGGGAAGCTGGTCAGCAACTGTCTTCTCTTAATTTATATAAGAACAAATTAAAGTATGTTCTGATTAACCAGATCACTTAAATTATTCTTATTCTAATTAGTATATTTTCCCTGTTTTGTATTTATTATTATTTATTTTTTTACATAATATAGAAGCCGATATGGCAACTATGTTGACAATCCATTTTCGATAATCATGTTATAGATAATATAGTTTTTTTCAATCATATTCTAGACCCTTTCTTTAGACTATGCAATCATCGTTATCTGTAAATAATATGTATATTGCTTTCAAATCATGTTTTGTTGTACGGTTGAGGCCTCATACATACAGTATAAGCCCCTGCTTCCTAACACTTTACTTTATTTATTTTCTACGTATTTCCCCTTTTGTATTGTTTTTATACTGTGCTAAATAAATCAAATGGAAAAAATCAAATCAATCAAAAAAGCTGGGAGGGAGGGACGGTGGTACTGCAGGTACTCCTACGGGCGGTGGTAGCAGCGCAATTTAAGGCTACGCCCCGGTTGCGTAAAGGCCCGCCCCTGCCTGCCTCTGATTGGCCCCCCTTCTACTAGTAGTAGAGCTGGGCTTAGGAAGTAGTAGAGTGCCTGTGCAGCTTCTAGTAGGAAGTAATAGGGTTCTTGCGGGGCTTCTAGTAGGAAGTATAGGGTGCCCGCGGGGCTTCTAGCAAAGAATGTCTAAAGAGGACGAGACGCGAAGACCGTACGGGCGACGCCATGGTGCTCCATGGTGCTCCATGGAAGGAAAGAAACATGCGCAGTTGAGACCAGGAAGTTGTACATGCACAAATGTGGGCATGTATTTGAAACATGTTACATGCAGCACACACACACACACACACACACACACACACACACACACACACACACACACACACACGCACACACACACACACACACACACACACACACACACACACACACACACACACACAGTCACATGCACACACCCATCTATGCATTAACCCATTCTTTACGAGTTTACGGGAACCCCTTTTGGTGTTTTAAGCATTATGTTATACTTTAGCTATTGCCATGCTATGAGCTTGTAGATCTGTTATTTTTGAAAAATCGTGAAAATGTGGCGCACATCTTTGAATATACAGTATATTCTTTCAGAGCGAACGTTTTTAACTAAAATCTTTGCTTCCGGGGGGTCCCTGGAACAACACATTTTCAGATGGGTGTTCCGTGGCCAAATATAGATCATTCCGGGGGTCCTTGACATGAAAAAGGTTGAGCACCAGTGATATAGAAACATAGGTTCTTCAGAAAACGGTTAGGATTTAGAAGCCTTTTTTTAATCGACCTCAGCCCTAAATGCATTAATGAACTATAAATATGATCTCTCTGCTGCCTAGGGACCTTCTCCATGGGTGGCTGCTCATCTCAGACAATCCATAGAAAATTAATTGGATCCATTGACTTGACATCCGTCAATGTGTGCAGTTAGGCCTATACGTACGTGTCAAGGTTCAAGGATCAAGGTTTATGTATTGTTACATCGTGCGCGGGTAATGTACAATTATTTTGCTACCTCAGACATTGAATAACAATAATAATATTATGATAATCATCATTATCATAATAGTAATCATAATGGATTTTTGTTTACCTAAAACCTACAACAGTAGAACTATTGTTAATGCTATAAATGAATAGCCTTGCCAGACACCAAAACCAAAACACTTGTTCATGGATATTCCTGTAGCATTTACCAACACTCTCTTTTCCCTCTATTTTTCATTCCTTTCCTACTGTAAGAAATCACTGCACCTGTGCTGTGACTGTTCTCCCTCATACAGTGCTTTCACAATGAATCTATTTATTCTCACAGCCAGGTACATATTCACACATTCTCCTGTGAACTCAATTAGCACTGCGCTGTATTTATGTTCTCCTCAGCGTTTACTTTTGCCCTACAAACACAAGAAAATGTGTGTAATACTATCACAATGCACAGCATGTGTCCAGAAAATGCTATGGTTAAAACTTAAAACATGTTTATTAATCAATTGCGGAAAGAAAGAAAAACTTGTCTATTATTGTTGGGAATAGTATCAGGAAGTTGAGATGGTAGAATATTAGACACACCCTAAAAACCTTCCCCATGTGCCTAGAAAGACCAAAATATCTTATCTACTCTTGACTGTCTGTAAATTACTCTCAAAACACTATAAGACAATTAATGCATATACTATCTATGGAAAATAGCTCAGATCCTATACGGCGAACAAAAGTTCGGAAACTTAACTTTGGTCCATTTTGTCTCCACTTTAATAATACCAATTGGTATTGTATTTTATATCATTTTAATCGTTGATTAGTCATCTTTACAACGAGGTATAGATTGTATGGTTCGGGTGTCCGTGGAATGAGCAACACAGCTAAACGTGTATAACCCATATACTGACGCAGAGACTGCCGAGCCTATTTCAATGCAGCACACTCTGCACTGACATCCTGTCTGGAGTGTCCATCTTTAATGCTAAATAAATAGCGTCAATGCTAGCGAGCTAAAATGAAGCCATCCTTGCTCTAGAAATGTTTCCATCTAAACCTCAATCAGCAAAGACCTCCGAACATCGCGCATTTTATCCAAACCATGGAGAGCTCCGTAGATTTCGAGTTATTCAGCTTTTTAGTCAGCCTGTATAATGGGAGGTGAACAGCAGCGCGGTTGCGCAATCCGGTCTAGGATCGCTAAAGAAGGAAAGGCCAAGCCAAAATAATAATAAAAAAAGAAATCGGCGATCTGGTTTGATATCAATAATAAAGCTTATCAAACGGAACATTACGCCAGAAGTAGTTGCTAGTTGGATTCCATCTGACGGAAAGTTCCGCCAGGAGAAGTTAAACCGTTAACAGGACTTTGTTACAGTTCTTATATTGTCCCACGCACTTAAAAAAGGATTGTACTTGGTGTCAGTAGGAATAAGTAGGAGTAAGACAATTGTCTAATTGTTACCACTTTAGTGCCTTGGCAGTAGCATAATGTGCAGGGAAGTCTGTTACACAGAACCCTGTGCCATGGGCACAGCTTCTATTTAGCTTTTAAATAGGCTACATTTAAAAGAAATGTCCACACACTTACTTATATTCATAATAAAATCATACTATTTTCATATCCTCCTGGTATGACCTACTGTATGCAATATATGGTAGAATATTTTGCTCTTGTCATATATTATGTGAGCTTACGTTAGGTCTATGTCAATTTTGGGGTGCTTGGTTGAGTTTTACAATTCATTGTGCTTCATGGTGTTTTGCATGGTGCGTGGAGTATATGGTTGGTAGTAGTTGGTAGCTAATCTAAATACTAGTCTGTGTATCTTATCTATTAGTTAACAGCAGTGAAGGATGGAATATAACTGTAGGTCACAACACCAATCGTAGAACACAAGGTTGAGTGCAGTTGTTATAATGTATCGCACTGTATATTTTCATTTTTTTTCAGTTGATGTTGCATGACTGTTTTCTACTGCATGTGCACGTGCGACGTGTGTGTGTGTGCGTGTGTGTGTGTGTGTGCGTGTGTGCATATGTGTGTGTGTGTGTGTGTGTGTGGCCCCTTTGAAGTTCTCTTACCGTTAGGTTATCCTCGTAGAGTTTGAGGTCATAGCCACTTAGCTCGACACAGAAAATGATTGCGGTCACGCCCTCGAAGCAGTGGATCCACTTCTTCCTCTCCGAACGCTGTCCCCCCACGTCCACCATCTTGAACGTGAGCTCCTTGAAGGTAAACTTGTTCTCCACGATGCCAGTGGTCATGTCGCGGGAGCGCAGGATGTCCTCCACGGTGGGGATGAACTCGACCGCGGAGATGCGGTCCAGGTCGTTCAGGTAGTAGGAGGTGTTGTCCTCCAGGTGGTACTCGTTGGAACGCTGGAAACACTCTTGCACCCCCGAGTCGGTCCACAGGCGCTTCATGACCCCCTGCAGCTCCAGCGTGATCTCCCCCTTGCTCTCCGCGGGGCCCGTGAGGGCGAAGAGCTGCACGGCGTCGTACGCGCGGTCGGCGTCGTAGAAGTCGATCTTGAGGGTGGCCATGGCCCGGATGATGCGCGTCAGGGAGTCGATGGCGTTGTAAAGGATGAGGGGCTTGTATTCCTTGCAGGCGTCCAGGTTGAAGCCTCCGCTGTGGATGATCTTCATCTGCTTGACGATGGTGCTCTTGCCCGAGTTGCTGGTGCCCAGCAGCAGGAGCTTGATCTCGCGCCGCTGCCGCTGGCTCTCCGAGCGCAGGTGGCGGTCGATCCGCCGCGAGCGTCTCGCGGCTTCCTTCTCCTCTGAGCTCTGGCGGCATCCCATGGTGCCCTGTGATATATTGCGCACACAGGAAAACGTGGCTGCTCGCTGGAGATGCAAACAATAATGCGAATTTAGAGGGAAGGACAAGTGATATGAGTGTAGAGTTGAACTTAATGTTCGGCCTTGTACTTGCAGAAGCTTGCCGGGGGCAGAGAGATATAGTCCAAACCTGCCAATCTCCTGCTCTTAGAAAAAGTAAACCACCACAGAAAAGGTGTGCATCAGGAATGTTTTATTCTCCTCGTATCGCAACCTGGTCTGGAAGTCCATGTGATGGCATAAACCCACGGTTCAGAGCTGGCCTTGGCACGGGGCTCTACCAGGGCATGGTGGGATGCCAACGTGGAGCCTGGCACTGAGGTTGGACTGCCTGCTTGATGCCAAGGGAGCGGTGGGTCCCTCGGTAGCAAGGGACTCCCCCTGAGGAAGTGCCCTGGAGGAGGGGTTGGGGTGTGACGACAGTGTGTGTCAGTGAAGACAGTGTTTGGGGTCGATGGGTGTGAATAACGAAACCCCCTTGCACTCCACCCACATGGTGCTTGTAGTCCCCTTTTGTCTCGCTGCCGCAACTGTCCACGTCACTCCGAGATCTCTGCCCGTCCCCCTGGCTCCTCTGTGGGACGATGACCCTCAGATCTCTGCCCGTCCCCCTGGCTCCTCTGTGGGACGATGACCCTCAGATCTCTGCCCGTCCCCCTGGCTCCTCTGTGGGACGATGACCCTCAGATGACTGAAGGCGTCCAATTCTGCACACAGAATAGTGGAGAAAGAAATTAGCAGTGGTTCCCCGGGGAGAAGAGGAGCAGTTTCTCAGCCAATACACAGGTTAAAAATGAAGAAAGAAAAAAATACCTAGCTAAAAAAAAAGAAGACAGTCATTACTGACTTTTCCACATCATCTTTTCTAAGTAAACTGCATGTAGAATACAATGTACTGTATGTGTTTCAATGTACTGATCTATTAAGCAGACTCCCTATTAGTGAAACGGTCAGTGTTGTGTGCCTCACTCAGACCAACGACAATGTTGCTGTGATACTATTTCACTGTATCGACTACCTTACTCTCCTGTTCCTGACACTTATACACTTCCCTTATCGCAGTCCTGTGTTACCATAGACCATGCAGCCACAGCAGATCTCACTTCATGTTTCCATTTAACTCACAAGCACACGCGCCTGGCAACACATGCACATACAGTACTATGCACACACACACACACACACTCACACACACACACACACACACACACACACATGCACGCCACACAGTCATTGTATGGATTTAAGCAAAAATAACATCTCACACACACACACACACACACACACACACACACACACACACACACACACACACACACACACACACACACACACACACACACACACCCCTTCTACTAAACACTTACCGGTAAGCCTTTTTGAAAATAGGAGACTACAAGCTCACAGCGTGTGTGTGCTCTGCAACACCTTATGAGCCTGTAGATCTGCTATTTTTTGAAAAATGCACACTCATTTTGATAAATCTAGCACAAAAATCTTTTCAGATGGAGGTTTGCGGTCAAATACATATCAATTAGGGGTTCTTTGACATGAAAAGGTTTGAGATACACTGTTCCAGAGAGCTCTGCCTCCTAAAGCGCCACGTGGTCAAAAGCTGTTTGGGTTGGGCGGGGGGTTGTGTGATTCACACGGAGCCTGTCATCACCCTCAGTGTCACTTCCTGTCCACAGTGATCAGCTGAAGGTCAAACTCACACATATCCAACATTTGAAAAGGGAAACGGATGCGAATTTAATTTGAAAAAGCAATATGTTTTCCCTGGAACAATCGGCCTTCCTGGAACCCATTCACACCTCCAATCCACCTCACCTGGCCTCGCTAATCTGCCCTCAACCTAGAGTGGTTTGCAGCTAAATGACATCAGGTGTAATGTTTATTTACTATCGCAGTGGAAAATAACTGGCATGAGCCAGCAGGTGCCTCTCTCACTCTCCTCTTTCATACAATCTTCTTCACACAGCAAAGCCTCTTCTCATTCCCCATACATCAGTTGTGCGTTCTGCAGGTGAGGTGCTACAGTCAGCGCCATCGTAAATAATTTCACCAAACTGATGGTGAAATCAATAAAGTCTGTTTTGACATATCAGGCATTTAGTAGGCACCAACTATCATTTTCTATTACATGCATATGACAAAATACTGATTTACTGCTGAATTATGATGACATGGATTTGGAGATTGTACAATAGTCATCTATTTTAGAGCATAAATTGTGAGCAAAGACAGGTTGAGAACAGTGAATATGCCTGTGGGACTATGTGATAAATAGATGCACATTGGGATAGGCGGTATGCTCTTGGCTGTGTAGCAAAAGTGAAATCATGCTGTGGCCTATTTTTTTGTTGCCAAAACCATACTCCCCAGACCTGTAAAAAACAGAGAGAGGGGGAGAGAGAGAGAGAGCATGATGCAAAGCTATCAGTGAAGCTCAATTTATACCTGAAAACAGCTATTCTACAAGCAGACGACGCATCGCTGATGCAACGCGTTGTGAGCTTGTAGATAAGCTATGTTTAGTGCGTGACACATGGTACGCCAGAGCATAGATTGGGCATGAGGAGTAGGTCCACTCTTCGAAGGATTGTAAAGACAAACAGAGCGGGACGAAGCCATAACAGAGCATCACAACACAAACAGAGTGAAGAGTAGCCTATTGTTCCCCTTGGCTTCAGGCATCTGACTACCCTCTCTCAGATCCTGCCAAACCGGTAAACCACATGAACCCCTGCTCTGAAAATAGCAGATGTACAAGCTCCCAAGCACAAAATGGACAATTTGCAAGCTCACAGTGCACCGCCGCAACACACTGCGCTAGGGGCTTGTAGGGCTTTAGTTCCGATTATTCCGACTATTATTGGTCCGACAGTCATCACTAGACGACGACCTACCTCAAACCCTATTGGTCAGACAGTCATTAGACCGACGACCTACCTCAAACCCTAACCTAACCATAACTGCAAGCACGGGAGCAGCGCATGTTCGAGCGCTAGTCCGACCGTTGTTCCCGCATGTCGGACTAATGCTCCGTCGGAATTACCAACGGATCCCAGTCTAGAGACTCTAGTCTAGAGTCTAGACCAGTGATTCCCAAAGTGGGGTCAGGGGACCCCCAGGGGTCCCTGAGTCAGTTCCATGGGGTTCCCAGCTAAATTATAGTTTGGAACCAAATGAATAGACCATTACAGGTCTGTAACTCAGAGTTAAATTAACATTGATTTTACAATATAAATTGGGGGTCCCAGAGATAGAAGGCGTTCGTAACCTATATTGCACGTCAGACTGGGGGGTCCTTGAAATTGAACAGGTTGAGAATCACTGCTAGAGCCGTAAAAACCTTCTCTTATGGGGGTCCCTGGCATATCTTTTCAAATGGGGGTCCGCGGGATAATTTGTGTCAATTTGGGGGTCCTTGACATGAAAAGGTTTGGGAACCATGCACTGGTCTAGACCGTATGGAGCCCTGGGGTACTGCAGTCAACGAAGTATACAGAGTTTAAGTGGTTAAAGCCTCATTTATACTTTATCATATAGCGTTGAATTTTACAGGTCACGGATACAACTTATTGTGTGCCTGTAGATCGGCTATTTTCCGTGTGCAACTCTGTCGTACAACGGAGCATAAAGTAGCGTCGCTACATTACTCTCATAAGAGAACACTCAATATAAGAATTGTGTGCAGATTCATTTCAATTAGCTGTAATTAATTAAATAGGCTAATATGGAAGGCATACAAGTTCTGCTCTTTGACGCAATGCCTATTTAGATCATTGCTGAGGCGGTGGTGTTCAGGCAGTGTATTTCTACACTGTACTATATCACTCTACAAACAGAAAGCGATATGCTTTGCGCCACGTTATCAGCGAGCCCATCGTTGCCAGCGTTATTGCACAGCATGTTCAGGTTTTGGTACCCACAAGGATGAAATAGGCTCTCCCTCTCTCTCTCTACCGCCTCTCCCTGTCTCCCTCCCTTCCTCCCTCCCTCCCTGTCTCCCTGTCTGTCTGTCTGTATGTCTGTCTGTCTGTCTGTCTCTTTCGCTCTCTCACTCTCGCTGAGCAAGCTCTCCATTGCCAAACAATGATTTGCACTGACGTTGAGGATCTCCATATATGGCCATATATGACATCAGACACAACTGAAACCTTTGCCTAACAATGCTGACATGTCCGAATCAGCGCAAATTGGTGATGTTCGGCAAATAGTTTCTCGAAATGTAGTGCATGTCCATATGTGGGCATAATATGTCCATATTTGCGCATGGCTAATTGTGCTGACGTCAAACCGTTGCCAAGCAATGCTGATTTGCACTTACATTGGGCTTGGCATGTCCATATTTGAACATAAGCCGAATAGTAACTGAAGACAGCTATTGACCACTCTTTAGTGAAATATTCGAATCTAGTTGCAAACTTGAAATGTGTAGATGTGATGTGCCATGCGGTTGTACTTTAGCAGAGAGTCACAGACACACCAAGCAATGTGAAATGATTGCCTGATAATATGCTCAACAAAGGTTCACAAGATACCTTGCAGTTGAAGTATAGTATAAAAAGTAAGTATGCATGTGTATATATAGCCTACCTCGGCTATATATCCTCGTATATATCTATCCACATTCCCAGCCATCAAACCAAGCGTGTTGTGGGTTATGATTTATGAAGAATGCACAGTTATGGTTAATTCATGTAAAAAAAAAAAAGGAAGACGTGTCTCTTTAAGGGTACGTGAGTGGAGGGAGAGCCAGCCGTATAGGGGCCATGAAGAGAGGCCAGTCTCTTGTTTTATCATGAGAGCTGAGGTAACGTGATAGCCAGGGTGAGACCGGCCCTGTCACTCTGTAGCCTTTTCCTTTACGTCTCTGTCTACACATGGTACAATAATACTCCTCCCGGCTCCCGGTCCAGGCACCTTGGCTGAACCGTAAATTAATCTGCTGTCATAGGTTGTGCATTCTGTGAAATCATTATTGACACAGATAATGTCATGTAACGCATCAGAATTGACTGTTGTACCCATGTAAATATTTACAGTAGTTTCCAAAAGGTTATGGAGAGTGCCACATGACATAATTTCAGTGGAGACACAGATACTAAAGTGAATGGATCACAAGGTGGGTGGGGACAGATCAATAAAACAGTCAATGAAGAGAAAGAATTACTCACAACATGCAATTACATCTGTTAGACACCGACATGGAAAAACAACATAGCTGCTGAAGAGGAGTACTTTAGATCAAATTAACTCAAGAGACATATGGTTTGTAATCATCATAACTAGAAAAATCACACCCGTGTGAAGTGAGTGGTGCAACTCTGTGTGGGGGTCCCCGGGGGGTCCCCGGAACTTCAAGACCCACAGGAACCCGCTTGCCCGGTTCCGGCGAGCCGCCCTGCGTCCGAAAGGGTCGAGAAATGACAGAGTTACCGTGTGGGGGTCCCCAGGGGGTCCCCGGAACATCCAGACCCCCATGAACGTGCCTAGGGAGCCAGGCCGGTTCCAGCGAGCCGCCCCGTGTCCGAAACGGTTGAGAAATGACTTACCGTGTGGGGGGTCCCCAGGGGGACACAGAGTACTGTACTGTACTGTACTGTACTGTACTGTACTGTACTGTACTGTACTGTACTGTACTGTACTGTACTGTACTGTACTGTACTGTACTGTACTGTACTGTACTGTACTGTACTGTACCATATAGGAGTGGTTGCACCACTCAAAATGTGCTCCTCTGAGTGGATATATCTCCACCAGGCTGGATTGCAGTGTAAGTCATGGGTTGCAGCCGTCAGGACACGGGGAAGCTGGGGGGAATTTAAGCAATAAGCCACGAGAGGTCTCAGGTTACCGGGTATTTTACAATGGCTGGGGGCGTAGGCAGACCCGACGCGGAGCGGAGGGTCTTCTACCCCCCAGCCATTGTAAAATACCCGGTAAGCTGGGGCCTCGAGTGGTTACAAACATATAGCAATATTAACCTAATACAACTATTAAATTCACAAAAGTAGCTACGCTTTGCGCCACCAGAGCGAGCCACATGACTTCCTTGTTTTGCTCAGCAAGTAGGCTATGTGACGGGAGAATAGAGCTTGATGTCTTTACGGGGCTGCCTGGAGCCACACATTCACAGTCATATGAGCCAGGCGGTGGTTAGACGCCCGCACGGCATGGGTTTGTAAGGTAATCAAGCGCTCCCCTTCCCCAGTACAGCTACAGAGATGCAGAATCAGGTGGGAATGATATAAAGTGATTGAAGGTGTGGGTTATCGGTGAAATTTACACCGGTCACGTGACGGTAACCAGCCAATCAGAATCAAGTATTGGGACTACCTGTTTTAGAAAGCATTTTTTTAACATGAGGCGCAACTTCATGCATTTGTGGGTGACAATCTGGGGTAGTGGTGGGTCGGTCATGAACGATCGATTCATAAGAGCTGGTTCTTTGCCGTGAGTGTGAACGAATTAGTTCACGTCTTGAAATGATTCGGTTCACGTTTTCGTTCACCCCCCTGCCCCCCTGCCCCCCCGCCCACACACACACACACACACACACACACACACACACACACTCTGCACACAGGACGGGAGGGGCGTGGGGATGCGTGCTGTTCCGTGACAGACAGACAGACACTCAGACAGCAGACATGTATGTGCATTGCATTGCAATTTGAATTGAAAAATAACCACTGTTGTGTGTTGTGTTAATGTGTCTGTCTTTGACAAAAAACAGGTAGTAGCCAGTTAGCCGGTGGTCGTGTACAGTATCAAACCCTTGTTTAATACTATGTGGTATAAGCCTCACCACTAGGGATGGAGCTTGAAACATGAGCAAATAAATGACAAACTCGATAACAAATTTATACCCGGTATCAATAAGGTGTGGGCTTATCGAGCCTGATATTATCGAGCATATATGATGTCATGTTTATACAATCAAGACAAAACTACACTTACACTTGTCAGTGTAAGTGTAACCTCACGTCACCAGGCTTTCCACCTCGGATGAAAGCCTGGTCTGTGTTACTAAATAGCGTATGATTATCAATAAAGATTAACGAGCTCCATCCCTACACACCACAGATTTCCAAAGATGTTTTTGGTTCGGATAAGTGAAAATAAGTGCTGTAGCAAACAAGAGCTCATTTTATTAACCCGTTTTGTTCATAAAACTTGTATTAGTCTCACGAGGTCTTATGTCTTCACTTCCAGCATTGGAGGGTTTGAATCGCGACTCAGAATGTTTGGGTTTTGCCAGAGAATGACTCAGGTAAAAGCCTCTCGTTGGCTGGGCTGGTACTGGCCAGTTCACATGTCATTACAACCGCCTCAATAGTTTTGCACCGAATGTGAGATATCCATCTAATCATCATATGGCTATACCACAAAACTACACTTTTAAAAAAGCACAGCTTCGAAATGCATGGTGACAGGCGTAATTATCTAATTAATGTCATACAACAAAGCATGATACTGTAAGTAAGGCTGATATACCCCAGACTCTATTTTCTGCATACATTGAAAACCGTATGGTGGTTAAAAAACTGTGTGAACTGAGTGGTGCAAGGTCTTATATAGTCTGATCAGCTATGTCAGTGACGTCACACACTAACCATAGTAACCATGCTCACCTGTGCACGGACACGTACACAGGTACACGGACACGTACACAGGTAAACAAACATACAGACAAAGCTGGTTATTGGAGTGGTTTGCACCACTCAAAAAAGGAAAAGAAAAAAAAACATTGACATTTGGCGAGGCGGAACACATTGTGAAAACAATAGAACTGCAGCACACTATTCAGTGTGCTGCAGCGTGTGTGACTGTCATACGACAAAGTATAAATCAGGCTTACGTGGTTTTTAGCTTCTTTTTTTTTTAATGAGCTGTGCAAATGTGTGCGCTAATGTTTTGGTTGGCAGGCTAGGCGTTTCAAGAGGGATCAGTTGCAGGTGTTCAGGGTCAGCATGAACAGGCAAAAGTGGACAGGCGTCGGGCAGCGCGTCATTTTAACCTATTCTTCCCTTTTGGTGTTTTAAGCATTATGTTATACTTTAGCTATTGAAAAATAGCAGATCTACAAGCTCATACAAGCTACAAGCTTTTTCACGAAAAATCGTGAAAATGTGGCACAAATCTTTGAATACCGTAGGGCTATATTATTTCAGAGCGAACGTTTTTAACTCAAATCTTTGCTTCTGGGGGGTCCCTGGAACATATTGTCAGATGGGGGTTGTCGGCCGATTACATATAATTTCTGGGGTCCTTGACGTCCATAACCCTAATAATGCCCTTTGCTGCCATTGCATTAAGGCTCTGCCACTTTGCTTCCTGCCCTCGCATGAAATGCAGACCAGCCTCTCCTCTATTGCGGAAATATAAAGAACGTTTTACCTACTCACCAATACAAAGGTGGCTTGTGTTATTAGAAAGCCTACTTTCCTTAGTGGACGCACTCTGAGCCCCCCACCACACGTATAGAATGCACTTTTTGGCCAGAAAGGGATTTTGTTTGCGCCCTCTAGCCTACCGATATTGCCAAGAGAAAATCTCATAGACAAGATTTTTCCTTCCGGTGAAAAAAAATCTATTTCTGTCCAAAAAGTGCATTTTATACGTGTGGTGGGGGGCTCAGAGTGCGTCCACTAAGGAAAGTAGGCTTTCTAATAACACAAGCCGCCTTTGTATTGGTGAGTAGGTAAAACGTTCTTTAGATTTCTGGAACAGAGGAGAGGCTGGATTTAGAAGACATTTGTAGAATCGTCCTCAGGTCTATATGGGTTAAAATCAAGGGGCCAGTGAGGCGCTCCAACGTTGAAGCTCTGGGCCCTAGTGGTAAGAGGAGGGACTACAGGCGGACACGTGGATTCATGACCGGGAAACCCCGTGCAGCTGGGCTTTAACATTGAGCGCTCGGTTGCACTTCCGCATTTGCCAACCAAAATTTGGTTGGCAAATGCGGAAGTAGACGTTTTGAGACGGTCCTTCCGGGTGCTTCAAAACGCCACTGAGCAACTTCCACTGACATGAATAGCGGAGGGGGCGGAGCTTCGCGCCAGATCAGTCTCTCTATCCTTTTATATACTCTATGGTTAAAATAGTGAAAATAGACGATCTACAAGCTCGCAACGTGTCATAATGTGACACGTTGTGAGCTTGTAAAAAAAAAAAAAAGGCATATCCGGCGAGGGCGCGCTGTGATTGGCCAGTCTTCGCTTTGACTGGCATTTCTACCGTGGTGCCTTATATGGCAAATGCCAGGATGAAAATCATTGCCTGAGCAAAACTATTTCCACCTGCAATTTTGCCATTGCATTCCATTTGCATGAAAGCTAGCCAACAATAGCCAAAGAAGAACACCATGGACGGCTCAGTTAAAGAAAAGCCATTAAAGAAACGGCCAGATGTTGGCACCTGTCCAGGGAGAGTGACACAGAGAGAACAGCTGCACAGCCCATTTACAGTAAGCAGTAGTTAGGGTCCCATAAAATATACATTTGGCCCCATTCTGTTCCCCTTTAGAGTGGGTGCATATACTTGTAACATAAAGGTGTGGTCTGAACTCTGAATGCAGTAGCCTGTAGCCTGGGCACCATTTCATTTAGGTATATGATCCTGTCGGGAGCGGATGATAGTCGACAGGCAGGAACAACAGGCGGCAACTTCCTTTTCCCTCAAAACGATTTTTCTCAATAAAAGCTACAGGCTACGAGAGCTTTTATTGTTTGAGGGAAAGGGAATTTGCCGCCTGTTGTTCCTGCCTGTCGCCTACAAAACAATACTACAACATGACGTAACGATATCATCCGCTCCCGACAGGATCATACAGACTTTTGAAACAGAGACCAGGCTTTCCTCCGAGGTGGTGGAAAGCCTGGTGAGGCGAGGTTAAGTAGCTTGTAGGCCACTGACTGCACCATAAAATCCTTAAAGGGACATTTCACCCTTTTTGCAAAAAAATACATGTTAATGACGTTTAGAAGATTTAGAACACTTTCCTGGGGGTCTTTATGTGTGTAATATGTGGTTTTAGATATATATTGTCATGGACACTGGGCTCACTTACTTCCTGGACTACATGTCTCTGTAAGCCAGCCCTCCCCCTATCCACGAGGAGGAGCAGTGCACCAAAGCATTATGGAAATTGTAGTCCAGGAAGGAAGTGAGCCCAGTCCCTTTAACTCTTGTACTGAATAAACACTGATGATCTTTACTGTTCGTGCCATGGGTTAGACCCATAGAGTATATAAAAGGATAGAGACTGAACTGGCGCAAAGCTCCGCCCCCCCAGCTATTCAAGTCAGTGGAAGTTGCTCAGTGGTGTTTTGAAGCACCCTGAAGACTGCCGGAAGTACCGTCTCAGAACGTCTACTTCCGCATTTGACCACCAAATTTTGGTGGTCAAATGCGGAAGTGCAACCGAGCGCTCAATGTTAAAGCCCAGCTGCACAGGGTTTCCCGGTCATGAATCCACGGGTCCGCCTGTAGTCCCTCCTCCTACCACTAGGGCCCAGTGCTTCAACGTTGAATAGCCTCACTTGCCCCTTGGTTAGACCAGACCTACTGTACCTACTGTAGTTTGACACCATTTATCCCTCTCTACCACCACCACCATACAACAGGCCTAGCTTTGTGCAATAAATAGATGCTTATATAAGTAGCCTACTGACAAAAAAAGCACAATGGCATCTGCATCTCTGTCTTATTGATGAATGTTGGTGTTATGTAAAGGGGCATGCCAGCAAATAGAGCACTTTTCACAATATGCAGACCCCCACCACCCAGCAATCTAATCATATTCAGTGTGCATGCATATGCGCGTGCATGGGTTGTGCACACACACACACACACACACACACACACACACACACACACACACACACACACACACACACACACACACACACACACACACACACACACACACACCAACTGGCTCTCCCTCTAGGCCACATTCCAACAATCACAGCTACTTCCAGCTGAGCCCTCCCCCCCCCTCCGCCCCCCACCTCTCGTGCACACACACACACACACACACACACACACACACACACACACACACACACACACACTCACTCTAGCTCTCCCTACTTTTAGACTGAAGTCTGCCTTAGGATTATTTACACAGTGTGCATATTGCTTATGCTTTTAACCACTTAAGCCCTATGTACTACTACTTTGTCATGTGACGAGTAGCGGAATACTCTGTATACTTAAAGCAGACAAAACAAAATTCATGCTATTCTAGGGCCGGGGAAATTTATTATAATAACTTACACATTACTACCTCATTTTTTAGTTTTTAGTTTTTTTTTACAGGAACAGAGCTAGTTTCCCAATGGCATAGGAAAAGGGTTATTGAGTGGTGCAAACCTTGAGTGGTGCAAACCACTCCAACAACTGGCTTTGTTAGTACCCGTGTGTGTTTGTGCCTGTACGGGTGAGCATGGTTACTATGGTCACTGACATTACGTCAGACCACAGCTGATCAGGCTATATGTGTGGTTTTTCTTTCTGTGTTGGACTATGGAGATGTCATCTATGGAAAAGATGCTCCTTCTGTCCGACCTCAAGCCCTTGGATACAGTTTATCAATCTGCAGTGCTGTGCGATTTGTATCTGGTGAACATTATAGGACTCATCACCGCATCTTGTATGATAGAGTGGGTTGGCCTTCCTTGGCCAACAGGAACACTTGTACCTGTTTATTTCGATGGGACTTTACCATTGTGTGTATTACATATTATGTGCTGGATTGGAATCCTGTACCATATAGTTCACGCTCCAGTGACTGGCTCACACTGAAGGTCCCCAAAGTAAACACTAAAATGGGAAAAATAGACTTTTGTTTTAATGCCCCAACCACCTGTCCTACAGCTTAAATTAAAGATCTGTTCCGCCATAACATAGTCAATTAAAATCTTTGATTGCAGACTTAGGCGCGATTCAATACTCTATTTTAGAGCCGAATAAAAGTCGGTTCGGCGCTGTAGAGCCTACAATGTGACGTAATTTGAGGTTCGGGGGGGGGGGGGGGGGGGGGGCGGGTACCGTCCTAAAGTCGGCTCTTCGGTGCTACTGAAAATTTCTGACGAGCCGAAATCATTTCGGCACTACAGCGCCGAAACAGCGGTAAAATAGGAGTATGAATCGGCCCTTACCGCCAAGTGTCTGCAATTGCTTTTAAACTTGTGTTGTATCACACGATAGGGAAATGTTTCTGTTTTGCTTTGATTGATGGTGAATATTGATGTGAAAATTAAATTGTACAGTGATGTATCTCGACGACATTGCACATGTCTTTTGAGAATAAATTTTGCCCAAAAGGTTGAAAGTGGTTAACCCATTCTGGGCGGGAACCCCTTTTGGTGTTTTAACCATAATAATATCTAATATCTATTGAAAAATAGCAGATCTACAAGATAATCAGTGCTGCGCTACGAGCTTGTAGATCTGCTATTTTCGAAAAATCATTAAAATGTGGCGCAAATCTTTGAGTATATTCTTTCAAATGAACGTTTTAACCTTTGCTTCTGTGGGGTCCCTGAAACTACATATTTTCATATGGGGAGGTCTGAGGCCAAATTCAGATAAATCTGTGGGTCCTTGACATGGAAAAGGTTGAGCACCACTGACAGAAACATAGGGTTTTTCAGAAAATTGTCAGGATTTAGAAGCCTTTAAAGGTATATTCAGTGATTTGACTTAATTCAAATATCACTTATTTTTTTTTATTTTTGTCTGGATAATCCTCCCTACTATAGAGTGTGCTGACCATATAAGGAGTTCCTCCCTGTCCCCAGTGATCCCCTGGGGTCAAAAAACCCTAGTTTCAGTTTTTGTGGCGGGTGGCCAAGCCTTCATCCAATCAGGATGAGAGGGGCCTTCCTCCAATCATGATCGAGTGGGGGCGGGCCTTGGTGCACCTGTTGCACTTCCCCCCACTGTAGAGCGTGCATGTGCACATTTTGTTACCGGGGCGGACTGGGTGGTTTTCCAAATCACTTAATGCTCCTTTAAAAAAAAAATGGGCCTCAGGTGTAATATGCCATTTGTGTGTTAGTTAGTCTATGGTGCAGTGATTGGATTTTGGGAGGCCGGGCCCTGCATTGACTGGCTTCCACATGGCTGCTTGGAATAATTAGGTTACTAAGGGTTCAAAGTCTGTTTGATTGTGAGGTGATAATCAATAGATGTCTTTCACAGTTTGTTCAGGTTTAAAAAATCTGTGGAAAACAGACTAGCATCGATGTTGGTCAACAGTTCTATCAGTCTTGCATCAAATAGTGCATGGAATATTTAATTTGCTAAATAAACACATATTTGAGATATTAATCGGTTAAATTAACTGAGACGATGTTACTTAATTCCAGCTGAGGTCTCCCCCCCCCCCCTCCCTGGACGGGTGTCAAACCTTATTGTTGGCATTACCATGACAATTAGTTATTCAATGTTTAATTTATAAAAGAAAAGGGGGGCACATTTTCTTAGCCACTTAAGTCCTATTAAATTGTTAAATTGTGATGTGGTCAAACTGTAGCAAATGAACCCTGGTCCTGATTCTGAGCACCTTCTGTTGATGTCAGTCTTGCCTGTGCCGACCGACCAATGCCTAGTACAACGAGGATTGCAGTGGAAATAAGTCATTGAGACTATTGTGTTTTAAATTCCTTGATGATTTTACTATGTGTGTAGCTGTTTCCTATACAGTAAGGGCTATTAATCACTCGAAGCCTTGCATCCCTTTTCTGGGAGGAACATTTGCTAGAAAGAATTGCAGCATCACAACGCAACACGTTATGAGCTTGTGAAACAAATCTTTCCAGCGAAGAGATTTGGTTTAGAGGGGGTAAAAGAGATTTTAAAAGCTGCAATAAATTAAAAATAAATCATGAGTGCACCTGTATTGTACAGTTACAACCTTACTGTATGTAACGGTGAGAAAAAACAATTAGCATCAAGCGGAATTGAATACAATGATATGGGTTTGGCTGTGTTTACACTGTTGGGCTTGGTCTAAGTTAACATGTTGTCAGAGCATGTTGAAAGGCTGTGTTGCAGATATTCTGCATGAGATAAGGAGATCAGTATAGGCTAGTTATAATATTCTCCTGCCTATAGCATCATTATTTCTCCAAACTCCTACAATACATTGTAGGACATGCTAGAACTGGTTCCAGTTGAGGTGTGACATAAAACAGGAAAATAACAATTTAGAAATGACAGGACTGTGACAGGACAATTACACTTTACAAGACAAACGTTATTCTCTCTCTCTCTCTCTCTCTCTCTCTCTCTCTCTCTCTCTCTCTCTCTCTCTCTCTCTCTCTCTGCTTGCCTGCATTCCCATTACATGAGCACTGCATGAAGGCCCAAGCCATGCATGCACCAGACAATTAAGTGAAACGATTGAAGATTCAATTTCAGGAATTTATAGTTAATTAGGCTATTATAATCTGTTCCTTGATTATAGTGGAGTGAACACATTGAGCATCACTGCTAATCAACTCCTTTCTTCCATTGTATAGAAGCAGCATGCGTGGCCTTATCTGCACTGCAGCGTAATCTGGCAATGAGACGTGTTGGTAGCAGATGGACAAAATGATTGTGTGGAAAAAGAAAACTCCAGTTGTAAAACCTTAAAGGAGCATTCAGTGATTTGGAAAAAAAAAACAGTCCGCCCCGGTAACAAGATGTGCACATGCACACGCTCTACAGTGGGGGAAGTACAACAGACCAACAGCACGTGCACCAAGGCCCGCCCCCACCCGATCATGATTGGAGGAAGGCCCCACTCATCCTGATTGGATGAAGGTTTTGCCACCCGCCACCAAAACTGAAACTAGGGTTTTTTGACCCCAGGGGCTCACTGGGGACAGGGAGGAACTCCTTATATGGTCAGCACACTCTATAGTAGGGAGGATTATCCAGAAAAAAAGAAAAAATAAGTGATATTTGAATTAAGTCAAATCACTGAATATACCTTTAAATGATGCGAAGCCTGCTGAGCTAATTCAGGAGACAACTCAGCAGCGCTAACTCCTGAACCGTTGATCAATCACCTTCACATCTCATCTTATTGTGGCAGGATATTTAAACCTCCATGCTTTATAGTTTTTTTTTCGCTTGCTGCTACTTTGCCATCTTGGTTCTCCTTGCCCTTTTGCTTTCCGCTTAGCTCTATGAAGTCTTTGTGCTTCCTGGCCACCACCGCCCCTGCATCCACCTGAGGGTTCTGTTTCTTGTAGAAGCTCTTTTGCAGATTATTGATTTATTATTGCGACCATAGGTCGCAGATTACTATGAAAACAAACCTGCAAAACCTGTCAGCCCGTCCGTCACGTCACCATATATGGCCGTCGGTAAGTCACTCCTCATGACACGCTCCATATATGGCCGTCTCCATATATGAAGATCATGACACTGACCTCATCAAACCCTGGATAGCCATACATGGAGATGACGGATCATCACCTAGATCTGCATATATGGAGCCGGCCAGCAACTCTACATCTGACCTCAAACCTCAAACCCTTAGATCTCCATATATGGAACTGACCTACATGTCCATTCAAACTCTAGACGGGCGAGCAGCCAGAGAAAATTAGAGTTCTTAACAGGCTCGAAAATTAAGGCCCGGCCCTACCTGGGCCCTAACTGGGCTGGCCGAGGCCCCACCTGGCCTTATCACACATGTTATGCCCTAACCGGTCCGAAAAAATGTCCATATATGGGCATTCCCAGACCTGGGGCGAGATCAGTAATACTTGGTCTTACTGGTAATATTTTCATGCTTACAGTGAGTGAATGAATGAATGAATTGACAATTGAGAGTGATCTGTGACGCCAAAACACGCCTATACAATATGCATATACCTGTAGGAATTTACTTCCTTGGTCTACACCGCGTGCACAAGAATTACAGCACTGATCGGCCCTGATTGCTACATTAGCCCGGGACAGACAGACAGACAGACAGACATTATGGACAGCAGTGTTAATGTCATCCCCTGCAAAATATACTTTAGGTAGAGTGGTAAGCTGCAGACAAAAGCACGAGACAGGAAAAAAAGTATGCTCATGGTAAAGCTCATATTGCAGTATAATGCTAGACTCATTCATCACAAATATTATAACCAAACCCCACAGAGACTCAAAGTGTGGTGCCCGTCACAAGGCAAAAAGGATTTTTAGGACCTGTAGATTGAATAAAGGACTGATGTTAAGGCACACTCTCTTGTTTATTTTATTTCATCTTTACGGCCTGGGGCAACTACTCCCTGGTGCCTGAGTACCTGCTCCTCGATCCAGCTCTAAAGCCTGATTTATGCTTCATAGTATACAACGATGTCACACACTGAAAATAGCAGATCTAGAAAGCTCACGACGTGTCACGGAGCCGACGAAACGCGCCATGAGCTTGGACGGAGACCAGCTATTTTCAGCATGGGGACAGTGCAGGGCAGTGTGGGACGGCGTCATACGACGGAGAGACAGTGCAGGGCAGTGCGGGACGGCATCATATGACGGAGCATACAGTACACGGTGTGAACACAAACTCTGTCACTGTTGGGTGGCCTGGAACCGACCACTGCTATGCCTTATTGTTGTCTCCACCAGGCCGAAGGCATGGGGAGAGAGTATGTTTTGCACTCCGTCTGTGTGTGTGTGTGTCCGTCCGTCCGTGTGTGTGTGTGTCCGTCCGTCTGTGTACAGCTAATCTCCGGCACCGTTAAAGTCCATGTCCAATGACCAATGTCAGACCAAATTGTCTAGAACGGCCTGTTATAGCGCCACCAGGAGACCGACTTTTGAAAAACACATTTGTTGATATTACTCCTCCAGATTCTGTCCAAAAATCCCGCAAATTTTTCTGCCTTTATTGATAGTTACAAGTGGAGATAGACAGGAAAGAGGGAGAGAGTGAAATGGGAGAGACATGCAGCAAAGGTTGTCATGAACGCGACACGCTGTCAGCCCAAAGCCTATATGTGGCATGCGCCTGGACCACTTGGCCAGCGGGCGCCCCTATTGTTGCTACTTTTGTGTGACACTGACTGTACTAGTCTGTACATTATTTGTTTAAATGTCGTTTTTATGTGGACACGCCCACCAGTTCATTAAGGGCGCGTTCGGAAATAGCGCACTGAGCGCACTGTGCATTGCAAACTAAGAGTGCGCTCCGGTGCGGTATTTCCGAACGCGCCCTAAGTATGCCTGGTTTGCCTGGTTGGTGGTGATGGGTGGTGATCCACCTGAACTGACGCCGCACCCACGGCTGTTGTTGTATGATAATAAAGGGGGAGGGGTTAGGGGAGGGGATGATAGTATGATGTCTCTATATGGCTTTTTTTTTCATTGGCACGTTTGACTGTCAAGCTTTCAGCCTCCAGGAAGAAACACTAAATACAAAGGGAACAACCTCACCAAGGGGTCTAATGAAGTACTGTCACCTAATAAACACATGAAAAACTGGACAAAATACAAAACTCACGGCCATCTTTAAATGTTCCATTTTAGAGTGCATTTATGGATTCGGCCTGTTAATGTGTGTTCCGCATAAGCTTTGACGCAAGTCTTGTGTAACATAATCTCCTTGTTATTTCCAAAGTGCTATAAAAAATCTGAAATTCCTTAAAAACTGAAAACAACAGAAAATAGTGAATTATACTTACACTGTTGGCCCTTGACACTCAAATTGTCAGCTGCAATAGCAAGAGTTTTCCAACGGCACACTTTCTGTAAAACAAAAGGTGAAATATATTTTATTTTAGAGACATTGTAGCAACTAGAGTTGTTCCGATACCGATACTGGTACTATATCAGGTACTCGGGCCGATACCACCCTCAAGTACTCATACTCTGTACTCGGAACCGGCCCCGATACTTTGACCCAAGTACCAAAACATCCAATTGACACTAGGCTGAATGAATGCAACGGGAGCAAGTATAACCCAACACTGCAGCAAATCACCAAAAACAGCCGACCTACAAGCATAAATGACAACTGACAAGTGTAGATCAGAGATCCATCTGCATCTATGAGAAAAAGGGGGTAAAATAAGTCGTGACGCAACAAAAATAAAGTACTCATATTGTTACTCGTTATCGAGTACTAAAAATGAAGTACTTGTACTCGGTCTGAAAAAAATGGTATCAGGACAACAATGAAATTTCTATATGAAAGTACTGTAATGTACACTATATTTGGGTGCAGATGGGACAAGTAACTGCAAGTCACAGTGCACATGGATGACAGGAAAAGGACAGGTCTTAAATAAAAAAGACAAATATTACATTTCATGTGATACAATAGATACTGGAATGTTCTCTTTTAAAGATAAAAAAAAAAAAACGGCATTGAAGACACGAGGTTTCAATTTTTGTGGTACTAACCAAGGACATTATATGATGATGTGTAATGGGGTGACACATGATTCAAATCAGCTATTTAACTGCCCATGAAAGCTCATTCTCACATTTAACTACTGGATTGTTACAGTAAATGCTAGCAAGCCAAGGAAGGGGGAGGTAACACAAGAGAATGTAGCCTAAAAGAAGGGAATATGTTGTTGGCTATTTTCCTTAACTGCAAGTATAAAACTGACTGGCAGGCTTGAAATTTACTCTCACTTGTCCTGACAAGACCTCTCTATCTAATTATGCTTTTGTAAACACTGGAGGCCTAAAAGTCCCCAAATGCTTCCGAAGTTCAGAATAAAATGGAATGTAAGCCTAATGTTTCCATGCTACAAATTTAATTCCAAGCAGTTAGTTAGAGTTTTGACTAATTTATTTTGTAAGCAACATATTTATGCTCCTAATCCTAACACAAACTGTATCGCTAGTGGCTTAAAAGAAAAATTCTAATTTGTGACTTTTGTGTTGTGCCATCCTCCAGCTGGCAATCACTCCACAGGTCCTTGCCAAAGTGCTATGGCATTACGGAAATTTGACTTATCTTATCACTCAACTCTGAACAAACAATTTTACAGTTTTATAAATATTTGGACAGTAAAATAACACTGGTGTGTCACTCATCAATAAATATTTAGGGTAAGCCTCACTGTTATTGCTGTATTTATATGAATATTAATTTGTTCTTATATACTCAAACATATGGCACCTTAAAGTTTTAAACAGCTTTATTAATTTACATAAAATGGAAGAAACCCCTGTTACGATATTGAGGACCCAGACAGGTTATACTTTCAACTAGACATGATGACATGACATCATAACTAGTAATGCCATCTATATGTCATTACATTTATGACTAAATATTAGAACTGGATCGATCTCGCAAATAATTGCAACCAGTGCAAATAATTTGGTGCCTTGAAAAGACCAACGCAAAACTGAATGTGGTATTGTGGTTTTAGCTTAAAGCCAACAAAGGAATTTAAATACAAATTAATAAATGGAGAATTTAAGATGATAACATGCACTTTAACCTCATAGCTATTGTAAATCTTGGCTATATTGTGTGATATGACAAGATATGACATTAATCCCATTTGATTTTAAACCTATTACTGTCAAAAATATGAATGGAGCTGATTGCAGGTCTAAGACTGTTCCAGAACCTTCCACCATAATAAGATTAAATCTTTACATGACTACTTTATGTGCAAATGAGCTAAATGCTCTCTACTCTACGGTTGGTTGGGAGTATGCTCAGTAAGAATAAGTGTACACTCTAATCTAAAGTGTATTTTTACTGCTAATAGGCGTTTCCTTTATTTACAGTTCTGAAGGCTACAGTAATACATGACAAGCATCTTAACTGAATAATGCATTATTAGTGTAATTACTAGACTCTTTGACCTCTGAAACCATACTCTTGGTTGACTAGGGTACCCCAGAGGGTCCCCTCCTTTTTTCCTTTCCAAATAGTTTTGCCGAAAAGAGCAAAGGTATAAGGCTCACGTTGTGTTGCATTACGATGCGTGTGGAGCTTGTAGAGCATCTATTTTAATATTTCTTTTAAACAAACATTTCATGGAACTATGTGTATGCCCATATTATTTTTTCTTCTTGACAGTTTTCCTTATCTTTCACTTCACTCTCACTTCAGCTTTAGATTTTGTGACTCAAGCCATTGTATTTTCTATCTACTTCAATCAATAAACACATGATGTAACCTAACCACTTATGCCTATACTTTGTTGTACGAATAGCGTAATGATCAAATCTATAATAGCTGATCTTTCTGCAAGCTCACAACACATCTTCTGTAATGGTCTTCTATAGCATCAGTGTCAATCTCCAGCAATGGTTACAGCCAGAAGATTGATCTGCGCGTGGCTCGTTATTGTTGCGTAATTATGCAAGAAAGAAAGGAATTGGTAAATGTCACTGTGCCTTATTGAGAGGAATCAATGTAAATCAAGTGTTCCCACCTAGATTAAGGCCTAATGAATGCGAAAACAACATCTCGTTCTTCACTTGTAAATCAGTTATCTTCGGCAAGCGACAATGTCGTGAGACGAAGCATAAATGAGGCTTTAGGCCTCTTTGCATATTATGTAGTGAGTCATTGCTGTGAGCTCACCCCATCCTACGTCAGAAACATACAAGATGTAGGTCGCAGTCTGAGCGGCCTTCAGCAGTCAGTGCTTGGCATTGCATTATGCAAGATTTTGCGCCGTGCTGAGAGACGCCACTTACGTCACTTTCTATCACCTGGTTCCCTACAATTCCCAATTCAAAATGCCTCCTTTGAATGTCACTCTTTGTCCTTGAGGATTGCTACAAAAATAGATAAATAACAAGTAGTGAGCCTCTCTGGGCACATGTTATCAAACAGTTACACTACTATATCCATATACACTATAATAGTTTACCATATATATATATATATACAGTATGCACTGTCTCAGTGAGGACACGATAGATATAGCCTGAGTCCATCAGAGATGAATGTCTGGGATCTCTCTCCCACACAACTCTGGGAGGTTGTCAGATAACAGGTTGTGATTTGTAAAAAAAAAAATACAAAATAATAATAATAATTACAGAGGGGGTGGGTGGCATTTTCTTAACCACTTAAGCCCAGCTATTTTTTAAATGGAAATGCATGTACGTATTCAATTCAGTGCAGAAGCAGGGATGACACTCCTTACCGGCCATAAAAAATGAATGACCAGAGTGGGGGGTTTCAAACAAGGAATGGGTTTTCCCCCGCATCCCCTCCAGCAAATTGAACCCTGCAGATAGCGTTACACCTTCACTTCTCGTTTTCTTGTTTTTTGGGGGGTTTTTTTCGCTCTCACTTGTAATTTCTGCAATTTGTATTTGCTTTTATCCAAACTACTGTGTGTTGAATACTGACTTTTCAACAATTACGTATTTGTAATTGTATTTGTTTGTATGTTTACTCTTATGTGGACCCCAGAAGGACTAGCTGGTTGCTATGGCACCAGCTAATGGGGATCCTTAATACAAACCAAAATCAAACTTCAACAATGACTTATCAGCTCAGCTGACACGTATACTGTACCCACTGGATTACCCAGGGATCCAGTTCTTGCCACATCAGGTGAAGCACCACCATCTCATTTGATTCTATGGGGATAAATTAAATTAGAGCTGTATTGTAGCCTATCAGCGACCCTGCATTCAATCATCAGATTGAAGCAATTTATCATCAAAGCGCCTGGGATGTACTGTACCCATGGCCATTTCAGACTTTCTCTCCCTGTTGAGCCGAGAGCCTCCAAGAGTTGCGTCAAAGAATTCCCCGCATATTTCCCGTCTTGGGCCTTGGGCCTGAACACAGTCCATTTCACAATTACACTTTGTGGAAAGACCTGGAGTCATTTAAGGGGTTTCTTTCATGTGTTTCACCTCAGAGGGAATTTTTGTGCAAAAACATTAACATGTTTTGAATTCTCTGACAAAATATAATTCCTTTCTTGAAAACAAGTACATTTCATGAAACGCAATTATAGTCCATTTTATCATACATGTAGATTTTGCAATCACTACTTTACTTGAGATATGAATCATTGTTTCCATGAAATATCAAAGCAAGGTCTTAAAGCTGTTTAAATCCATAACCATAACCAAAGCTGTGTAAAACTAGGAAATTATGTGGCTCCACACACACACACACACACACACACACACACACACACACACACACACACACACACACACACACACACACACACACACACACACACACACACACACACACACACACACACACCATCATAGATGACCATGCCATGGAAATTACATGGAGTGTCATGCCATTGATTATGTGACATAAAATCTTTTCATACCTAGTATCTTCCCATCTATACTGATGGGTATACCACCCGCTTTGAATGCTATCAACCCATCATCACCAATAGGTTAACTCATCAAGAGCATGCAATGGAGCCAGTATAGGCTCTACTGGAGCCTACTGGCTACCATTAGGTATAATAGGAAGTGAAATTACTGCCGCCGAAGCGAAAACATCGTGAAACTGACTTACGTGGCCGGTTAACCCATTTTGACCTGAGATCAGATTCAAAAAATGTCTTCTACATCCTGACAGTTTTCTGAAAAAGTTATGTTTCTATGTCAGTCGTTCTTCTATTTTTCAAAAATAGCAGACCTACAAGCTTGTAGCGCGCCACTCGGTGGCGCGCTATGAGCTTGTAGATCTGCTATTTTTCAATAGCTAAAGCATAACATAATGCTAACACCAAAAGGGGTTCCCGCGGGGGCGAGTTTAACTCGCGGGGCGAGTTCCGAAAGGTATCGCAGAAGTGCATTCATGACGATAAAGAAGTTAAGAACAACCTCGAGTGTAATATTGCAATTATACAACAGTTACCCTTAAAACTAAGATAATCGCCGAAAAATCTTTTTTTCTTTTTTAATGACAGATGTAGTCACTACGACCACAAATGTCCCAAGAAACTAGCTAGCCTAGCCACCGACTCTTCTGCGCTCTGGGAGAAAAACACAGCTGAAATCTTTGGAGTTTTGAGTATAGGTGTTCCTTTGCACTGGTTTAAGGAACGGCTAGAAGCTGTTTCAGATTGATTATCAGATTGCTTCCTCGAAACGACCTGTTGTATAATTAGGGTTAGGGTTAGTAATATAGTCGGACAACGCGACCAACGCCACGTCGGACAATGGCTGACAACAACAACAACAACAACGTCTCCACTCCAGTAGAGCCTACTGGCTCCAATGAAATGGGCTTGATAAATAACCTACTGGTTGATATGGGTTGATAACACTGGAATCCACTAGATATACAGTTGTCTGATCTCGTAATGCAGTCTTACCGATCCTTAGCTCGTGAATATCGATGATAAACAAAACAACTGTACGCATTACTTATATGCTTATTACACGGCTTGGTTGAATGCTTGACACTGATTGGTCAGGACCGCTCCGCTCTATAAACAGACTGTTGTCTAATCAAAGCATCAGAACACCTGGCTGCGCTGCTTGGATTTGATGCTGTATCCAACATGACAGCCATGTAAACAAACACATGCACAATGTCATTTACATCTAAACGTTGCTCTCAGGAATGTTTTTGAAAAGAAGAGAAGTGAGAAATAGATGATGCAGTAACCCAAAAATGTAAAAATTATATTTGATCAGCACACTCACTTCCTTGTTTTCCAAGGCGACTGTACGTGCTGCAGCTGGGCAGACGGCCAGCGCGACACATATGGAATACTTTCATTACCGTAAGCAAGGAATATACCTCATTTTGTTGTTACTTTTGGGTAAATGTATTCATTTTATCAATAAAGTAGACGCGTAATAAGCGGAGACTTCGTCTCGGTGTTTAAACATCCTGTCGGTCATTATTTCTCAAACAACTACCGCCACGTCATACATTATCCCTTGCTTATTTTACGTTTTGTATGATCGCGCCGCGGTCCGAAAATATCACATCTACAAGCTCAAAATGTGACGCGTTGTGAGCATGTATATAGACACTCTGTCTACATGGCACACAACACCGGTGAGCAACAAACTATAAATCAGGTTTTAGTGTTCCAACTGAATTCAATGTCATAACACAATGTAATACAGTAAATGGGCCCAATTTGCTGTCTCGCGTCAAAATAATTTAGCGCAACGTGAATCATACAAAATAGCAATATGGGTCTCACAACTGTTTGCTCAACGTTTCATATTACCCTCTCATCATAGTCGGCCCTGAATGTGAAAGTCACTGGCAGTCTGTCAGATAGATGCCTGTTCATGTCGCTCGGTACACCACTCATTCATTATCGAAAACAACCATAGGCAGTGTTCTTTTTGTCCAAAAGAGAGCCTGGTGGGGGTGAGGTCTGAGTATGCTCCATGCTTTTTTGTGATAAGCAAGCGTCTGTGTTTAGTGTTCCTCGTCTCAATGGCTGCATTACCCTTGCTCCAATGCAACGGGTCACACTGAGTCACAAGGCCATGTGATGACAATGGCACGCTTGTGCATAGGGCAGAGCTACGGGCATCCCGTCTGATGTGGAGGGATGAGATGGTGCAAGGTGGTCGATTTGAGAGAGTCGCACGCACGCGCGTGTGTGTGTGTGACGTGCGGCCACGGTCTTGCATGCACATACTGTCTGTACAGTATATATACAGCAAGATCGATATATCGGCCATTATTTTACTTTGTGGACGACAAAAAGAGTATTGGGAATATTACATCCAATGTGTCACTGTTTTCAACCACTTTCAACCTGGTGTCCTTATTTTTGCATGTAAAAAAACAAGTTGCAACGTGTGCTTGTAAATAAGCTATTTATGAAGAAAACAAAAAATATATATAGTGGTTACTGGTTAAAGGTTCAGTCCATGTCGTCATGTTGTTATACATAAGTGATTTATGTTAAATTGTATTTATTTGTTTTCTTATAATTTAATGTTTTTAAATTGATCAGAAAATGTTACCTTTTTGCCCAAATGAAATATTGGTCAAAACATTGGTAAGTCGTGGTCTAGGACTCTCCTGAATCAGGATTGGTATTTTATTGGCCCCCAAGATCTTGTGTCTGTCTGTCTGTGTGTGTATTCCGCTTGTAATGTTGTATGACTGTACATGCATGTCACCCCGATTGTTTACAGAATGGTTCCAACAGAATCCTCCCACCTGTCTCTGTCTCTGTCTCGAAATCAAACTACACGTAACCTGGCCCCCAAGGCTTGTCGGCTTGTCTGTGTGTCTGTGTTGTTGCCAGTTAAACAAGGATGTTTGTTTCTGCAACAGTTGAGTGTTTGCACGTATCAGCTACCAATCACGGCTTTGGCCCATTTCTTCAGCTCTTTATTGTCTCCACCAGGCTGGATGGTCGATAGCTGGAAACCGTGTTCTCCCCTATCCGTCCGTCCGTCCGTCCGTCCTTCCATCCGTGTGCCAGTGTGTCTGTGAACAACTAATCTTTGTGAGGAATTGCTCTGGAGAGGGAAGTCTGGAACACTCTGGTGGAACTGTTGCCCCCGCGACCTGACTACGGATAAGCGGTTGAAGATGGATGGATGGATGGATGGATGGATGGATGGATGGATGGATGGATGATGATGGAGCTTACGCAAAACAATATTTTCACACACTTCTTTACACCTGTAAACCAGTGATGTGACAATAAAGTTGACTAGCTCCAGAGTCATGTGACCAAGATGTATCAGTCAGATTTTTCAGATTCCATTCCAGTTGGCTATGACTGGCTTGCAAAAGGTTCAGGCCCTATAGGTAGACATTAGACAACCCAGGCTGGCGGAGACCATGCTCCATGGAGCACACTTTAGTTTTGATATCCGTCATCATTATTTTTCTGGCTGTTCAATTCACTTCATTTTCACCATACAAGCATTTCTTATCGATACTCAAACACTGTCAGCAACATTATACTCATTTGGGTCATGACTGATAAGATACACGTCTCCGTGCAACAGAAGGAAACTGTGGGTAACAGACATTTTATGTCTTCGACATCCCACAGACACTAACTAATCAAGGGGTAGATTAGCCTACTTGAAACTCAAATTGTCGCCTTCAGTATTGCAAACCCTGTCAATAACATGAGTTTGAGTAACATACTGTTTAAAGATGGATATCCATACCATCCAATGTGAATGACGGATGGGATTTTTCTGTGGAATAGGACTAAAATGAAAAATGATTTGGACAGGTAGGACTGTGCCGTGCAGTGCACACAGTAAACCTTCAGTAAACCTTATCAAATGGATAAATAAAGACTAAGGATTTCACCATGTACTGAATGGGAATTATAACAGAAACCCAGTCACTCTCCTTGCACCATAATATTCTTTACAACATAACACATACAGTACTGCTATTATTTATACTAAGTACTTTGATATTCATTGCAACAAAAGAGAGCAGCACTGCTGGACCGCTGCATGGGCCGCCAAAAGCAAAAGTTAAGTTGACGAGTGATAACTCAATATCAATTTAGCACACACACACACGCACGCACGCATGCACGCACGCACGCACGCACGCACGCACGCACACACACACACACACACACACACACACACACGAGGGCACACACGTAAGCACAAATTACAAGTGGACCGCCATATGAATCTAGGATCCATTTATGTGACCGTTTCCCACCCTGTCTGTCATCATGTTTATAGCCGTTCATCCCATTTACTCGCATCTTGCGCTTTGTCACTCCAGACAAGAATGTCTGCCGAAAGCTTCTGTTAAAGTTAAATTCTGCCCTCGCCCTCACACGTAACGCAGGTTACGTGTAGCTTGATTTCGAGACAGACAGAGACAGACGGGAGGATTCTGTTGGAACCATTCTGTAAACAATCGGGGTGACATGCATGTACAGTCATACAACATTACAAGCGGAATACACACACAGACAGACACACACACACACAAACGCACACACGCACGCGCACACACATACTGTAGACAGACACACACACACAGGAATACTGTGCACACGCTCACATTTACACTTACTTTCACTGACTGTCTTCTGCCACTACACAACACCTCTCTCTCCTCTCTCCCCGCGGTAGTCCTAGAGCAAGACCTCCTCCTCATCCACCCTCCCCCTCATCCACCACCTCCTTGTTGTCATATGACCGCTGTTATGTGTGTGGAATGGAACACAAAGATGCTCTGTTTAGTCCCCTCTGCTCTGCCCTGAGTGCAGGGAGGAAGCTGCTCTTATATGCCTGCCGTCCCCAGAAAGAGACACAGACAGTCCCTATGTCTGTCCGACTGGCAGCACAGATAGAGAGAGAGAGAGAGAGAGAGAGAGAGAGAGAGAGGGGGGGAGAGAGAGAGGGGGAGAGAGAGAGGGGGAGCAGTGAAAGAGATACAGAAGAAAGAGCAAGCGAAAGGAAGACAGAGACAGGAAGAGAGTGAATCAGCAACTGAAATTCATTGTTCTATAAAGTGTTGTAGATTTATTGCCTGATATTCAGACTTGAATGGCCGATTCGTTCACATCATGGGAACAATGAGTGGGATGAGGGAAAATTCAGTAGTGAATATATTAAGTCCTGGAAACAGGCTAGATTTATGGAAGACCGACGGATAACTTAATCCTTACAGACATACAGACATCGGAGGCTATCCATAGAAAATGTAGCGATCCATCGACTTATCCGTCACTGGCTGCACCACCATACCATGCCACGCCCTGAATTAGTATAGGAATATTTATTTATCTATTTTCAATAAACAGGAAAAAAAGCAACAACAATAGCACTAATTGTCTTAGTTCTCCATGCACCAGTGGCTGGCGGCCTGACTTCAAAGACCAAAAACAAATATAAATTGCTGAACCAGCTGATTCAGAGCAACACCTTGTGTTAATATTATAGAGCAATGAAGAAGCCAGGGAGTTGGTTCAGAGATATAGGTTTTGAAGAGAGTCAACAGAAATGAATTGAAATGTTGTAGATTTATCGCCTGGTATTCGGACGGAATGGCCCTAATTCCTTACCATGTGTGAACAATGGGTGGAGAAATAAGTCGAGAATAGGAATTTGAAGCACTGGAAACAGGCTAGTATATTTCTGGAGGACTGACAGATAACTTAATCTTTACAGACACACCAAATCCTGTGGTCGCATTAGATGCTCTCCATAGAAAATTAACTGGATCAGTCGACTTGACATCCGTTCACAGCTTTGGTGTCTGTACCACCATATGCCACGCCCTAAATTAGTTCAGTCCAACAGACAGCACTAATTTCTTAGTTCTCCAGTCCAGTGACTGACACTTTGGCCCCAATACTTGACAAGAATTAATTAAAGACCCAAAACAACTACAAATGCTCAACCAACTGATTCAGACAACACCTTGTGTGAATGTGTTATTTTAGAGAGCAATTGTACTCACTATGTTCAATTGACCCTATTCACCCGGTGGCCATTTTGCACTTGCATCACACTTGCATCACACAGTATCTAAATGTTATGCTCAATTTTATGGAAACTAACATTAGCCCTACTGTACAACAAAGCTATAGAGATACTGTAATGTCGACAACAATGACAGTGGCCCATGAGTAAAGCGGAGCCTTTACTAGGTAGGGCGGTGGTGGCTCAGGGGTAGAGTGGCCGGATGGCAACCGCTAGGTTGCCAGTTCAAACCCGGGCTCCCCCAGAGTTAGTGTCGAAGTGTCCTTGAGCAAGACACTGAACCCCTTATTGCTCCTGATGTGCTGGTTGGTGCCTTGCATGGTTTCCACCTCCATTGGTGTATGAATGGGTGAATGTAATGCACAATCTATGTAAAGCGCCTTGGTTGAAGGCGCTATATAAATGCACCATTTACCATTTAGGCTATGGAGGGGATTTACAGTTGCCAAGTACCTCTGGTAGTCTACTTTAGTGTAGTACAAATTAATGCAATGTTTAAGACATACGTGTATTCACCTATACAAGGTCAAAGATGTTAGACACAGAAGCAATCATTGGCCTCATATGTAGTGCGGTTGCCTAAAACCAACTTCCACTAAAACAAAGTGTGTTCCTGCATGCTGTTCTCTGCCACTATGTCGGCCATGCATGCTGGAGTGGATGCAGAGATTTAAGGTTCAAAGAGGTCAAACTCAACATATGGGTTTGCAGGATCGTTGCCCTCCTTGTTTTCATATCCTCAAACATTACTTAGACCAGTGGTGGACCCTAACGGGTCCATTTGGTTCCATTTGGACACTATCAGAGTTAAATTAACATTGGTTTTTACAATATAAATTGGGGGTCTCAGAGATAGAAATGCCATTAAATGGGGGTCCGTAACCTAATTCAGGTCAAACTGGGGGTCCTTTGATATTAAACGGGTTGAGAATCACTGCTAGAGCCGTAAGAAATCTTCTCTTGTGGGGGTCCCTGGCATGTCTTTTCAAATGGGGTCTGCGGGATTAATTAGTGTCAATTTGGGGGTTTCCTTGACATGAAAAAAGTTTGGGAACCACTGACTTAGACTGACGGGATTACAACAGACCATTTCACAATAACAAAACGATTAGCTAATGATGCTCTGCTCAAACTCCCTTTTGAGGCGTTTATGTGATGTGTAATGACGTTCATGCTGAGCTGCCTTGTCAAGAATGTCTACGGTATGTATGTATTGACCCATTTCCTCAGTGCACCACCGGCTATGGGATAAGGAATATTAGGAGTACACCATCAGCTATGGGATAAGGAATATTAGGAGTCCACCATCAGCTATGGGATAAGGAATATTAGGAGTACACCATCAGCTATGGGATAAGGAATATTAGAAGTACACCATCAGCTATGGGATAAGGAATAATAGGAGTACACCATCAGCTATGGGATAAGGAATATTAGGAGTACACCATCAGCTATGGGATAAGGAATATTAGGAGTACACCATCAGCTATGGGATAAGGAATATTAGGAGTACACCATCAGCTATGGGATAAGGAATATTAGGATTTTCCCATAAAGGTTTCATTCTCACCAAAAGAAGTATGATCTATATAGCAACGATATGTTGTGACATTTTCAACAATTCTCTTCCAAATTGTATTTACATAGCCATGACCTTTTTACATTTCTCCAAATTAGACATTGGATTCAAGAAAGATCTATACTGATATTCTCCCAAATATTCCAAATAAATCCATCACATATTTAGTAAACGTATTACCTCTACTAAAGGACTAACATCCTGCATATAGTATTTTAAACAAAAATCTGACGATTTATAATACAATGGCCTTTAAACATGAATGAGAGACAGACTTGAGATGCACTTGATGATGTTGTGGATTGGCAAAATTAACAACGTCAAGCCTGTGTGTGTGTGTGTGTGCGTGTGCGTGTGCGTGTGCGTGTGCGTGTGCGTGTGTGTGTGTGTGTGTGTGTGTGCGTGAGCGCATACGTGCGTGTGTGAACTTAGTGAGGGCCCACTTCCACCCTGTGATGTGATTAGCCTTCATTTGAGAAGCTGTTGCCTGTCATCCATCATTGAGTTGACTGTCAGTGGCCTCTGGCCGCTTAGTTAAACCACATTACCCTTAAGGATCATTTGTACTTCGTTGAAAATGTGTTGTTTAGGGCGAGTGATACCGCCGTGCGACAAAGGATAAATGACCCTGCACTCACGCCAGCAGCAACAACAAGAGAAAGCAACCGGTTACATTCATTTAACCTTTTGGAGCCCTTCTGTATAGCTCTTAACCCATTTAGACCTGACGTCGAAATTTAAAAAATGTTTTCTAAATTCTGACAGTTTTCTGAAAAAGCCCATGTTTCTATGTCAGTGTTGCTCAAACATTTTCATGTCAAGGACATTGGCCGCCGACACCCATTTGAAAATATGTTGTTCCAGGAACCCCTCCAGAAGCAAAGATTTGAGTTAAAAACGTTAGCTCTGAAATAATATATATTCATTATTCAAAGATTTGTGCCACATTTTCACGATTTTTCAAAAATAGCAGACCTACAAGCTTGAGCTATGAGCTATGAGCTTGTAGATCTGCTATTTTTCAATAGATAAAGCACATTGTTCACTTTCCACATTGAAAGTATATTTGCAAGAATTTTTACATTTCTGTAACATTTAACAATCACTAATGACACTAGCAACAGCCCTGTTTATTTATTCATTTTTAAATATGGCTGGCAGTGAACTTACACTTTTTAAATAAATGAAATGGCATGTTAAACACAGTTTGTTTGGAGGTAAAAATGCGTCAATGTGTGTCATGTTACTGTACGTACTGTACTGTAGTTGTGTACATGATATGCATGTTATCTTGTGCTCTAGAGCAGTGGTTCCCAAACTTTTTCATGCCAAGGACCCCCAAATTGACACTAATTAGCCCCGCGGACCCCCATTTGAAAAGATATGCCAAAGACCCACATAAGAGAAGACTTTTACGGCTCTAGCAGTGATTCTCAACCCGTTTAATTTCAAGGACCCCCCAGTTTGACATGCATATTAGTCTACGGACCCCCATTTAATGGGACCCCAATTTATATTGTAAAATCAATGTTAATTTAACTCTGAGAGTGTACAAATGGAACCAAATGGACACTAAAGGGTCCATTTGGTTCCATTTGTACACGCTCAGAGTTACAGACCCATAAGGGTCCATTTGGATTCCAAAACTATCATTTAGCTGGGGACCCCCTGGAGCTCCCTGGTTGGACGTAGCGCGTGGAAGGAACACGTTATTCCAACCAGTTCCTTTCCCCTCCATCAGGCGCCCCGGCTGGCCAGGGGGAGGCAGTTTAGAGACCAGGATTACTGCATGTTTTTTGTGAGGGTACCTACTAGGGGACATGGGGAGAACATGCAAACTCCACACAGAAAGGCCCTTTCGCCAACCCCGCCTCGGGTATGGGCACTGATGACGCGGAGGAGGAAACACGCCGCCAGCACCCACAGCGTCCCGAGCGGGAATCGAACCCAGGACCTTCTAGCTGTGAGGCGACAGCACTACCAACTGTGCCCCCAGATGTTTTCTATTTATATTAGGATAAATGTGCGCGACTGTAAAGACGAAACAGAAGTGGCGAGGAGGCTTCACTTCGGCTTTATCGCGAAGGGGTCTCATGAGACCCCTTCCGTTGGCCCAGACTGTATGATGAAGAGTTTGGAAATCGCGGAGGCAACAGTCTGGTAACGCGAGACTATAGAGCGTCGCAGTCCCGCCCCCTACCATGGACCAGGAAATTAATCCCAATGCATTTTTCCCATAGACATTTCAGAAAGTATTTATTTAAAGACGGTTACGCCGCGGACAAAGCCAACTCGAGTCGTGACAACTCATGACAACACAAACAATATTTTGGACCAAACAAATAATTACAAAGAAGAAAAACAACAAAAAAAGTGTTGTAACCTGCCGTTTTTTTCTTCTTTCTAATTATTTTTTCGGACCCAAACATTTTGTTTGTTGTCATGATTTGTCACGACTCGAGTTGGCTTTGTCCGCGGCGTAAACGTCTTTAAATAAATACTTTCTGAAATGTCTATGAGGAAAATGAACGGAGAATCATTTCCTGGTCCATGGTAGGGGGCGGGACTGCGACGCTCTATAATATGGGATAATAAAGAAACTGATATTTTCTAGCTGATCGTAGGAAGGAGTATACGAACTGGAAAACATCCCAGTAACTCCTGTTGCTGTGAGGTGTACATTTAGGAGCTCACACAAGGGAAACTGCTGCAAAACACTTGTGATGTACCATTGTACCTCTTCCAGGCTTCTTAGATTTCTCATCTAAAAGCTGACTTGGCAGCAACTTGAGAGAGGGACAGTCATGCATGCTCCCTTGTTATGACATTATTACCAAGTTTCAAATATCTGCTCTCATGCATGTATGCTTCTTTAGAGTGTAACGTCACTTATTTTGCTTTTACACTTTAAAAAAAATTAACCGAGAGAAAATGAACATGTCTTATAATATGAAACAAATTGCCTGTAAATGATGCGAAATAAACAAGTTAAAAAAACAAAACAAATATCTGCTCTCTTGAGGGTCACTCCCTTTAATCACTGCTACTCCTCAGAGCTCCTTAAACTTAACTGTAACCAATATCACATCATAATGGAAATCTAACATCAGTCTGCCTTGCTTTCTGTTGCATTTTATGTGTTTTATTATCTATATCAACTTGATGTTTGTCCTCTCATCAGATTATCAGGAAATCATTCCTTGTGTTACTAAGCAGCACACTCTTGTTGCTGGGTATTCCCCCTGTTGCTGTGCTGCATGGGTTCCAG